>NC_090845.1:54143276-54451364 GCF_028021215.1 Eschrichtius robustus
CATATCTAAATGAGCTAAATAGAAAGGTGGAAAACAACCCTAGCTTATTAAAAACAAAACAAAACAACAACAACAAAAAACCCCATACCTGTGTTGTTCCTGAAAAGATGTAAGGTAGCTAAAGTAAAAGTTAACATTTTGAAATAATTTTAAACCCAGAAATAAGTCTGTACTAAAATAAATTAAACTGTCTCCTAGGGTGAAATATTACTACAGGAACACCAGCAAGTAATAAAAATGAAAATTTCTTGAAAATATATTTGCACTCTTTATCTTATTAGATCATCTATAATTAAGACTATCCTGGATATTTTTACACCCCAAATAGGGATAATCTTCAGATTTCGCTAGTGTATAGTTATGCAGATGTTTGTAGGAGAATAAGGACACACTGGTTTTCTGAATTAGCAATCAGGCTATTGACCCCCCGAAGAAATCCTTCCAAGTGAGTAGACACACTTATAAAGGTCTCAATTTCCTTTTGAAAGAAAATGATGTAAATAGTGAAAACTGTTGAGAAAAGGAAAAATAATAAGAATAGCAGTAATACCTGCTTATGAATTTACTATTGACCAGCACTTTCACATATTTTTTTGATCTGGCAACCAACCCCTGAGGTGGGTAGGTTTCAGTTATTCATTCCAACGAGGTTTTTATTTCCCACAAATGCCGAGGATGCCAAGAAAAGTTTGTTCTTGGATTTGGTTTCCATGTATTCAGAAAATAAATAAAAGTCAAACAAGTCATTTTACTGACTAGCTTTAGTTCAGAAATAGCATGAGACATTTCTCAAAATCCATTCTTTACAGAGGAGACAAGAAATGTCTGAAATCCACTTTGGATTCTTTTGGAATTCTTTCTGACTAAGCAGCATTTTTAGTTAAGAGAAGTGTTTCTTTGTTTTGCTCACATCCTTTGAGGAGCAAATGGGTGTTGACTGTCCAGATGTAGGTGTTTTGAAAACCAGGCTGGGCTCTTGCCATTGCAACCAGACTTGCAGAACTCAGAGCTTTAGTCTCCTGTGTCTTCCTGCAAGGGTTAAATCTGAGGAGTGGTGGAATTGTTTCTCATCACCTATAGGAAGCTTCCACTTTTCCCATTATTTTACTGGTTACTGTTCTGTTGCATATTTTACAAGTAATCCACAAAATAGTTTTGGAGCCTTTGTACTTCATAAGTTTTGCTTCTTTAAAACTGAGTGCTTGCTTCTCAATTAATAAGTGTCTGTATTTTGGGGTGTTGGGTTAGCCTTGGGCTGGAGGCACATTCCACCTGTATCCAGCACCTGCAGCTGCAAGCAGTATGCACATGCTTCTTCGAAATTCTGTGAGGAACTGCAGGCCCAGAAGCAGCAGCAGGTGTGACCCAGGCAGGTATCTTGCAGTTTCAGCTGAAACCTGATGAGAGTCCCATCGTGGATTTTATTGTGAAGAAACACCAGCCAAACCCAAATGGAGTGACGTTGCACAAAATAAGTGGCCTAAACTCTTCTAAAACGTCAAGAGCAAGAAACTAAAGGAAAGGAGGTAGAACTGTTCTGTATTGAAGCAGTAAGTGCTCGGTATGAACCTGGGCTGGACCTTGAACTAGGAAAGATTAACTATAAAGGACATTATTCGGACAATTGATGAAATTGGATTATGGACTGCATATATGTGTGCGTATGTGTATGCTTATAATTATATGAGCCTGGAGAAGGATATACACTAAGTTGTTAACATTGGTTACTTGGGAAAGAGTGGGGGTTGGGGATGAAGGGGGAAAATACCACACTTTACTTATTTTTCTTTTAATTTTATTGGAGTAGAGTTGCTTTGCAATGTTGTGTTAGTTTCTGCTGTACAGCAAAGTGAATCAGTTTTACGTATACATATATCCCCTCTTTTTTTTTAGATTTCTTTCCCATTTAGGTCACCACTGAGCACTGAGTAGAGTTCCCTGTGCTATACAGTAGGTTCTCATTAGTTATCTATTTTATACACAGTAGTGTATATATGTCAATCCCAATCTCCCAGTTCATCCCACCTCTCCTTCCCCCCTTGGTATCCATAAGTTTATTCTCTACATCTGTGTCTCTTTTTCTGCTTTGCAAATAAGTTCATCTGTACCATTTTTCTAGATTCCACATATTTAATAATAATAATAATATACGATATTTGTTTTTCTCTTTCTGACTTACTTCACTCTGTATGACAGCCTCTAGCTCTATCCACGTCTCTGCAAATGGCACTATTTCGTTCTTTTTATGGCTGAGTAATATTCCATTGTATATATGTACCCCATCTTCTTTATCCATTCCTGATGGACATTTAGGTTGCTTCAAAATTAAATTATGTTTAAATTCTATTTCATTTTTACAAAATAAAAAAATATTTTTAAGGTACCATATTCAACATTTCTTCCCTTCTTTAGTGGACTCAATGAAGGAGGTTAACAACAGCATTCAGGAGCAGGAGGCACCACCATGAAGTGGTTGCGAGCCACGGACACTGTATAGCAAGCAACAGATGGCACAGAGCACTTAAGAACAGTTCAGACCGGGTTCAGAGCTCAGAGGCCCTACTTGCTCACCAGTTGTGTGACCTCAGACAAATTCTTCAGGCCCTCCGAGCCCACTCTTCTCTAAAATAGGCAAACAGTGCCTTCTAGAGTGTCCACGTGAGGAATAAATAGGTTATTGTATGTATCATGGCTGGCACAGGGAAAGCACTGGCCACATGGCAGTGTTTTGTTTTATGATGCTTACAAAGCTTCAGAGAATTTTAGAGGACAGATCAGGTGGAAAGTTAATCATTTACCTTCCAGGGAGAGTCTCTTAGGGTTCAGGACAGGAGCAATGCTTCAGACTCCTGTGACTTTGGACTCCAGCCACATTTCAGAAACCTGGAAATAAAGAGGTCCATTGTGTATTAGTCTTTCTCAGCCCAGAAATTAAAATAATAACCCCCTTGCCTCAGGGCAATGGGTACAACTGCAAAGTTAGTAGAAGAACTTCTGATTTAATCTCAGTATCACCGCTCCAGCTAGTGATACCCCACACCTCACCAAAAGCACCCAACGTTTTTTCACTTCCACAATCACTGTCTATGAATTGCAGCTTCTATCCAGTGCACATCACGGTCCCTTAAGTGTCATACCCTTATTCCGGCTAACTTACTCTCTCTTTCAGAGGAGGAAGAACCTCATGGTTGTCGAATCTTAACCCAGGAACTTCACCTGCCTCACTCTGATCTCCTTGAAACTTTTTTTCCAAGGCCCAGACACAGAAGTCTCTGCAGGCGGGTCATATCTTAAAACAGTGCCAGGATATTTTCAAGCTGGTTATGCAGTCACCACTTCCTGAGAGCTTATAGAAACCAATCTCCTTCCTGAAGTCAAGTCAGCACAACTAGCTAAACTTACAGGCTTGACTCGAGCCAGTCAGCTAGCAAGGGATAAAAGGGCTAACATAGACATGGCAGCAGATAAGCCTTTGGGGTGTTCCATGATTTTTGTCATGCTATGGAAACAACACTTTTAACTTTCATGTCAGATGCCTTGCTCCTTCCCAAGAATTTAAATGTGATTAATCTGGAAGTTCATACTAGGGAACAAACCCATGAGGCAAAAGGAAATGTTTTGGCTGACCACTATGCTAAAGAGGCTGCCCTCACTCAAGTTTGATTGGTTCAACAAGTTAAAGACAATCTGGCTAACTCTGGATCATTTCTTTGAAACCTTGCGCAAACTTCATTCACAAGCCCCAGACTCTGTAAAAATACATTGGGAGAAATCTGGATATGACTCCCAATTAGGTGGATTATGGAGCCACCTAGCTGGCTGCTTGGTCTCTCTAAACACTCTAAAATGGAGCTTGGTGAAAAAATTTGCACACCATGACCTACCACAGTGAACCAACTTGAAAATCATTCTGGGATATCATAGGGAAATTTTTAATCGGTTGGCAGAAGGATGTCCCCAGTACCTGTTGCACCTGCTTGCCACTCTAAATTCCGGCTTCTGTGAAAGGACTAAAATCAGAGATTTAAGAGGATGTAAGTAGTCTTACCTTTGATGGTTTCTCTGTTGCAAGTGGGAACCACGTCTTGTGTATATCCATGTATTCAGTCATTTACTCAACAAATACTTGCTGAGCACCTAATGTTTGTGTCTCATCCTGTTCTGGGAAGTAGAGATAGAGTGGTGAGCGAGAGAGAACAAGTTCCTGCTCTCAGAAATTTACATTCTGTTAGGGAGAGAAAATAAAACATAAACACAAGACACACTTTCAGACAACTGGGCAAAGGGATGGAAAGTGACTAGTTATCTCACTACACTTAGGGGGTTGAGGGACATGTGGCACTTGAACTCAGTGCTAAATGACAAGAAGGAGACAGCCATATGAAAATCTGAAGTAAGAATCAATTTCCAGGTATCTGAGAAAGGAGTGAGTTTGGTGTGTTTTACAAACAAAACAAAATCCCATGTGGTGATTCTGTAGTGAACAAAGGGGAGAGTGGTTGGAGATGAGGTCCAAGAAATAGTCAGGGATCTGATGACTCACAGTTTGTAGGCCAAGGAGGGTGGATTGAATTTTATTCTTAGAGTAAAGAGAAGCCATTGTAGGATTTTATGCCAGCAAGTGATAGGAGCCAATCTAGGCTTTGGGACGGTCACACTGTCTGCTTTGTGGAGAGCAGATTGTTACTGGCCATAGCAGATATTGCCACTTGCCCACACCAACAGTCGTTATCCCCTCCCTCAATTTTTGCCAGCCACTTTGCTGTCTGGAACAAAATATTACATTCAAAAGTGTTGGAAGTGATTCCTGGGAATGCAGCTTAAGCAGAATTTACTCAGCTAAGAAGAGCTCCTATTTTTGCCTTTTGCATTACAATTTTCTTCAGGCACACAACTCTGGCTGGAATTTGGCATGACGGCTGGAATTCTAGTGGCCACTCTGGATCATGATGGGACCCTGGATCTTGAATCCATGTGCACAGGTGGTGGAAGAGAAAGGTCGTTACCTGGGTCCCACATGACTTTATGGAGCCTTCATACCTGCCCTGGACTGGCAATCTCCTGGACTGGTAAATCTTCTTTCTAGTGAGAGAGAAAGAAAAAAACAACTTTTAATTTGCTTTAGCCATTATTGTGCACAACCAAAGCTACTCAACTGATATAAGAGTGGAATCAAGGAGTCCAGCCTAGGAAGCTATTATAGTAATCCAGGCAAGAGAAGAAGGTACCTTTGGGTGAGAGTGATAGCCTTGGATTTGGGGAAGAGTGATCTAATGCTAGATATAATCTGAAGGTAGAGTCAATAGGATAATGTCAAAGATTGGATGTATGGTGAATGATGGTAGCATTTACTGAGACAGGGGAGACTTAGAGAGCTGTAAACTGTGTGGAAAATCAAGAGTTCTATTTTGAACTTGCCAATTGCCTGGTGTCTTGTCCATGGGGAGATGCTGGGGAGACACTTAGATATGGTAGAGGTAGAGTGAGAGGTAAAGATTTGGTAGTTATGAGGATAGTATTTTTTTTTAATCTGTAAACACTTATTTTGTATCTCTTAAAGATAAGGACTAAATTCTACCTCCCAAATATCAAACCCATCCACCTCCCTCCAAATCCCATTATCACCATTCTAGTTTCAGACCATCGTTGTCTTGTGCCCAAATTACTTACATGGCATTCTAGCTTGCCTTTCTTCCTTTGGGCTTGTTTCCTCTCCAATCTATTCTCTACACTGGAGTATTCCAACTTTTTTTTTTCTCTTCAACAGTATTATTGAAGTTTTTAAAATATGCACCCTAATATGTGCATATTTACTGACCACATATATTTAGTAATGCATTCTAATATGCATGGACATAATGCAGCTGTTGATTGCTTCCTGTCGTCCTCTCACCCCCTCCCCCTTTTATCATTTGGGGGAGTGGAGTGCGTGGAGAGAGCGAAGCAGGAAGCTGAGAGGCTGAGGTGGGTGGGTTCCTATGTCCTTGGGACCTTGGTTTCCTAAGCCCAGCATCTCAGATCAAGTCGACAACAGGGCACCAACCCATGTCCTGGAAGTTTCAGCCAGCCTGTGTATAGAATTGTCCCCAATGATGATTAAACTAGAGTGGGAAATGACCACCAGGTGGAACCACAACCCAAATGAGACCAAGATGGACTTGGTTCTCCATCAGATGCCCAAACCCCTGGCTGCCTAGCTCTGTCAAGTTCCATTGTAATGCACTGGAGTGTTTTTTGGCTGCGTTGGGTCTTCTTTGCTGTGTGCGGGCTTCCTCTAGTTGTGGCGAGTGGGGGGCTACTCTTGGTTGAGATGTGCAGGCTTCTCCTTGCAGTGGCTTCTCTTGTTATGGAACACGGGCTCTAGGCATGGGGGCTTCAGTAGTTGTGGTGCACGGGGTTAGTTGCTCCACAGCATGTGGGATCTTCCCAGACCAGGGCTCGAACCTGTGTCTCCTGCATCAGCAGGCGGACTCTTAACCACTGCACCACCAGGGAAGTCCCTGGATTTTTTTTTTAAACTCCATTTGGTCAGAATTTGACTGTGTACAATAAAATAGAAACCTTAAAGAAATGAGATTTAAAAATATAAACAATTTTACAAGTTCCTTTCTACAACTGAATGGACTTCAACATACACCTTCTTGGTACACACACACACACACACACACACACACACACAATTGCATTGTAAATAATGTTTAATAACTTTCATTTTAAATATTTTTTATTTATTTATTTGGCTGCAAGAGATATTAGTTGCAGTACCTCGGATCTTCGTTGAGGCATGCGGGATCTTTCATTGTGGCACGGGCTTCTCTCTAGTGGTGGCGTGTGGGTTTTTCTCTCTGTAGTTGTGGCCGTGGGATCCAGGGTGCATGGGCTCTGTAGTTCGTGGCACGCAGTCTCTCTCGTTGAGGCACACGAGCTCGGTAGTTGTGGCATGCAGGCTTAGTTGTCCCGTGGCATGTGGGATCTTAGTTTCCCGACCAGGGATTGAACCCGCATCCCCTGCATTGGAAGGCGGATTCTTTACCACTGAAACAGCAGGGAAGTCACTCGTTTTTAATAATTTTAAAAGTTATTTATTTTTATTATTTAATAATTTCCATTTTTAATAGTTTTCTTTAACATCTTCATTGGAGCATAATTGCTTTACAATGTTGTGTTAGTTTCTGCTGTATAACAAAGAGAATCAGCTATATGTATACATATATCCCCATATCCCCTCCTTCCTGCGTCTCCTTCCCACCCTCCCTATCCCACCCTTCTAGGTAGTCAGAAAGCACCGAGCTGATCTCCCTGTGCTATGTGGCTGCTTCCCACTCACTATTTATTTTACATTTGGTAGTGTATGTATGTCAATGCCACTCTCTCACTTCGTTCCAGCTTACACTTCCCCCTCCCTCTGTCCTGAAGTCCATTCTCTACATCTGTATCTTTATTCCTGCCCTGCCCCTAGGTTCTTCAGAACCTTTTTTTTTAGAGTCCATATATAAGTGTTAGCATACGGTATTTGTTTTTCTCTTTCTGACTTACTTCACTCTGTATGACAGACTCTATGTCCATCCACCTCAGTACAAATAACTCAATTTCGTTTTTTTTTTTTATGGCTGAGTAAAATTCCATTGTATATATGTGCCACGTCTTCTTTATCCATTCATCTGTCGATGGACATTGAGGTTGCTTCCATGTCCTGGCTATTGTAAATAAAGCTGTAATGAATATTGTGGTACATGAGTCCTTTTTGAATTATGGTCTTTTCAGGGTATATGCACAGTTGTGGGATTGCTGGTGGTATGGTTGTTCTATTTTTAGTTTTTTGAGGAACCTCCATACTGTTCTCCGTAGTGGCTGTATCAATTTACATTCCTACCAACAGTGCAAGAGGGTTCCCATTTCTCCACACACTCTCCAGCTTTTATTGCTTGTAGATTTTTGGATGATGGCCATTCTGACTTGTGTGAGGTGATACCCCATTGTAGTTTTAATTTACATTTCTCTGATGATTAGTGATTCTGAGCATCCTTTCATGTGTTTGTTGGCAATCTGTATATCTTCTGTGGAGACATGTCTGTTCAGGTCTTCTGCCCATTTTTGGATTGGCTTGTTTGTTTTTTTTGATATTAAGCTGCATGGTCTGCTTGTATATTTTGGAGATTAATCCTCTGTGAGTTGCTTCATTTGAAAATATTTTCTCCCATTCTGAGGGTTGTCTTTTCATCTTGTTTATGGTTTCCTTTGTTGTGCAAAAGATTTTAAGTGTCATTATGTCACATTTTTTAAATTTCCATTTCTCTAGGAGGTGGGTCAAAATGGATCTTGCTGCGATTTATGTCATGGATTGTTCTGCCTATGTTTTCCTCTAAGAGTTTCATAGTGTCTGGCCTTACGTTTAGTTGTTTAATCCATTTTGCGTTTATTTTTGTGTACAGTGTTAAGGAGTGTTCTAATTTCATTCTTTTACAGGTAGCTGTCCTGGTTTCCCAGCACTAGTTATTGAAGAGGCTGTCTTTTCCCCACTGTATATTTTTGCCTCTTTCATCAAAGATAAGATGACGGTATTGTGTGGGTTTATCTCTGGGCTTTCTATTCTGTTCCATTGCTCTATATTTCTGTTTTTGTACCATACCGTCTTGATTACTGTAGCTTTGTAGTATAGTCTGAAGTCAGGGAGCCTGAATCCTCCAGCTCCGTTTTTCTTTCTCAAAATTGCTTTGGCTATTCGGGGTCTTTTGTGTTTTCATACAAATTTTGAAATTTTTTGTTTTAGTTCTGTGAAAAGCGCAATTTGTAGCTTGATAGGGATTGCATTGAGTCTGTAGATTGCTTCGGGTAGTATATTCATTTTCACAATGTTGATTCTTCTGACCCAATAACATGGTATATCTCTCCATGTGTGTGTATCATCGTTAATTTCTTTCATCAGCATCTTATGGTTTTCTGCATACAGGTCTTTTGTCTCCTTAGGTAGGTTTGTTCCTAGGAATTTTCTTCTTTTTGTTGCAATGGTAAATGGGAGTGTTTCATTACTTTCTCTTTCAGATTCTTCCTCATTAGTGTATAGGAATGCAAGTGATTTCTGTGTCTTAATTTTGTATCCTGCTACTTTACCAAATTCATTGATTAGCTCTAGTAGTTTTCTGGTAGCATCTTTAGGATTCTCTATGTATAGTATCATGTCATCTGCACACAGTGACAGTTTTACTTCTTTTCTGATTTGGATTCCTTTTATTTCTTTTCCTTGTCTGATTGCTGTGGCTAAAACTTCCAAAACTATGTTGAATAATAGTGGTTAGAATGAGCAACCTTGTCTTGTTCCTGGTCTTAGTGGTAATGGTTTCAGTTTTTCGCCATGGAGAATGATGTTGGCTGTGGATTTGTCATATATGGCATTTATTATGTTGAGGTAAGTTCCCTCTATGCCTACTTTCTGGACGGTTTTTATCATCAATGTGTGTTGAATTTTGTCAACAGGTTTTTCTGCTTCTATTGAGATTATCATATGGTTTTTATCCTTCAGTTTGTTAATATGGTGTATCACATTGATCGCTTTGTGTATATTGAAGCATCCTTGCATTCCTGGGATAAACACCACTTGATCATGGTGCATGATCTTTTTAACGTGCTGTTGGATTCTTTTTGCTAGTATTTAGTTGAGGATTTTTGCATCTATGTTCATCCGTGATATTGGCCTGTAGTTTTCTTTTTTTGTGATATCTTTGTCTGGTTTTGGTATCAGGGTGATGTTGGCCTCATAGAATGAGTTTGGGAGTGTTCCTCCTTATGCTATATTTTGTGAGAATTTGAGAAGGATAGGTGTTAGCTCTTCTCTAAATGTTTGATAGAATTTGCCTGTGAAGCTACCTGGTCCTGGGATTTTGTTTGTTTGAAGATTTTGAATCAAAGTTTCAATTTCAGTGTTTGTGATTGGTCTGTTATATTTTCTACTTCTTTTTGTTTCAGTCTCCGGAGGTTGTGGTTTTCTAAGAATTTTTCCATTTATTCCAGGTTGTCCATTTTTTTGGCGTATAGTTGCTTTTACTAATCTCTCATGATCCTCTGTATTTCTGCTGTGTCGGTTGCTACGTCTCCTAATACTGTTGATTTGAGTCTTCTTCCATTTTTTCTCGATAAGTCTGGCTAATGGGTAATCAATTTTGTTTATCTTCTCAAAGAAGCAGCTTTTGTTTTATTGATATATGCTATCGTTTCCTTCATTTCTTTTTCATTTATATTGGATCGGATTTTTATGATGTCTTCCCTTCTGCTAACTTTGGCTTTTGTTTTGTTCTTCTTTCTCTAGTTGCTTTACGTGCAAGGTTAGGTTGTTTATTTGAGATTTTTCTTGTTTCTTGAGGTAGGAGTGTATTGCTATAAACTTCCCGCTTAGAACTGCTTTTGCTGCATCCAACAGGTTTGGGGTCATCATGTTTTCATTGTCATTTGTTTCTAGGTAATTTTTGATTTCACCTCTGATTTATTCAGTGATCTCTTGGCTATTTAGTAGTGTATTGTTTAGCCTCCATGTGTTTGTATTTTTTACACTTTTTTTTCCCTGTAATTGATATCTAGTCTCATAGCGTTGTGGTCACAAATGACACTTGATATGATTTCAATTTTCTTAAATTTACCAAGGCTTGATTTGTGACCCAAGATACGATGTATCCTGGAGAATGTTTCATGAGCACTTGAGAAGAAAGTGTATTGTGTTGTTTTTGGATGGAATGTCCTATAAATATCAATTATGCCCATCTTGTTTAATGTGTCATTTAAAGCTCGTCTTTCCTTATTTATTTTCCTTTTGGATGATCTGTCCATTGGAGAAGGTGGGTTGTTAAATTCCCCTACTCTTATTGTGTTACTGTCAATTTCCCCTTTAGTGGGTGTTAACATGTGCCTTATGTATTGAGGTGCTCCAATGTGGGTGCATAAATATTTACAATTGTTATATCTTCTTCTTGGATTGATCTCTTGATCATTATGTCACGTCCTTCTTTGTCTCTTGTAATAGTCTTTATTTTAAAGTCTATTTTGTCTGATATGAGAATTGCTATTCCAACTTTCTTTTGTTTTCCTTTTGCATGGAATATCTTTTTCCATCCCCTCACTTTCAGTCTGTATTTGTGTCCCTAGGTCTGAAGTGGGTCTCTTGTAGACAGCATACATATGGGTCTTGTTTTTCTATCCATTCATCCAGTCTATGTCTTTTGGTTGGAGCATTTAATCCATTCACATTTAAGGCAATTATTGATATGTATGTTCCCATTACCATTTTTAAAAATGTTTTGGTTTTGTTTTTGTAAGTCTTCTCCTTCTCTTTGTTTCCTGTCTAGAGATGTTCCTTTAGTATTTGTTGTAAGGCTGGTTTTGTTGATCCTGAATTCTTTTAGCTTTTGCTTGTCTGTAAAGGTTTTATTTTCTCCATCGCATCTGAATGAGATCCTTGCTGGGTAGATTATCTTTGTTGTAGGTTTTTCCTCTTCATCACTTTAAATGTGTCCTGCTTCTCCCTTCTGGCCTGCAGAGTTTTGGTGAAAGATCACCTGTTAACCTTATGGGGATTCCCTTGTATGTTATTTGTTGCTTTTCCCTTGCTGCTTTTAATTTTGCTTCTTTGTATTTAATTTTTGATAGTCGGATTAATATGTGTCTTGACGTTTTTCTCCTTAGATTTATCTTGTATCGGACTCTCTGCGCTTCCTGGAGTTCCATGACTATTTCCTTTCCCATATCAGGGTTGGTTTCAAGCATAATCTCTTCAAATATTTTCATAGTAACTTTCTTTTTCTCTTCTTCTTTTGGGACCCCTATAATTCGTGTGTTGGTGCATTTAATATTGTCCCAGAGGTCTCTTAGACTGTCCTCAATTCTTTTCATTCTTTTTTTTTTATTCTGTTCTGCAGTAGTTATTTCCACTTTTTTATCTTCCAGGTCACTTACCCGTTCTTCTGCCTCAGTTATTCTGCTATTGAATCCTTCTAGAGAATTTCTTATTTCATTTATTGTGTCATTCATCGTTTGTTTGCTCTTTAGTTCTTCTAGGTCCTTGTTAAATGTTACTTGTAATTTCTCCATCCTATTTCCAAGATTTTTGATCATCTTTACTATCATTACTTTGAATTCTTTTTTCAGGTATACTGCCTATTTCCTCTTCATTTGTTAGTTCTGGTGGGATTTTACTTTGCTCCTTCATCTGTTGTATTTTTCTCTGTCTTATCATTTTGCTTAACTTACTGTGTTTGGGGTCTCCATTTCGCAGGCTGCAGGTTCGTAGTTCCCGTTGTATTTGGTGTCTGCCCCTAGTGGCTAAGGTTGGTTCAGTGTGTTTTGTAGGCTTCCTGGTGGAGGGGACTCGTGCCTGTGTTCTGGTGGATGAGGCTGGATCTTGTCTTTCTGTTGGGCAGGACTGCATCCGGTGCTGTGTTTTGGGGTGTATGTGAACTTAGTATGATTTTAGGCAGCCTCTCTGCTAATGTGTGGAATTGTGTTACTGTCTTGCTAGTTGTTTGACATGGGGTGCCCAGCACTGGGGCTTGCTGGCTATTGAGTGGAGGTGAGTCTTATTGTTGAGACAGAGGTCTCTGGGAGAGCTCTCGGCAATGGACATTACATGGGGCTGGGAGGTCTCTTGGTCCAATGTTGTGAACTCAGCTCTCCCACCTCAGAGACTCAGGCCTGACACCTCGCTGGAGCACTAAAACCCTGTCAGCCACGCGGCTCAGAAGAAAAGGGAGAAAAGCAGAAAGAAGGAAAAATAAAATAAAAACTCATTAAAATAAAAATATGTATTAAAATTTAAAAAAATTTTAAAGTAATTAAAAAAGGAGAGCAACCGAAGCAATAAACAAATCCACCAATGAAAACAAGTGCTAAAACCTATACTAAGATAAACATAAAAATCAGAAACTAGTCAGTCACATACAGCAAGCCCCAAGTCTACAGTTGCTCCCAAAGTACACCGCCTCAATTTTGGGATGATTCATTGTCTATTCAGGTATTCTACAGATGCAGTGTACATCAAGTTGATTATGGAGGTTTAATCCACTGCTCCTGAGGCTGCACAGAGAAATTTCCCTTTCTCTTCTTTGTTCGCACAGCTCCTGGGGGTCCGCTTTGGATTTGGCCCCACCTCTGCATGTAGGTCGCCTGAGGGCTTCCATTCTTCGTCCCCACAGGTGGGGGTTAAAGGAGCGGCACATTAGGTGGCTCTGGCTCACTCAGGCCATGGGGTGGGAGGGGTAAGGAATGTAGGGCAAGCCTGCGGCGGCAGAGGCCAGCGTGACATTGCAACAGCCTGAGGCATGCCATGTGTTCTCCAGGGGAAATTGTCCCTGGATCACGGGACCCTGGCAGTGGTAGGCTGCACAGGCTCCCAGGAGGGGTGGTGTGCATAGTGACCTGTGCTTGCACAAAGGATTCTTGTTGGCTGCAACAGCACCCTTAGCATTTCATGCCCATCTCTGGCGTCCGCGCTGATAGCCGTGGCTTGCGCCGGTCCCTGAAGCTCGTTTAGTTGGTTTTCTGAATCTCCTCTCCTCCCACATGCCAAAGCAATGGTCTCTTGACTCTTAGGCAGGTCCAGACTTTTGCCTGGACTCCCTCCTGGTTAGCTGTGGCACACTAGCCCCCTACAGGCTGTGTTCACACAGCCTACACCTGTCCTCTCCCTGGGATCTGAACTCTGAAGCCCGAGCCTCAACTCTCAGCCCACGCCCCTCCCAGCGGGGGAGCAGACAAGCCTCTCAGGCTGGTGAGTGCTGGCCAACAGCAATCCTCAGTGTGTGAATCTCTCTGCTTTTCCCTCTGCAGCTCACTGCTGTCCTCTCCTCCTTGGTTCCATAGCTTCCCCCTGACCACCCCCCGTCTCTGTCAGTGAAGGGGCTCCCTAGTGTGTAGAAACTTTTCCTCCTCACAGCTCGCTTCCAGGGGTGCAGGTCCCATCCTTCTTATTCTTTGTCTGTGTTTTTTCTTTTTTCTTTTGCCCTACCTAGGTGCATGGTGACTTTCTTGCCTTTTGGGAAGTCTGCCGTCTTCTGCCAGCATTCAGTAGTTGTTCTGTAGGAGTTGTTCCACATGTAGATGTATTCTTGAAGTTTTTGTGGGGAGGAAGGTGATCTTCACGTCTGACTCCTCTGCCATATTGAAGGTCCTCCCTGAGGATAGTACTTAAACCATGGGAGGGACAGGACAGGTTGGTATCACCTAGAAAGTGTATAGGTAGAGAAGAAGGCTGGATATATTCCTGGGGCACCCTCACATTTAGATGTCCAGTGTGGGAGAAGGGACCAACAAAGCGGACTGAGGAAAAAGGGCCAAGCAAATGGGCAGAGATGGCAGCAGAGGCAGGCTGACAGGAGCAACGTTGTAGGTGGAAGCAAGCAGATGGGGGCAAAGACACAGACAGAAATGGACAAGGCAGAGATAGAGACAGAAACAGAGACAAGGGAGACAGACACAGACAGGGACAGAAAATGGCAGAGAATGAGAGTCAGAAGGAGACAGACAGAGAGACATCAAATGAGAGAGACATCCAATGAGAGGCAGGCAGGCAGATAGACAGTACCACACTCAAGCGTGCACACAAAGACAACACACGCCCCCCCCCCACACACACACAGGCAGCCTTCAAGAGACAGAGGCAGACAGAGACAGAAACAGAAATAGAAGCAGAGGCAGACAGACAGACAGTCAGAGACTGCCAGATAGGGAGTCAGAGACAGAAGCAGGCAGTAAAAGAGTCAGACCAAGACAAACAAGATGTAAGAGAGACAGATGGAGACACACAGCGAGAGAGAAATCTAATATCCCTCCACCACCAGACTCGCTTCCTATGAATTTAAGCTGCTATCTCCAGCACACTTTGTAGTCCACAGGTGTCATACTCCTATTCTGGCTACCTTACTCTCTCTTTCAGAGGAGGGATTACCTTATTTTTATGGGCTGAATTACGTCACCCCCCAAAATTCATGGGTTGAAGTTCTAATCCGCAGTATCTCAGAATGTGACCATAACTCGAGTCTTGGCAGAATTAATTAATTAAAAATGAGGTCATTAGGGTAGGCCTTAACCTGGGACAAACTGTGTCCTTATAAGAAGAGGAAATTGGGAGATAGACATGTACGGAGGGAAGATGATGCAAAGGCACAGAGAGAAGACAGACATCCAAAATCCAAAGAGAGACACCTGGAACAAATTCTTCCCTCATGGCCCTTAGAAGGAAACGACCCTGGTGACACCTTGATCTCAGGCTTCTAGCCTCCAGAACTGTGAGAAAATAATTTTCTCTTGTTTAAGCCATCCAGTCTGTGGCACTTTGTTATGGCAGCCCTAGCTAACTCGTACACTCATGATTGTCCAACCTTAACACAAGATCATTCCCTGGCTCACTCTGATTTCCCTGAAACTCTTTTACACGGTTCAGACATAGAAGTCTCTGTAGGCGGGTCAAGCCTTAAGACAGGATGAGGATATTTTCCAGCTGGCCATGCAGTCATCACCTCTCAAGGACTTATAGGATCCAATCTCTTTCCTGAAGTGAAGTCAGCACAACTAGCCAAACCTACAGACTTGACTCAAGTCTGTCAGCTCACAAGGCATATTGCATGCTGTGTTAACATAGATACAGCAGCAGACAGACCTTTGGAGTGGTTCATGATTCCAGTATGCTGTGGAAAATATTGGGGTTTCTTTCCTAGCTGTTGCTGGTACTCCCATTAAGCATGGTAAGCAAGCACAAGCTTTACTAGATGCCTTGCTCCTTCCTAAGGAATGGCATGTATTTAACCTGGAAGCTCATACTAAGGAACAAACCCATGAGGCCAAAGAACATTTTGGCTGACCACTATTCTAAAGAGGCTGCTCTCACCCAAGCCCAATAGGTTCAGCAAATTTAAACACAATCTTGTTAGTCTAGGTCACTTTCATGAAACTTTGAGCAAGCTTCAATCACAAACACAAGTTCTTCTTTTAAAAAAATTCATATATTGGGAGAAACTTGGTTTTACCCTCCAGTCAGGTGGGTTATAGAGTCACCAAGACAGCCTTTTGGTCTCTCCAAGACCCTCTGAAGTGGAGATTGGGAAAGCAAAACAAAACAAAAACAAAAACGTGCACACCATGACCCATGAAGTAAACTGACTCGAAAATTATTCTGGGGCAACGTAGGCGGGAAATTTTTAATTGGATAGAATAGGATATCCCCAGTGCATACTGAACCTGCAAGACTCATTAACCTGGAAAATCTGTGAAGATGGCACATGGACAGGCGCCACAGCCTCAAGACTTTTTGAATATTTGCAAATAGAATTTACACAGCTCCCCACAATTATCTGTCCTTCCTCTGGATAGCTAGAAGCTTCCACTTGCCTAAAGGTAATAGCTCTTACCTTGGCTAGAAAATCCATTACATTTGTGTTTTTCTTACTTGGGGAATACTTATCTTTCTAGTGACAGAGGTACTCATTTTACTGAGACCATAATTAAGGAATTTGTAAGGTCTTGCCCATTGGCCAAAAGCTACGCCATCCTTACCATCCTTAATACTCGGGGGGGGGGAGGGGAAGAATATATGTATACACACACATATATATATACATTCGATGGTACTACTTTAAAATACCATGGGTACTACCAATGGTCCCACTTTAAAATTAAAACTTCCTAAACTCTCTAAAGACTTACAACCACCAGAGCCTAAGGTATTCCTGTTGGTATCAGTGGACTTCCAGTCATCTCCCTCTGCCAATCATAGATTCTCACCTTACGAATTTGTCACAGGCAGACAAAATGAGATTGGACATAATGTCCTCTGTCTTAGACTCCACTTTGTTGCAAGCAGATACGGCCACATTTCATAAGGGACTAATGCAGTATGCTCAGACTCATTCCCAATAGGTATAAGCCACTCTTCTGACAGAGCCATCTTTCGAGTATGTACATAACTTAAAACCAAGAGTCTTCGTATCCTTAATGTGACACCGGAAAAATAAAAAACAAAAAACAACACTCTGGAGCCTCATTGGAAGGGCCTTTTATTAAGTTGCCCTTTATGGCCAACACTGCAGTCAAGCTACAAGGAGTAGGTCTTTGGGTTCATGTCTCCTAGCTAAGAAAACATCGACCTCAGACTGATGGTATTTCTACTTTAACCAGAAACCTTAAACTGAAGGCTTCTGGGAATACCATCAAAGCATTCCACTACAAGAAGAGGACAGCTTTACCGAGAACATCAGAACAAGCAGATGACCTTGGACAGTGAACACCTGCCACCCAAGACAACAGAATAAGATCCTTGTTTCCACTTCATTACCTTGTTTTATATCATAATTCTGCTACTCGCTATTTACAAACTTAACTCTGAATTTCTGCATCTCTGCAGAGTCACCTCCAAATGCCGATCAAAAAGGTTGTTTCCAAGCCTCCTTATCATTCCGTTTCTGCTTCTTCTCTTTATCCTTTCTCTTTCTGTCCTTTTCATTTCCTCTCCTTTTCCAAGCACACAAAAGAGCTGGCATTTTCTAAGCCAGGCCTCCATTTGTGAAGCTAATGTCACTTATGACTGCTGCTTTGGTTCACCTTTGTTGCGGGCTCTGCGGTCCCTTTGCAAATACCTGTCCTTTACTCTGCTGGGAATCTCTCTCTCATCACCACTGCAGATTAGGATGCAACCCCTCCCAAGTCAGGGCTGCAATAATAACTTTTCCATAATAAACACCCGTTACACTATACACCCTCAGAGAAGGGGGTCTTGTTTTTTAGATCTGTATCCTGGGTCTCTAATCCCAAATTTATGAGATTAGTTTGCTGTGATGAAACATTTCTGACTGAAGGAGGAGCCTACACATAGTCTCTGACGAGTTTCTATATACCCTGGAGAGCCCCAAATGACTCGAATTTTATTTGAGGCTCAAATGTCTGCAGGCGTTCCTCTGTCAATGAGATCCTGTTTCCTTGCTTAGCATTTTCTCTTTTAAGACATTTAATCTCACCAATTTAATCAATTGGTTGTCTCTTTAGATCAGACTTAAAACCTCACTGCCAAAGCAGAAGAATAAGCTGAGGTTAGGGGCAGGTAGACTCTTCTGAAAAACATTCATTACCACCGATGATGAAGAGGAACTGTGTGAAGAAGCCAATAGACTAAGCATCAATTTTGAGGGACTCATCATTGCTCTGGATGGGTTTCATGATGCAGCTATCACCTGAGGGGTACTCTATGGACCCCACAATTACACAGTGGCTGGATGTAATGCTTGAGTACTCCATGCCATCATCTATGAAGTTACCTGAGCCACCAGTGATACCATTTAAAATATTGCATACCTGCTTGATAAATACAGAAATTCCAAAAGGCTGTCTCCCGTCATCAACTGGCATCATTCTGGCACTAAGGGAAGAACATGCACCGTCATTGGTGACAATTGTTGCAAGTGGAGTACCAGAAACCCTTATCGTGCCTTGGTGTATTAATGCACCTCTGAAGATAACTAAAACATTTGATAAGTGAATGGCATTGCCCTGACCTCTAGGACATTGTGAGTTGGCTTCAGGTGGCAGGGATGGGACAACTTTTCCTACATATTCCAAGTAAGGCTGTCCTCCTTACACATTGTTTTCCTTCAAGGGCTAGTGACTCCTCATTAAGTCAGTCCTATCACATCTAATCAAGAGCAGTGGTACCAAGCAGATGATCCAATCCCTGATTAAGGAAAGCAAAAAACCGAAGAATAAGACTCTTCCAACTCTCCTTAAGAAATTCCTTTAACTCTAGCTCCTGAACAGTCTTACTGATTTATCTATATGTATATCATATCTATATCTATATATCTTCTTCTAGATGGTCCAGCAATGTAAAAGAATTCATCTTGGCCAAGGGGACTGTGAAAGTGCTAAAACAGGCATGACGAAATGTGTCTAATTTCCCCCTTTCCTTCTTCCTTTCCTTTTCCTTCCTTCCCTTTCCTCAACTTTTCCTTCCCCCTTCCTTCCTTCCTTCCTTCCTCCTTATTTTCTTTCTTCCTTCCTTCCTTCCTTCCTTTCTTTTTCTTTCTTTCTTTCTTTCTTTCTTTCTTTCTTTCTTTCTTTCTTTCTTTCTTTCTTTCTTTCTTTCTTTCTTTCTTTCTTCTTTCTTTCTTTTCTCCCTGCCTTCCCCACTCTGTGAACTTTGGCTACAAGGCTTGCAAAATCTGCTCTCAGAAAATACTGTTCTGTTGTTTATTGAGATTGCATCAATCACCCCGAGCAAAGAGCACAAAACCAGGAACGACCCCCAACTGTGAGTTTCAGTTAAAGGAGAAAACTGCTGCCTAATGCAAAACAGAAGGAATACCTATCCTGCTACCCTATAAAACTCTGACCTTGCTTAAATTAAGTCACTTACTCTTCGTTTGTTCCCTGAGGCATATCAATGTAATAAACCTCTAACCTCTATTTGAATCACATATCATTTTTTTGTAACAGATCTTAAACCTTTAATCCCTGCTTGATTATTTTGATAAAAGATATATATGTCCTGAAAGATTTATGAAAAAAGGTATTCACTATAGTATTAATTATATTAGAAATAAGTAGGGAAGTATTTAAATAATTATGCTAAAAATATTTGATGGACTTTTAGATATCCATAAAATTAAGTTTTTCATTATATTGACTGATAAGAGAGTATTTCAAATTCTTTTTATCCCAAAAGGTAGTAGTGTGTGTGTGTGTTTATATCTATATCTATATCTATATCTATCTATCTATGTGTGTGTGTGTGTGTGTGTGTGTGTGTGTATACCTATGCACACACGTATTTGTGGAGAAAAGGAGTGAATGAAATACACACACATATTTGTGGAGAAAAGGAGTGAATGAAATACAGTAATATCTTCGTAGTGATCTTCTCTGGGCAAAGAGATTCTGGGTGATGGATATAATCACCTTAATGCTTCCCCAAATTTTTAAATCGTCACAATATATATACTGAGGATGGAAAGAAACTCTCATAGGAACTCATGCAATGTCAGGATTTCCCTTCCCCAGAGTCAAAATTGCAGTATGCAAACTGCCAGTAAAGTTGGCCCAGGTATGATTTACTGCATGCATGTAAATTTCGAACCTCAGCCTCAGTCTTTGGGGAAAGCTCTACATTTTGAGACGAAAGACCACAAGAAAAGAGAAACATTGTAAAGAGGCTTAAGGAAATACAGAGAGAATGCCTCCAGGAAGCAGGCCAGACTCTCCCACAAACATGACCACAGGCCTTCAAACACTACTTCTGACGAGTTTCTAGTCTCACAACCAGGCGAGTTTGCTGAAAGGTTAAGGAGAGTAAACCATATAATCTAGCTGGAGCAATACACACTACACATGGAGACTATGCTCCTGGTCAATATAAAATGGCAACACAAATAGGCATCCCTGTAATATTAATAATGGCAAACAACCTAACTGTTCAACAATATAGTATGACTAGGAGTGGGCGAGAAAGAAGCTGCTACAGGAATAATTATACCAACATGACAGCATGCCCCTAGATCCGAGAAGATAGCAACCAAAAAACATTTAAAGGGAGGTCAGGACATGGGTAGATATGAGAAGGGTAAAGGCACTAAATCGTCAGCTTTCGTACAGGACAGCCAGTATATACTGTTCTGTTTCTGACATTAACTGTAAATTAGAGACACAAACAACTTTGTATACATTAGCAACATGCAGAAGGAGGGCTATGTGAAAACTCAGATTGTTAGGTTTTAGAGTTTCTGATGAGTGAATCTGAGATGGGTACTGTAAATTTGAATTTCTAACAAACAAGTTCCCAGGTTATGCTGATGCTGCTGGTGCAGGCGCCTTGCTTTCAAAACCACTGACCTAGAGACACCAAGAGTAGAGTTAAAGATAGGATGAGTATATATATCCATTTGTATTATTTTTTAGATTCCACATATAAGTGATATCATACCGCATTTGTCTTTCTCTGTCTGACTGATTTCACTAAGCATAATATTCTCTAGGTCCATCCACGTTGCTGCAAATGGCAGAGTTTCATTCATTTTTATGGCTGAGTAGTATTCTATTGTGTGTGTGTGTGTGTGTGTGTGTGTGTGTGTATCTCACATCTTAAACCAATCATCTGTTGATAGGCACTTGGGTTGCTTCCATGTCTTGGCTATTGTAAATGGTGCTGCTATGAACATTGGAATGCATGTATCTTTTCGAATTAGTTTCTGTATACACCTGAAATTAATATAATATTGTAAATCAACTATACTTCAATTTACAAAAAGATAGGATAAGTATCTTACAAATGAGCAGAATGAGTAAAAAAAAAAATTGGCAAAAGCACCAGCCATATAGAAAAGCATAGAAAACAAAAGAAAATGCAAACATATATAGTATAATGTACTATGATATAATAACATGTGTGGGTGTATTAATTATAGTAGGAATATTGAGAAAAGACAAAGAGGTAAAATGTTGTTTCTTCATTGTCCCTAGTGGGATTCTATCTTTTTACTCAGAAAAAGGGATCTGGAAGAATTAATTGGCCATAACTTTGTCACAGTGCAAAAAAATCTCTGCCCCAGATGGTGTTCAGAGTCACTAGACAGGATGAACTCTCCATGGGAGTGAGAGTAGCTAGAAACGTGAAGAAGTCTAAATATGGAGCTCAGGGCCAACCACGCCCAGAAGTCAAGAAGAGGAAGACCAGCAAAATGTGAGAAGGAGCCGTCAGTGAAGTAGGAGGAACACCAGGAAAAAGTGGTCTTCTAGAAGCCAAATGAAGTAAAAGTTTCAAGGAGGAAGGAGTCATCAGTTGTCTCAAATGCAGCTGAGAGGGTCAAGTAAGATGAAGACTGGGGAAATAGCAATTGGATTCAGCAACATAGAGGTCATTTGTGACACAGATGCAAGCAGTTTCAGCAGAGTATTGGAGAGAAAGCCTGAATGGAGTGTGTTCATGTGAGAATGGGAGGAAAGGATTTTGAGACAGTGAATATAGACATGCCTTTGAGGGATATTTGCCAGAAAAGGGAGGAGGAAAATGGTGTGGTAGCTGGAGGCATTAAGTGGGAGAAGTTATAGCATGTCTGTTTACTAATGAGAATGAAAGAAAAAAGAAGGAAACTTGATGATACAAGAGAGAGCTTGGGTGGGAGAATTTCTAGAGCAATTTCCTTGGGAAATTGTCAGGTATGAATGGGATCCAGTGCATCAGTAGAATGGAATATCTTTAGATAGAAGCCCCAGGAGTTCATTTGAAAAACAGGAGGAAGTGCCAAAGAGCATGAGCACAGGTGGAGTGGGGTGGCAGTGGGAGTTTGTAGTTCTCCTCTTATTGCCTCTATGTTTTTAATGAAGTGGAAAACAAGGTCACTGGCAGTGAATGAGGATGGGAGAAAAGTTGATGGAAGTATGAGGAGGGAGAAAAAGGTAGGAAGGGGTCATCCAAGAGAGTAGGCGAATGAATGAGCTAGGGTATTGGTTCTTAACTCCAGCTTCACATTAGAATTACCTGAAGAAAGATAAGGGTCTACTTTCATTCTTTACATGTGAATATCCAATATCCCAGCACCACTTATTGAAGAATAAATACTCCATTGAGCATTCTTGGCTCCCTTCTCAAACATTAGTTGACTGCTAAACTTATGGTGGTAATCATTTCACAATATATGTAAATCAAGTCATTATGCTGTACACTTTAAATTTATACAGTGCTGTATGTCAACTATATCTCGATAAAACTGGACAAAGACAAAACTTAAAAAACAAAATACCAAAAATAAAAAACTCAAAAATGAATCACCTGGAGAGCTGTTAACACTTTGGAGTACCAATTAATTCAGTATTTCTAGAGACAGAGCCAGTGCACTATTCTTATTAAATGCTGTTGGATCGTATTCAAATACTAAGCCGCAGTGGGAAAGAACTGCACTAGGAACATGTAGTATTATTGCCATACAACTTTAAACACCCACTTGAGGTTCATGGTCATGGATTTACGGTGTTACCATTCATCATGGTTTCTCCACCTACGTTCAACTGGGGATTGGAAGGCTGCAGGTTTTAAGTAGGTAGAGAGATGATTTGACCGAACTTGAAATTTGGTGAGAGGCAGAGGGTGGCGGGGGCAGAGAGAGAGAGAGAGAGAAAGGGATTTGAAAATATATGTACATAAGAGAGGTATTTTAATAATTGATCAAAGACCTGAAACTGGGTAAGGAGGGAAATGAGGACATAAAAACTTTGAGGAATACTGAAAAGTTTGTAGGGTTACTGGGTACCTACTAAGGTCCCACTGGGGTCTTGAACTGTCAGTTTCAGAGTGCTTGTGGAAATGGACTGGAGAAAGGAGGTATCTATTGGGACACTGCAATGCTTGAAATTGAGATGACTTGCAGTTATTGATGACGCAGTCCAGGGCAATATTTTCAATAGAGTGATAATTCCCACCCCTAGTGCATGTTTTGGAAATGTGTATGGGCATTTTTGGATGTCAAAAGACAGGGGGCTTTACTGGCGCTCAGTGTGCCAAGATCATGGATGTGCAGGACATCCCTTCAGTGGAAGATAACACGATCGGCAAATAGCTTACTGAATATGTATTGAGGTGAAAAAGCCATTTAAACTCACCCCAAGGCAGAAAAGAACTCCATTTTGTGTATAACCGCGAATTACAAAGTTTACAGAGCTTTAATATGGACTGACTTTATTATATATGAAATGACCATGTAAATCGAGGGAACATTGTATTTTGTTTATTCTTTCACAGTTTTACCAATAATTGTTCACGCTTTCAGAAAATCGTATCTCTGAAAGCAACTGCAACTTGCGGTGTTTGAGTAGCCAGTGCAATACACCTGATTTGAAAAGTTTGGAATTCACAGGAATTTTATGAATAGGTACAAGAATAAATTTATTTGGCCCTCATTTCAAATTGGGTAAAATAACAGTACCTACCTCATAGTGTCCTTGTGGGTATGTATTATTCCCAAACTAATCAACACTTAACAGTCCTTCACAAATAGGAAGACCTCAGCAAGTGTTAGCTATTAGTTCCATCATCATTATCGTTGTCATCATCATCATTATTATTTTAGAGATCTAGAAGTTACAGGCTATTTTGAAGTTTGTGCCAGATACGATCTCCAAGATGAGAAAATCCCTTTATCTATTCATTTACCTCTCAACCCTCTTGCGCACCAAAGAGACAAGCCTGAGTATCACCTGGTCTCTCTTACATAGAAATGTATAAAGAGACCCAATGTCAGGATGATACAGGGGGACGTGCCCAGAAAGAAGGGCATAAAACAGGCATGAAACAGGAAAAGTCCCCTCCATTCCCTGTTGTATATTATGAGAAGGCTCAAATTTTATATATCCTGGAACTCACATCATTCTATTTTCCTCCTCAGGTTTTCTTGCGTGCAAATTTTCCTATGAAAAGTATCTCCATATGCAAAGAATAATTTACTCAAACCCCCTTGTTTTCCTGAAGAACCTCTACCTCTCCTTCAAACGCAAATTAAGGATGACACTGGTGAAAATGGAAGAGTAAGGACCTCTGGGAAATTATCTCTTTCTTAAAAATAATAAGAAAACTGGCAGAAAATACAAGCCTTCTGGTGTTTTAATTTGCCCTATTTCCATTCCTCCCCCAGCTTCATGGTAACTTTGAGAGACAACAGCCTGAAATTACAGTGAACACCAACAGCCTGATAGCTGCCAGAGAAGACAGAACAGGACTGCAGTTCCATCAAAGACCCATTCCCAGAGAACTGTTATTATTTGACCAGTCTGGTGATTCCCTGGAAGCCCTGGTGGACAACCACTCACAAGGTTGTCTTTATTTGACCTGACTCAGAGCTCACCCAATGGGAAACACATTTTCCTCAGGGGCAATTGTCAAAACTGTTAGAGGCAATAGTTTAGGGTCACAGTTGCCTCCAGCAGTGGATAAACAGGTGGAGAAGACAGTAGGCTAACCAAAATGTTAAAAGGAAAATTAGGGAATTGAGGCGTCCACGTGGAGCTTTGATAAGCTCCTACATATTCCTGGGAATGTAAAAGGCAATGCATAAGATTGTGCCCATGCTCAGGAAAGACATGAGAAGACTTTAAGCTCTCTTATTCAGGCTGACATTGAAGCTCCTTGCAAGGAGAAAGTGGAGGTTAAGGTGGAGTTGTCAAAGGACTGGCTGAGGGGTTGTAGGTATGTCCCAATATGTACACAGAGCCCCATGGCACACTGGGAGACTTACTGATTCCAGGTATTTAAGGAAATCATCTGTCCAGTTATAACCTGACCACTGACTAACCAAGCAGAGGCTTTAGTGGTCACACATGACAATGAATACAGACATTACATCATTATTTCAGAAAATCATTAAACAAATATAACTATAAAAATAACGACCAAAAAAAAAAAAGAAAAACAAAAAACTGTGATGGGAGTGAGGATCAGAAATCTGATTTCCATGGTTGCCATAATATATTATATAATATGTACAGTTTTCAAGGGAAAAACGAAAAACTCAGGGGACATGCAAAAGATATGAAAACAAATCCCAAACACAGGAGAAAGATGCAATCAATAGATACCATTACTGAGGAAACCCAGACTTTGGTCTTACTAGCCAAGGCTTTAGTTTTCTATTTTAACATATACAAATCTCTAAAATCATCTATTTTAACATGTGCAAAAAAACTGATGGAAAGAGAGTGACTTCAGAAAGATAGCAGAATGAGTTTCCAGCACTTGTACCCTCGTAGGAACATCAATTTGGACAACTATCCACACACAAAAATGCCTTCCCAAGAGCTAAGGATTCCAGGTGAAGGATTACAACAACCAGGTGGAGCACAGAAATAAGAAAAGGTATACTGAGGACGATATGAAAGTCAGTTTCACATTACCTCTGTCACCCTTCCCCCAAACCTGAGCAGCCCTGTGTGGAGAGAGACACTCTTCCTGTGGGGGAAGGAGAGTGAAGTGAGCACCCAACTTTACTGTGGACCCAAACACCAGACCCACACAAGCACCAGGCCAGCCCCTGTAGCCTCAGGCTTTAGGCCAACTCCCACAACCCAGTCTACACATTCGCCCCAGTGCCAGCTCACCTCCCATGGACCCAAGCTCCAAGCAGGCTCTTGAGACCCCTGGCTTTCAGCCTTCCCCCAGGGCCAAGCCATCCCTTGGGGAGCCAGTTTCCAGGCCCACTCCAGTGGTCTCCGGAATCTGGTCAGCCTCCACAGCCCCAGCCTCCAAGCCAGGTCCCTTGGGCCCTGTCTCCAGGATTTCCACAGCTCCAGGCTGCCCCCACAGATCCAGGCTCCCAGCCTGCCTCAGCATCAGCCAGACACCCATAGCCAGCCGCAGTCACTAGGCTGGTCCCTGTGGACCCAGTGACCAAGCCCACCCCAGTGGTAACTGGTGCATGGTTGGACCCCATGGACCCAGGATCCAGGCCCACTCACATGGACCCAGGTGCCAGGCCCAACACCCTGGGCTCCAGCACCAGGCCTGCCATGCAGATCGAAGCTCCAGGCCTGCTCCAGTGGACCCACCCCCACAGAGCCAGGCACCATGCCAATCCCTGTTGATTCAAGCAATGGTCCAGATCTCATGGACCCAACTGCCAGGACTACCCAAATATTGATCAAAGCACCAGACTCCAGCAACAAGCCTGCCTGCAGAAACCACCAGAGTCATCCAGAATCTCTGGACAGGGTGACTGGTGAACGACCTTCTCTGCCAAAGCCAGTGTGTAAAGACTGGAAGAGATGCCAACTTCTCCAAATGAGAAGACACCAACACAACGACACAAAGATCACAAAAAATCAGGGAAACATGACAGGACCAAGGAAACTAATAAAGCTCCAATATCTGACCTTAAAGAAATGGAGAACTATGAATTGTCTGACAAAGTATTCAGAATAATCCTCTTAAAGAAATTCAGTGAACTAAAAGAAAACACAGATAAGACAACTGAATGAAATTAGGAAAACAATACATGAACAAAATGAGAGGTTTGACAGAGAAATAGAAACCATTAAAATAAAACCAAACAGAAATCCAAGAGTTAAAGAGTACAATGATGGAACTGAAGAATTCAATAGAACACTTCAACAGCAGACCCGACCAAGCAGAAGATACAACCAGTGATCTCAAAGACAGGTTATCTGAAATTATCCACCCAGAGAATCACAAAGAAAAAAAGAATAAGTAAACAGGTGAAGAAAGCCTAAGTCCGTTATTGGTTACCATTAAGAAAAACAATCCATGCATTATTGGAGTCCTGGAAGGAGAGAAAAGGAAGAAAGGAGCAAACAGCTTATTTAAAGAAATAATGCTGAGAACTTCTCAAATCTGGGGAGACATTTGGACATCTAAGTTTATGAAACTCATAGGTTCCCCAAAAGAGTCAATCCAAAAAGATCCTCTCCGAGACATATTGTAATAAAAATGACTAAAATCAAAGACAAAGAGAGAATCTTGAAAGAAGCAAGAGGACAAAATTCCTCACATAAAGGGAACCCCCATAAGGCTATCAGTGGGTTTTCTCAGCAGAAAACTTGCAGGCCAGGAGAGATTGGGAAGGTATATTTAAAGTGCTAAAGAAAAACACTGCCAAATAAGAATACTTTACTCTGAAAAGTCGTTCTTCAGAGATGAAGGAGAGATAAAGCCTTTCCCAAACAAAAACTGCAGGAGTATACCACGACTAGACCAGCCCTACAGGAAACACTAAAGGGTGTTCTTCAAATTGAAAGAAAAGGATGCTAATTAGTAACATGACAACATATGAAAAAGCATAAAACTCACTGTAGAGGTAAGAATATAGTCAAATTAAGAAGACTAATACTGTAATAGTGGTACATAAATTACTTTAAACTCTAGTGTAGAAGTTAAAAGGCAAACATATTAGAAATATCAAAAACTACAATAATTTGTTAACGGAAACACCATATATAAAAGATGTAAATTGTGACACCAATAACATAAAATGTTGGCCAGGAGGGTGGGTGTGAGGGAGAAGTTAAAGCATAGAGTATTTTTATATGGTAGAAGTTAACTTGTTATCAACTTAAAATGGATTTTTATGTCTATGAGATGTCTTATGTAGGCCCCATGGTCCTCACAAAGCAAAAAGCTGGAAAAGATAAAAAGAAGGAATCAAAGCTTACTACTATGGAAAAATCATCAAATCCCTCTCTCTCTCTCTCTCTCTCACACACACACACACACACACACACACAACCTCTGCACACATGCACACTCACACGCACAACAAGAGAAGGATAAGGAAACAAAGGAGCTACAAAAGAGCCAGAAACAATTAATACAGCAAAAGCAGTTCTAAGAGGGAAGTTTAGAGTGATAAATGCGCACATTAATATAAAGAAAGGTCTCAAACAAACAATCTAATTTGCACCTCAAGGAACTAGGAAAAGAAGAACAGACTAAGCTCCTTGTTAACAGAAGAAAGAAATAACAATGATCAGAACAGAAATCAATGAAATAGAGACTAGAAAAACCATAGAAAAAAATCAATGAAACAAAAGATTTGGTTTCTCAAAATGATAAAGAAAATTGGCGAACTCTCAGCTAGACAGACTAATAAAAAAAAGAGAGAGGATGCAAATAAATAAAATCAGAAATGAAAGAGGAAACAATACAACTGATAATGCATAAATACAAAGGACCATAATAGACTGTTATGAACAATAAATGCCAACAAATTGAATAACCTAGAAGAAAATGATAAAGTCCTACAAACAGAAAATCTACCAAGACTGGAATCATGAAGAAATAGAAAATCTGAAAAGATTTAAATCTAGTAAGGAGATTGAGTCCATAATGAAAATTCCACACCCACCCCCAACCCCCTCCCCACCGCCACACACACAAAAGCCTGGGATGAGATGGCTTCACTGGTGAATTCTATTAAACATTTAAAGAAAAATTAATGATAACCCTTCCAAGAAATTGAAGAGAAGGAATACTGCCAAACTCATTATCATGAGGCCAGCCTTACTCTGACACAAAAGCCAGACGAGGCAAATACAAGAAGAAAAAAAAAAAGTACACGCCAATATCCCTGGCAAATGCACATGCAGAAATTCTCAAAAAATATTGGCAAACCAAATTCAACACCACATTCAAAGAATCTACATCGTGATCACGTGAGATGCACCCCTGGGATGCAAGGATGGTTCATCATACAAATCTCAATACACCACATTAATAGGATAATGGATAGAAATCATATCATCACCTCAACAGATACAGCAAAACCATTTGACAAAATTTACACCCTTTCATAATAATAACTCTCAACCACTTAAGTATAGAAGGAATGAACTTAGACATGAAAAAGGCCATATATGACAAGTACACATCCAACATCATACTCAGTGATGCAAATTTAAAAGCTTTTCCTCTGAGATCAGGACAAGAAAAGGGTGTCCACCTCACCACTTCTATTCAATATAGTATCAAAGTCCCAGCAAGAGCAATTAGGCAAGAAAAAGAAATAAAAGGCACCCAAATTGGAAAGGAAGAAGTAAAATTGCTTTTCTTTGTAGATGACATGGCAATCTGTATAGAAAACCCTAAAGGCTACACCAAAAATATATCAACTAACATATCAATTCACTATAGTTTCAGGATACAAAATCAACATGTAATAATCAGTTGCATTCTACGCACTAATGATGAAAGATATGAAAGAGAAATTAAGAAAGTAATTCCATTTATAACAGAAGCAAAAACAATAAAATACTTAGGAATAAATCTAACCAAGTAGGTGAAAGACCTGTACATTGAAAATAAATAGAATAAGACATATGTAAGTGGAAAGATATCCCATATGCTTGGATTGGAGTAATTCATAATGTTAAGATGCCCATAGTACCCCAAACCATCTACAGAGTCAATGCAGTCCCTATCAAAGTTCCAATGGTATTTTTCACAAAAATAGAAAAAAATTCCTAAAGTTCATATGGCTATTCATACGAATAGCCAAAGCAATCTTGAGAAAGAAGTACAAAACTAGAGGCATCACACTCCCTGATTTCAAACTATATTACAATGCTATAGTAATCAAAGCAGAATGGTACTGGCATAAAAACAGACACGTAGACCAATGGAACAGAATAGAGAGCCCAGAAGTAAACCCAACTAATCATTGACAAGTGCACCAAGAACACACAATGGGGAAAAGGTTGTCACGTCAATAAATGGTTTTGGGAAAACTGGATATCCAAATTCAAAAGAATGATACTGGACCCCTACCTTACACCACTCACAGAAATTAACGTGAAGTGGATTAAAGAGTTAAATGTAAGACCTGAAACCATAAAACTGTTAAAAGAAAACAGGGAAAAAGCTCCTTGACATTATTCTTGGCAATGGTTTTTTGGACATGACACCAAGACCTCAAGCAAAAAAAGCAAAATTCAAAAAGCTGGACTACATCAAACTGAAAAGTTTCTGTACAGCAAAGAAAACCATCAACAAATAAAAATGCAACCTATGGAATGGGGCAAAATAACTTCAAACCATATATCTGATAAGGGGTTAATATCTAAAATATATTAGGAGCACATACAGCTCAAATAAAACAAACAAACAAATAATTCAATTAAAACATGGACAGCGGACCCAAACAAACACTTTTCCAATGAAGATATACAAATGGTCAACAAGTACTCAACATCATCAATCATCATGGAAATGCAAATCAAAAATCACATATTAATCATCAGGGAAATGAAAGTCAGCACCACAATTAGATATCACTTTGTACCTATTAGAATGGCTGTTATCAAAAAGACAAGAGATAATCGATATTGTCAAGGATGTGGAAAAAAGGGGACTCTTGTTCACTGTTCGTGGGAACATAAATTGCTACAGCCATTTGGAAGACACTATTGAAGTGCCACAAAAATTAAAAATAGAACTGCCGTATGTTCCAGCAATTCCAGTGCTGGGCATATATCCAAAAGAAACGAAACCAGTATCTTGAAGAGATACCTGCACTCCCCTGTTCATTGGCGTATTGTTCACAATAGCCAAAATGTGGAAACAACCAAAGTGTCTGTCGACAGATTAATAGGTAAAGAATATGTGGCATATATATACAATGGAATATTATTCAGCCATGAGAATAAAGGAAAGCCTGCCTTTCATGACAAATGGATGAACCTGGGGGACATGATGCTAAGTGAAATAAACCAGACGGAGAAAGACACATACTGTATGATTTCACTACTTTGGAATCTTTAAAAAATGTTGAACTCATAAAAGCAGAAATTAGAACGATTGTTACCAGAGGCTGGGAGCACAGGTGAAATAAGATGTTGATCCAAGGTTACAAACTTTCCGTTAAAGCTGAACAAGTTCTGAGGATCTAATATACAGCATGGTGACTATAGTTAAAAATAATATATTGTATGCTTGAAATTTGCTAAGAGAGTAGATCTCAAGTGTTTTCACAGAAAGAAAGAAAGAAAGAGAGAAAGAGAAAGAAAGAAAGAGCGAAAGAAGAAAGAAAGAAAGAAAGAAAGAAAGAAGAAAGAAAGAAAGAAAGAAAGAAAGAAAGAAAGAAAGAAAGAAAGAAAGAAAGAAAGAAAGAAAGAAAGAAAAAGAAAGAAAGAAGGAAAGAAAGAAATCACTATGAGGTGATGGATGCATTAGTTAACCAGATTGTGGTGATCATTTCACTATGTATATCAAATCTTCACCTTGTACACTTTAAATATATCCATTTTTTTGTCCATTATACATCAATAAAGGAGGGCAGGAAAATAAAAGTCAAACAGGAATTCCATATTCAGCAAAACTGTCATTCAAAACTGAAGGAGAAATGAACAAGAATAAATCTGAGGGAGATTATCGGTAAAAGATCTATCCTAGCAGAGTTGCTAAAGGGAGTCCTTCAGATTGAAATGAAAAGACCGTAGAGAGTATACTGAAGCTTTATGAAGAAATAAATATCACTGGTAGAACTAACTATACAGGTAAATATAAAAGCCGTTATAATTACATTTCTGTTTCTAAAATTCTCCATATATTTGCCATATGATTTAAAAGACAAAAGTATCAAACACTAATTATAAATGTATGTCAATAAACATGAAATATATGCATGTAAAGATGTCATTTGTGAAAACAACAACATACTGGGGGACAGCTATTTCGGAGCAGTGTCCTCATATGCTATTGAAGCTAAGTTGGTATTAATTTAATGAGATTGTTATTAAATTAAGAAGATAATAATGAACACCAGGATAACCACTAAGGAAATAACTAAAAAATGTGCAGAGTAGGAAATGAGAGGGGAACAGAGATGGCACAATTAGAAAAAAATCAGTCAAACAAAACAGGAGACATTGTTGGAAAAATTCAAGAACAATAAACATATGAAACAGATGGCTAAATGACAGAAGTGAAATGCTTGCTTATCAGTAATCACTTTAAGTGTGTATGGACTTCCAGTTTTCAGCACAGCAAGTAAGAAGCTTGGAAGTTGCCATTCCATCTTAACAACAAGTGCAAAGCTGAACAAACTAAAAAATCAATAACTCTTCTTATATCCAAAGAAGAACTGAGATCACAGGACAAAACACTGCCACCAAAATTGGCGAGATTGACAAGCAAATACAGAGAATCACAGAAACACCAGAGCTGAGGACTTCTGGGGAACCAGTGATGGGTTAGGAAAACCTAATGACAAATTGATGGGTGCTCAGTGTGGGCAAGCCTGAGAGATGAAAATTCCAGGGGGATCCATTCATCAGAGGCCCACCAAACATTTGTGAGTGTTACCGCCAGGAGCTCATCAGGTCCTCACAGTAAATATTAAAGAAAAATCCCATTGTGCTTCTGGCAGGGAGGGGAGAGGAAGGAAACTATTTGAAATACGCCAGAGCTTTCTATTCTTCTTAACAAGGTCTGTCCTCAAGAGAACCTCTTTAATCAGAGTCTAATTGACTTGGGGGAAGGGAAATGCCCAACTTCAGCTCAGTCTATCCGTCCCATCCCATCTAAGGGAATTTTTAAAAATGGGTTGGGAAGAACATGTCAAGTTCACAGTCCAGAGACAAATGCTCACTAAAAGAGTGAGGCCTAATCACAGGACTATAGATTGCCTCCCCTTCCATCACATCCTACCAACACACTGCTAAAGTCCTATTTACAGCAATTTCTTTCACGCAGCACATTGTGTCAGGCTATCACAAAAAATATTACAATGAGATTAAGACTATAAATATTAAATAAATATGAAAAGAAAAAATAACTCAGCTTGAAGAGATAAAACAAACATCAGAACCAGACTCAGACATAGCAGGGATGTTAGAATTTACAGACTGGGAATTTAAACAACTAGGGTTGATATGCTAGGGGCTCTAATGGATAATTTAGACAACATAAAAAACAGGTGGGTAATTTAAACAGAGAGATGGAAATTCTCAGAAAGAACCAAAAAAGAAATGTTAGAGATCAAAAACACTGTAACAGAAATGAAGAATAAGTTTGGTAGACTAGATGCAGTTGAGTAAAGAATCTCTGAGCCTGAGGATATCTCAATAGGCCCTTCCAAAAGAAAACAGAAAAAAAAAGACTGGAAAAAAAAAAAAAACCAGAGCCGAACATCCAAGAACTGTTTGACAACAACAAAAGGTGTTAGTACACATAATGGGAATATCAGAAGTTGAAGAAGAAGAGAAAGGAGCAGAAGAAGCATTTGAAACAACAATGACTGAGGATTTCCACAAATTAATGTCAGACACCGCACCACAGATTCAGGGAGCTCAGAGAACACCAAGCAGGATAAAGGTAAAAAAAGTTACACCAAGACATTTAATTCCCAAACTACAGAAAATCAAAGATAAAGAAAAAATCCTGAAGCAAGCCAGAGGAAAAACAAATACCTTACCTATAGAGGGACCAAGACAAGAATTACATCCAACTTATCCTCAGAAACCATGCAGGCAAGAAGAAAGTGGAATTCCATATTTAATGTGTTGAGATTAAAATAAAAACAACAAGCAAACAAACAAATAAATACCCTCTATCCTAGAATTCTTTACCATGTGAAATCCCCCTTTAAAAGTGAAGGACAAATACTCTCAGACATTAAAAAGTCAAGAGAATTTGTTGCCAGTAGAACAGCCTTGCCAGAAATGTTAAAAGAAAGTTCACTGGAGAGGAGGAGCACGATATAGGTCAGAAATTCCAATCTACATAAAGAAACAAAGAGCATCAGAGAAGGAATATGTGAAGGCAAAAGAAAATTTCTATTTTACTTATTCTTCTTAAATCATCTAAGATAACAGTTTCTTCAAAAATAATAACAATAGCAATGCACTTGACTATGTATGCTTATGTATAAGTTAAATGATGACAGCAATAATACAAGGGAAGGAAAGGAGGAATTAAAATTATTAAAATGATCATAAGGTACTCACATTGCCCTCACCTTACCCGTAAAGTGGCATAACGTTATTTGAAAGTGGACTTGGATTAGTTGTAAATGTATGTTGCAAACTCTAGGGAAACTTCGAAAAAAAAAAGAGAAAGAAAGAAAAGAAAAGAAAAGAAAGAGCATAACTGATATGTTAATAGGAGAGAGAAAGTGAAATAATAGAAAATGCTCAATTGAAACCACAGAAGGCGGAAAAGGGTGGAAGACGAAAACAGGAGCAAAGAAAAAGGAAACAAATAGAAAACAGTGACAAATATAGTAGCTTTCAATCTAATCATACCAATAATCACTTTGAATGTCAATGGTCTAAAATGCACTTATTAAAGGACAGAGGTTGTCAGAGTGGATCAAAAACGAGACCAATCTATATGTTGTTTAAAAGAAACCCACTTTAAATATAAAGACACATATAGATTAAAAGTAAATGGATGGACAAAGATGTACACGCTAACACTAATCAAAAGAAAGCAGGAGCGGTTATATTAATTTCATACAGAGCAGACATTAGACCAAGGAAAGTTATCAGGGAAGAAGAGAGGCACTATCTAACAATAAAGGGGTCAGTTCTCCAAGAAGACATAACAATTCTAAGAACAAAGCATCGAAATACACAAGACAAAACCTGATAGAACTACAAGGAGGAATAGCTGAATCCACTATTATAGTTGGAGATTTTGGCATCCCTCTCTCAGAAATGAAAACATTCAGCAAGCAGAAGATCAGTAAGGGCATAGTTGAACTAACAACACCATCAGTCAACTGGATGCAATGGACATCTATAGACTACCTCATCCAACATCAGCAAAATGCACATTCTTTTCAGGCTCACACAGAGCACTCTCCAAAATAGACCACATTCTGGGCCATAAAACACACCTTAACAAATTCAAAAGAATACAAATCATATGATCTCTGCTCTCAGACCACAATGGAATAAACTAGAAATCAATAATAACAGGAAGATAGTGGGAAAATGCCTCAAATACTTGTTCAAACAGCACACTTCTAATTAGCACATGGACCAAAGGAGAAATATTAAGAGAAATTTTAAAATATTTTCAACAAAATAAAAATACAACTTATCAAAATTTGTGGGATGCAGTGAAAGCAGTGTTTAGAGGGAAATTGATAGCAATGAAAACATGCATTAGGAAAAAGGAAAATCTAAAATCAATCATCTAAGCTTCCACCTTAGGAAACTGGGGAAAGAAGAGCAAATTAAATCCAAAGTAGGCAGGAGAAGAGAAATAATAAAAATTAGATTAGAAATCAATGAAATTATAAACAGGAAATCAACGGAGATAATAATATTTAAAAAAAAATAAGTTGGTTCTTTGAAAAGATTAGCAAAATTGATAAGACCCTAACCAGGCTAACTGAGAAAAAAAAAGAGAGAGGGCATATTTACTAATATCAGAAACAAAGAGACGGCAGGGTTACAGGTCCAATGGACAATAAAAGCATAACAAGGAATACTATGAACTACTTTATGCTTACATATTTGGTAACCTAGAAGAAATGGGCAAACTCCTTGAAAGACACAAGCTACCAAGACACACACCAGAAGATATTTTGTCTATTGACAAATTGTCTGTTGACCATCTAAATAGGCCAATAACAATTTAAGAAGTTGAATCAATAATTAAAAACCAGAGGAGTTTCAAGATGGCAGAAGAGTAAAACGTGGAGATCACCTTCCTCCCCCAAAATTCATCAGAAATGCATCTACATGTGGAACAACTCCTACAGAACACCTACTGAATGCTGGCAGAAGACCTCAGACCTCCCAAAAGGCAAGAAACTCCCCACGAAGCTGGGTAGCAAAAAAGAAAAAAGAAAAAACAGAGACAAAAGAATAGGGATGGGACCTGCACCAGTGGGAGGGAGCTGTAAAGGAGGAAAGGTTTCCACACACTAGGAAGTCCCTTTGCGGGCAGAGACTGTGGGTGGCAGAGGGGGGAAGCTCCGGAGCCACGGAGGAGAGAACAGCAAGGGGGGTGCAGAGGGCAAAGAAGAGAGATTCCCCCACAGAGGATCAGTGCCGACCAGCACTCACCAGCCCGAGAGGCTTGTCTGCTCACCCGCCAGGGCGGGTGGGGGCTGGGAGCTGAGGCTCGGGCTTCGGAGGTCAGACCCCAGGGAGAGGACTGGGGTTGGCTGTGTGAACACAGCCTGAAGGGGCTAGTGCTCCACAGCTAGCTGGGAGGGAGTCCGGTAAAATGTCTGGAGCTGCCGAAGAGGCAAGAGACTTTTTCTTGCCTCTTTGTTTCCTGGTGTTTGAGAAAGGGGATTAAGAGCACAGCTTAAAGTACCTCCAGAGATGGGCATGAGCCACGTCTATCAGCGTGGAACCCAGAGACGGGCATGAGACTATAAGGCGGCTGCAGCCACCAAGAAGCCTGTGTGCAAGCACACAGCACAGGTCACTATCCACACCTAACCTCCCACTACTGCCAGGGTCCCGTGATCCAGGGACAACTTCACCAGAAGAATGCACTGTGCGCCTCAGGCTGGCACACTGTCACACCTACCTCGGCCGCCGCAGGCTCACCCCGCATGAGTACCCCTTCGTCCCCCGGCCTGAATGAGCCAGAAGCCCCGAATCAGCTGCTTCCTTAACCCCGTCCTGTCTGAGCAAAGAACACAGACCCTCAGGCGACCTACACACAGACGCAGGTCCAAACCCAAAGCTGAATCCTGCAAGCTGTGTGAACAAAGAAGAGAAAGGGAAATCTCTCTCAGCAGCCACAGGAGCAGCGGATTAAATCTCCACAATCAACTTGATGTACCCTGCATCTGTGGAATACCTGAATAGACAAAGAATCTTCCCAAATTGAGGAGGGGGACTTTGGGAGCAATAATATATATATATATTTTTTTCCTTTTTTCTCTTTTTATGAGTGGGTATGTCTATGCTTCTGTGTGTGATTTTGTCTGTATAGCTTTGCTTTTACCATATGTCGTAGGGGTCTGTCTCTCCGTTTTTGTTTTTTTTTTGTTTCTTACTTAAAAAATGTTTTTTTCTGAATAATTTTTTTATTTTAATTATTTTATTTTATTTTACTTTATTTTATTTTTATTTTATCTTCTTCTTTCTCTTTCTTCCTTTCTTTTTTTCCTCCATTTTATTCTGAGCCATGTGGAGGACAGGCTCTTGGTGCTCCAGCCAGGCATCAGGGCTGTGCCACTAAGGTGGGAGAGCCAGGTTCAGGACACTGGTCCACAAGAGACCTTCCAGCTCCACGTAGAACCAAATGGCGAAAATCTCCCAGAGATCTCCATCTCAAAGCCAAGACCCAGCTCTACACACCAACAAGCAAGCTACAGTGCTGGACACCCTATGCCAAACAACTAACAAAACAGGAACACAACCCCATCCATTAACACAGAGGCTGCCTAAAATTATAATAAGGCCACAGACTCCCCAAAACACATGGCCAGATGTGGACCTGCACACAAAAACGGCAAGATCCAGCCTCTTCCACCAGAAGGCAGGCACTACTCCCCTCCACCCGGAAGCCTACACAACCCACTGAAGCAACATTACCCACTGGGAATGGACCCCAAAAACAACGGAAATTACGAACCCGCAGTTTGCAAAAGGAGATCCCAAACACAGTAAGTTAAGCAAAATGAGAAGACAGAGAAACACACAGCAGATGAAGGAGCAAGGCTAAAACCCATCAGACCTAACAAATGAAGAGGAAATAGGCAGTCTACCTGAAAAAGAATTCAGAATAATGCTAGTAAAGATGATCCAAAATCTTGGAAACAGAACAGAGAAAATACAAGAAACATTTAACTAGGACCTAGATGAACTAAAGAGCAAACAAACAGTGATGAACAACAAAATAAAGGAAATTAAAAATTCTCTAGAAGGGATCAATAGCAGAATAACTGAGGCAGAAGAACGGATAAGTGACCTGAAAGATAAAATAGTGGAAATAACTACTGCAGATCAGAATAAAGAAAAAAGAATGAAAAGAATTGAGAACAGTCTCAGAGACATCCGGGATAACATTAAATGCACCAACATTCGAATTATTGGGGTCCCAGAAGAAGAAAAGAAAAAGACAGGGACTGAAAAATATTTGAACAGATTATAGTTGAAAACTTCCCTAATATGGGAAAGGAAAGAGTTAATCAAGTCCTGGAAGCACAGAGAGTCCAATACAGGATAAATCCAAGGAGAAACACGACAAGACACATATTAATCAAACTATCAAAAATTAAGTGTAAAGAAAACATATTAAAATCAGTAAGGGATAAACAACAAATAACACACAAGGGAATCTCCATAAGGTTAACTGCTGATCTTTCAGCAGAAACTCTGCAAGCCAGAAGGGAGTGGCAGGACATATTTACAGTGATGAAAGAGAAAAACCTACAACCAAGATTACTCTACCCAGCAAGGATCTCATTCATATTTGATGGAGAAATTAAAACCTTTACAGACAAGCAAAAGCTGAGAGAGTTCAGCACCACCAAACCAGCTTTACAACAAATGCTAAAGGAACTTCTCTAGGCAAGAAACACAAGAGAAGGAAAGCACCTACAATAACAAACCCAAAACATTTAAGAAAATGGGAATAGGAACATACATATCGATAATTACCTTAAATGTAAATGGATTAAATGCTCCCACCAAAAGACACAGACTGGTTGAGTGGATACAAAAACAAGACCCGTATATACGCTGTCTACAAGAGACCCACTTCAGACCTAGGGACACATACAGACTGAGAGTGAGGGGATGGAAAAAGATATTCCATGCAAAAGGAAATCAAAAGAAAGCTGGAGTAGCAGTTCTCATATCAGACAAAATAGACTTTAAAATAAAGACTATTACAAGAGACAAAGAAGGACACTACATAATGATCAAGGGATTGATCCAAGAAGTAGATATAACAATTGTAAATATTTATGCACCCAACATAGGAGCACCTCAATACATAAGGCAAATACTAATGGCCATAAAAGGGGAAATCGACAGTAACACAATCATAGTAGGGGACTTTAACACCCCACTTTCACCAATGGACAGATCATCCAAAATGAAAATAAATAAGGAAACACAAGCTTTAAATGATACATTAAACAAGATGGACTTAATTGATATATATAGGACCTTCCACCCAAAAACAACAGAATACACATTTTTCTCAAGTGCTCATGGAACATCCTCCAGGATAGATCCTATCTTGGGTCACAAATCAAGCCTTTGTAAATTTAAGAAAATTGAAATCGTATCAAGTATCTTTTTTGACCACAACACTATGAGACTAGATATCAATTACAGGAAAAGATCTGTAAAAAATACAGACACATGGAGGCTACACAATACACTACTTAATAACGAAGTGATCACTGAAGAAATCAAAGGGGAAATCAAAAAATACCTAGAAAGATATGACAATGGAGACATGACGACCCAAGACCTATGGGATGCAGCTAAAGCAGTTCTAAGAGGGAAGTTTATAGCAATATAATCCTCCTTTAAGGAACAAGAAACATCTCAAATAAACAACCTAACCTTACATGTAAAGCAATTAGAGAAAGAAGAACAAAAATTCCCCAAAGTTACCAGAAGGAAAGAAATCATAAAAATCAGATCAGAAATAAATGAAAAAGAAAGGGAGGAAACTATATCAAAGATCAATAAAACTAAAAGCTGGTTCTTTGAGAAGATAAACAAAATTGATAAAACATTAGCCAGCCTTATCAAGAAAAAAAGGGAGAAGACTCAAATCAATAGAATTCACAATGAAAAAGGAGAAGTAACAACTAACATTGCAGAAATACAAAGGATCATGAGAGATTACTACAAGCAACTCTATGCCAATAAAATGGACAACCTGGAAGAAATGGACAAATTCTTAGAAATGCACAACCTTCCGAGACTGAACCAGGGAAAACTAGAAAATATGAACAGACCAATCACAAGCACTGAAACTGAAACTGTGATTAAATATCTTCCAACAAACAAAAGCCCAGGACCAGATGGCTTCACAGGCGAATTCTATCAAACATTTAGAGAAGAGCTAACACCTCTCCTTCTCAAACTCTTCCAAAATATAGCAGAGGGAGGAACACTCCCAAACTCATTCTACGAGGCCACCATCTCTCTGATACCAAAACCAGACCAAGATGTCACAAAGAAAGAAAACTACAGGCCAATATCACTCATGAACAGAGAGGCAAAAATCCTCAACAATGTAATAGCAAACAGAATCCAACATCACATTAGAAGGATCATACACTATTGTCAAGTGGGGTTTATCCCAGGAATGCAAACCTTCTTCAGTATACACAAATCAATCAATGTGATACACCATATTAACAAGTTGAAGGAGAAAATCCATATGATCATCTCAATAGGTGCAGAGAAAGCTATCGACAAAATTCAACACCCAGTTATGATAAAAGCACTGCAGAAAGTAGGCATAGAGGGAACTCACCTTAACATAATAAAAGCCATATATGACAAACCCATAGCCAATATCATCCTCAAATGTGCACAACTGAAACCATTTCCACTAAGATCAGGAACAAGACAAGGTTGCCCACTCTCACCACAACTATTCAACATAGTTTTGGAAGTTTTAGCCACAGCAATCATAGAAGAAACAGAAATTAATGGAATCCAAATTGGAAAAGAAGTAGGAAAGCTGTCACTCTTTTCAGATGACATAATACTAAACTTAGAGAATCCTATAGATGATACCAGAAAACTACTACAACTAATCAATGAATTTTGTAAAGTAGCAGGATACAAAATTAATGCACGATAATCTCTTGAATTCCTATACACTAATGTTGAAAAATCTGAAACCGAAATTAAGAAAACACTCCCATTTACCATTGCAACAAAAAGCACAAAATATCTAGGAATAAACCTACCTAAAGAGAGCAAAGACCGGTATGCAGAAAATTATGACACACAGATGATAGAAATTAAAGATGATACAAATAGATGGAGAGATATACCATGTTTTTGAACTGGAAAAATCAACATTGTGAAAATAACTCTACTACCCAAAGCAATCTACAGATTCAACGCAATCCTTATCAAGCTAGCACTGGCATTTTCCACAGAACTAGAACAAAAAACTTCACAATTTGTATGGAAACACAAAAGACTCCGAATAGCCAAAGTAATCTTGAGAAAGAAAAACGGAGCTGGAGGAATCAGGCTCCCCGACTTCAGACTATACTACAAAGCTACAGTAATCAAGACAGTAAGGTAGTGGCACAGAAACAGAAATATAGATCAATAGAACAGGAGAGTAAGCCCAGAGATAAACCCACACACATATGGTCAACTTATTTTTGATAAAGGAGGCAAGAATATACAGTGGAGAAAAGACAGCCTGTTCAATAAGTGGTGCTGGGAAAACTGGACAGCTACATGTAAATGAATGAAATTAGAACACTCCCTAACATAATACACACAAATAAACTCAAAATGGATTAAAGATCTAAATGTAAGGCCAGACACCATCAAACTCTTAGAGAACAACATAGGCAGAACACTCTATGACATAAATCACAGCAAGATTCTTTTTGACCCACCTCCAAGAGAAATGGAAATAAAAACAAAAATAAACAAATGGGACCTAATGAAATTTAAAAGCTTTGCACACCAAAGGAAACCATAAACAAGACGAAAAGACAACCCTCAGAATGGGAGAAAATATTTGCAAATGAAGCAACTGACAAAGGATTAATCTCCAAAATTTACAAGCAACTCATGCAGCTCAATATCAAAAAAACAAACAACCCAATCCAAAAATGGGCCGAAGACCTTAATAGACATTTCTCCAAAGAAGATATATAGATTGCCAACAGACACATGAAAGAATGCTCAACATCATTAATCATTAGAGAAATGCAAATCAAATTTACAATGAGATATCTTCTCACACCGGTCACAATGGCCATCATCAAAAAATCTACACACAATAAATGCTGGAGGGGGTGTGGAGAAAGGGATCCCTCTTGCACTGTTGGTGTGAATGTAAATTGATACAGCCACTATGGAGAACAGCATGGATGTTCCTTTAAAAACTAAAAATAGAACTACCATACGATCCAGCAATCCCACTATGGGACATATACCCTGAGAAATCAATAATTCCAAAATGGTCATGGACCAAGATGTTCATTGCAGCTCTATTTACAATGGTCAGGATATGGAAGCAACTGAAGTGTCCATCAACAGATGAATGGATAAAGAAGATGTGGCACATATATACAATGGAATATTACTCAGCCATAAAAAGGAACGAAACTTAGTTATTTGTAGTGAGGTGGATGGACCTAGAGACTGTCATACAGAGTGAAGTAAGTCAGAAAGAGAAAAACAAATACCGTATGCTAACACATATATATGGAATCTAAAAAAAAAAAAAAAAAGGTCATGAAGAACCTAGGGGCAAGACGGGAACAAAGATGCAGACCTACTAGAGAATGGACTTGAGGATACGGGGAGGGGGAAGGGTAAGCTGGGACAAAGTGAGAGAGTGGCATGGGCATATATACACTACCAAACTTAAAATAAATAGCTAGTGGAAGCAGCCACATAGCACAGGGAGATCAGCTCGGTGCTTTGTGACCACCTAGAGGGGTGGGATAGGGAGGGTGGGAGGGAGGGAGATGTCAGAGGGAAGAGGTATGGGGACATATGTATATGTATAACTGATTCACTTTGTTATAAAGCAGAAACTAACACACCATTGTAAAGTAATTATACTCCAATAAAGATGTTAAATAATAATAATAATAAATAAATAAATACAAAAAAAATAAAATAATTAATAACCATCCAAAACAAAAGGCACCATGCTCAAGTGGGTTCACTGATGAACTCTACCAAACGTGTAAGTAAGAAATTATATCAGTTCTCTTCGTTTCCATCACATAGTAGAAGCAGAGGGAAATACTTCCTAACTCATTCTCTGAGGCCAGCATTACCTTAATACCAAAACTAGATAGACATTACAAGAAAAGAAAATTACAGAACAATATCTCTCGTGAACATATATGCAAAAACTCCTCCACAAAATATTAGCAGATCAAATCCAACCATGTATAAAATGAATTATAGAGCAAGACCAAGAGAGGTTTATCCCAGGTATGCAAGACTAATTAAACATTCGAACATCAATCAATGTAATCCATCGCATCAGAAGGCTACAGAAGAACAATCACAGGATCATATCAGTAGGTGAAGAAAAAGCTTTTGACAAAATCCAACACCGATTCATGATACAAATCCTCAGTAAACTAGGAATAGAGGGGAACTTCCTCAACTTGGTAAAGAATATCTTTAAGAAACCTACAGCAAACATCATACATAAATGGTGAGAAACTCGAAGCCTTCCCACTAAGATCAGAAACAGGGCTAGCATGCCCGTGCTCACCAGTGCTTTTCAACATTGTGGTGGAAGTTGTAAGCTAGTGCAATAGGACAAAAGTAGGAAATAAAATGTATATGGATCAGAAAAGAACAAATAAATCTGTCTTTGTTCACAGATAACATGATCATCTATGTAGAAAATCAAAAACTGCCTAGAACAAAGAAGCAGTTAGAGCAACTTTGCCAGGTACAAGACTAGTATACAAAAGTCAATTATTTCCCCCATACCAGCAATGGACAAGTGGAATTTGAAATTAAAAAGACAATACCATTTATGATAGCACCTCCCAAAATGAAATACTTACATATGATTTTAACAAGATATGTTCAAGATCTACATGAGGAAAACTACAAAATAGATGAATGAAATCAAAGAAGAACTAAATAAAGGGAGAGATAATCCATGATTATGGATAGGAAGATTCAATATTGTCAAGATGTCAGTTCTTCCCAACTTGATCTAGAGATTCAATGCAACCCAATTGAAATCCCAGCAAGTTATTTTGTAGATATCGACAAAATAATTCTAAAGTTTATTTGGAGAGGTAAAAGACCCAGAATATCCAACACAATAGTGAAGGAGAAGAACAAAGGTGGAAAACTGACACTATCCAACTTCAAGACTTCTTATTATACAGCTACCGTAATCAAGACAGTGTGGTGTCAATGAAAGAATAGACAAATCAATGGAACAGAATAGAGAGCCCAGAAACAGACTCACATAAATATAGTCAAGTGATCTTTGACAATGGAGCAAAGATAACACAGTGGAGCAAAAACAACCTTTTAAACAAATGTTGCTGGAACAACAGGACATCCATGTGCAAAAAAAAATGAATCAATCTAGACAGTGAACTTACACCATTCACAAATCAATTATTCAAAATGGATCACAGACCTAAACATAAAATGTGAAACCGTAAAACTCCTAGAAGATAACATAACAGAACATCTAGATGGCCTTGGGTTTGGAAATGACTTTTTAGATAGGCCGCCAATGGCAGGATCAGTGAAAGTGAGAATTGATAAGCTGCAATTCATTACAATTAAACGATACTGTCAAGAGCATGAAAACACTAGCCACACATAGACTGGGAGAAAATATTTGCAAAGGATATACGTGATAAAGGACTGTTATTCAAAATATACAAAGAGCTCAAAGTTCAACAATAAGAAAACAAACAACTAAATTTTAAAATTGAGCTTAACAGACAGCTCACCAAGAAGGTATGTGGAGGGCAAATAAGTACATAATAAGATGCAAATAAGTATATGATAAGGTAAATAAGTATATGATGATATCATATGCCATCAGGGAAACGAGAATTTTGGATCCACTTTATTGAGTTATGATTGATATGCAAAAAGCTGTACATATTTAATATATACAACACAATGAGTTTGGGGATAAGTATATACCTGTGAGACCATGACCACCATCAAGGTTGTAGATACAGCCATCACCTCCCAAGTTTTTCTCCCTCACATTTTGTCATCATTATTATTTTTTGTCAGTAACAACACAATATAAGATCTACCCTCTTAACAAATTTTAAACATAAAATGCAGTGTTGTTAGCTACAGGCAATATGCTGTGTAGTAGATCTCCAGAACTTATTTATCTTGCATAACTGAAACTTTGAACATCATCTCCCCTCCCTGCCCCCAGTTCCTGGCAACCACCATTCTACTCTCTTCTTCTATGAGTTTGACTATTTTAGATTCCTCATATAAGTGGTATCATACAGTATCTGCCTTTCTGTATCTGGCTTATTTCCTTCAGCATAATGTCCTCTTGGTCCATTCATGTTGTCCCAAACAGCAGGATTTCCTTCTTTTTTTAAGGCTGAATAATATTCCATTGTACGTATATACTACATTTTGTTTATCCATTCATCTGTCCATGGTCATTTAGGTTGTTTCCATATTTGGCTATTGGGAATAATGCTGCGATGAAAATGGAAGTGCAGGTATCTCTTTGAGGTACTGATTTCAACTCATTTGATAAATACCCAAAGGTGGGGTGGCTGTGCCATATGGCAGTTTTATTTTTAATTTTTTGAAGAACCACCATACCATTTTCCATAGTGGCTATACCCATTTACATTCTCACCAACAGTGTACAAGCATTCCCTTTTCCCCACATCCTTGCCAACACTTGTTATCTTTGCTGTGTACGTGTTTATAATAGCCATCCTAACAGGTGTGAGATAATATCTCAGTGTGTTTTTGATTTGCATGGTAATTCCTTTATACACCTACTAGTATAGCCTAAATCTATAGCACTGAATATTATTCAGCACTAAAGAAAAATGAGTTGTCAAGGTATGAAAAGACATGGAGGAAACTTAAATGTATATTACTAAGTGAAAGAAGCCACTCTGAAAAGGCTACATACTGTATGTTTCCAAATATCTTTGACCCTTGAACAATGTAGGTTTGAACTGCACGGGTCCACTTACATGCAGATGTTTTTCAATAAATACGTAATACAGTACAATATGATCCAGCATTCGTTGAATCCAAAGATAGGGAATGGCAGATATGGAGGGCCCAGTGTAAAGTTATACATGAATTTTCAATTGTGCAGGAGGTCGGCACCCCGAACCCCCGTGTTGTTCAAGGGGCAACTGTATATGACATCTGTGACTGACAGTGATTAGTGAGGAGGGAGGAATAACAGGTGGAGCACAGAGGATTTTTAGGGCAGTGAAACTACTGTGTATGATACTACGATGGTAGCTACATGGCATTATACATTTGTACAAACCCATAGAATGTACACCACCATGAGTGTACCCATGGACTCTGGTGATAACGATGTTTCAATGCAGGTTCACCAATTGCAACACATGTAAAACTCTGATGGGGGCTGTTGATAATGGGGTAGGCTATGCATGTGTGGGGGCAGTGGGAAATCTCTGTACCTTACACTCAGTTTTGATGTGAACCTAAAACTTCTCTTAAAACTAAAGTCTAATAAAAATATATACGGCTTAGACTCACCAATTTAAAGACATAGATATGTGGAATGGATTAAAAATATGTTTCAATTCTATTCTGTCTACAAGAGAGTCATATTACATCCAAATACATACATGGGTTGAAGGTGAAAGGATGTAAAAATATTCCATGAAAATAGTAAGCAAAAGACAGTTAGCATGACACTACTAATATGAAAAAGCTTTTTGATTTTAAGTCAAAAATTGTTACAAGGGATAAAAGGTCATTACATATTGATATAAGGATCAATTCATCAAGAAGGTATAACAATTATAAATATATACACACCAAACTACGGTATACGAAGCCAATATGGGAAGCACTGCAGGGTGAATCAGGGCAGTTGTACAATAGTAACTAGTGACTTCAGTACCTCATGTTCAATAACACATGGAACATCTAGACAGAAGATCGGTGAGGAAATAGAAGACTCAAACAACACTATAAAACAACTAGACCTAGCAGACATATATAGTGCACTCCATCCAACAACATCAGTATGTAAATCATTCTCACATTCACAGGGAACATCCTCCAGAATATATCATGTATTAGGATAGGCCACAAAATAAGTCTCAATAAACTTTAAAGGTCGAAGTCATACAAAACATCTTTTCTGGTTACAATAGAATGAAGCTGGAATTCAACAGCATAAGGAAAACCGGAAAATTCAAAAATGTGTGAAAATTAAACAATATACTCATGAACAATCATGAGTAAATCATAAGAGATACTGGAAAATACTTTGAGAAATATGGAAATGAAAAAGAACATACCAAAACATAGGGGATGCAGTGAAAGCAGTGCACAGAATGAAATTTTTAAAGAGGTAAAGGTCTACATTGAAAACAAAGAAGATATCATATCAATACACTAACTTAAGACTAGTTGCTTTACACTAGAAAATGTAGACCAAACTAATTCAGAAAACTAACAATAGAAGAGAAATAAGAAACATTAGAGCATTGGTAAACAGTACAGGTTTTCAGACAGGCAAAATGGCTCATGGGCCCCTGCACTGATTTCAACAGTTTTTTCTAAATTTTTCATTTTTATTGGAGTAGAGTTCATTTACAGTGTTGTGTTAGTTTCAGGTGTACAAGGTTTTTTTTTTTAATCACAGTATCAATTTAGTGCTTGAGATTAGTCTGTTCAAATTTTCCACTTCTTCCTGGTTCCGTATGGAAGGTTGTATTTTTCTAAGAATTTATCCATTTCTTCTAGGTTGTCTATTTTATTAGCATATGGTTGTTTGTAATAATCTCGAACTATCCTTTGTATTTCTGTTGTGTGTTTGAAACTTCTCCTTTTAAATTTCTTATTTTATTGATTTAGGCCCTTTATTTCTTTTTAAAAATATTTATTGAATATAGATTATTTACGATGTTCTGTTAGTTCTATGTGTACAGCAAAGTGAATCAGTTATACATATACATAGATCCATCCTTTTTCTAAGATTCTCTTCTCATATAGGCCTTAACAGAGTATTGAGTAGAGTTCCCTGTGCTATACAGAAGGTTCTTATTATTTATCTATTTTACATATAGTAGTGTGCATACATCAATCCCAGTCTTCCAATTTATCCCTGGGCCCCTTATCCCCTGGTAACCATAAGTTTGTTTTCTACATCTGTGACGCAACTTCTGGTTTGTATGTTCCTTTATAGTTTTTTTTTTTTTAGATTCCACATACAAGCGATATCATATAATATTTGTCTTACTGTGTTTGACTCAATTCACTCGGTATGACAATCTCTTGGTCCATCCATGTTGCTGCCATTGGCATTGCTTTGTTCCTTTTTTTGGTTGAGTAATATTCCATTGTATATATGTACCATATCTTCTTTATCCATTCCTCTGTTGATGGATATTTAGGTTGCTTCCATGTCCTAGCTATTGTAAAATGTGCTGCAATGAGCATTAGGATGCATGTATCTTTTTGAGTTATGATTTTCTGTGGGTATATGCACAGAAGTGGTATTGCTGTGTTATATGGTAGTTATATTTTAGTTTTTTAAGGAATTTCCATACTGTTCTCCATAGTGGCTGTAACAATATACATTCCAATCTAGAGTGCAGAAGGGTTCCCTTTCTTCCACACCCTCTGCAGCATTGATTCTTTTTTCTTTTATTAACATCTTTACTAGAGTATAATTGCTTTACAACGTTGTGTTATTTTCTGCTGTATAACAAAGTGAATCAGCTATATGTATACATATGTCCCCATATCCCCTCCCTCTTGTTCCTCCCTCCCACCTACCCTATCCCACATCTCTAGGTGGTCACAAAGCACCATGCTGATCTCCCTGTGTATGCAGCTGCTTCCAAATAGCTATCTATTTTACATTTGGTAGTGTATATATGTCAATGCTACTCTCCTTGTAGATATTTTCATGATGGCCATTCTGAGTGGAGTGAGGTGATATCTCATTGTAGTTTTGATTTGCCTTTCTCTAAAAATTAGTGATATTGAGCATGTTTTCATGTGTTTGTTGCCTATTCCATGTATGCTTTGTAGAATTGTCTATATAGGTATTCTGGCAATTATTTGATGTGGTTGTTCGTTTTTTGATATTGAGCTGCACGAGTTGCTTGTATATATTGGAGATTAATCCATTGTCATTCACTTCGTTTGCAAGTATTTTCTCCAATTTTGTGGGTTTTCTTTTCATTTTGTTGATGGTTTCCTTTGCTGTGCAGAAGCTTTTAAGTTTTATTAGGTCCCATTTGTTTATTTTTGTTTTTATTTCCATTGCTCTAGGAAAATATATTGCTGCAATTTATGTAAAAGTGTTCCGCCTACATTTTCCTTTAAGAGCTTTATAAGGTCTGGCCTTACATTTAGGTCTTTAATCCATTTTGAATTTATTTTTGTGCATGGTGTTAGGGAGTGTTCTAATTTCATTCTTATACATATAGCTGTCTAGTTTTCCCAGCACCAGTTAAGAGACTGTCTTTTCTCCATTGCATATTTTTGCCTGCTTTGTCATAGATTAGGTGGTGATAGATGTGTGGGTTTATCTCTGGACTTTCTATCCTGCTCCCTTGATCTATATTTCTGTTTTTGTGCCAGTACCATATTGTCTTGATGACTGCAGGTTTGTAGTATAGTCTGAAGGCAGGAAGCCTGATTCCTCCAGCTCCGTTTTATTTTCTCAACATTGTTTTGGCTGTTCGGGATCTTTTGTGTTTCCATACAATTTGTAAAATTTTGTCCTAATTGTGTGAAAAATGCCATTGGTAATTTGATAGGAATTGTGCTGAATCTGTAGATTGCTTTGTGTAGTATAGTTATCAAAGTATTGATTCTTCCAATCCAAGAACATGGTATATGTCTCCATTTTTTTGTGTTGTCTTTGATTACTTTCATCAGTATCTTATAGATTTCTGAGTACAGGTCTTTTGTCTCGTTAGGTAGGTTTATTCCTAGGTATTTTATTTTTCTGTTGCAATTGTAAATGGGAGTGTTTCCTTAATTCCTCTTTCTGATCTTTTGTTGTAAATATATAGAAATGCAAGAGATTTCTGTGTATTAATTTTGTATCCTGCAAGTTTACCAAATTCATTGATGAGCTCTAGTAGTTTTCTGGTAGCATCTTTAGGATTCTCTATGTACAGTATCATGTCATCTGCAAACAGGGACAGTTTTCCTTCTTTTCCAAATTGGAATCATTTTATTTGATTTCTTCTCTGATTGCCATGGGTAAGACTTCCAAAACTATGTTGAATAACAGTGCAAGAGAGGACATCCCTGTCCTATTCCTGATCCTAGGGGAAATGTTTCAGTTTTTCACCATTGAGAATGATGTTTGCTGTGGGTTTTTTGTATATGGCCTTTACTATGTTGAATTAGGTTCCCTCTATGCCCACTTTCTGGAGAGTTTTTATCATAAATGGGTGTTGAATGTTTTCAAATGTTTTTTGCATCTATTGAGAAGATCATATAATTTTTATTCTTCAATTTGTTAATGTGGTGTATCACATTGATTAATTTGCGTATGTTGAAGAATCCTTGCATCACTGGGATAAATCGGACTTGATCATGGTGTATGATCCTTTTACTGTGTTGTTGGATTCTGTTTCATCATATTTGGTTGAGAATTTTTGCATCTCTGTTCATCAGTGATATTGGATTGTAATTTTTTGGTGTGTGTGTGTGATATGTTTGTCTTGTTTTGCTGTTAGAGTGATGGTTGCCTCTTTAAATAAGCTTGGGATTTTTCCTTCCTCTGGAATTTTTTGGAAGAGTTTGAGAAAGATAGGTGTTAGCTGTTCTCTAAATGTTTGATAGAAATTTCCTGTGAAGCCATCTAGTCCTGGATTTTTGTTAGTTGGAAGGTTTTTAAACACAGTTTCAATTTCATTACTCGTGATTGGTGTGTTCATATGTTCTATTTCTTCCTGGTTCAGTCTGCGAAAGTAGTACTTTTCTATGAATTTTTCCATTTTTTCCAGTTTTCCCATTTTATTGGCATATAGTTGTTTATAGTAGTTTCTTGTGATCCTTTGTATTTCTGTGGTGTCAGTTGTAACTTATCCTTTTTTATTTCTAATTTTATTGATTTGAGCCCTCCACCTTTTTTTCTTGATGAGTCTGGCTAAAGGTTTATCAATTTTGTTGATCTTCTCAAAGAGCCAGATTATAGTTTCATTGATGTTTGCTATCTTTTTTTTCACCTCTATTTCATTTATTTCTGCTCTGATCTTTATGATTTATTTCCTTCTACTAACTTTGGGTTTTGTTTGTTCTTCTTTCTCTAGTTGCTGTAGGCGTAGTGTTAAGTTGTTTATTTGACATTTTTCTTGTTTCTTCAGGTAAGATTGTATTGGTTTAATATTCCCTCTTAGAACTCTTTTGCTGCATCCCATAGGTTTTGGTTCGTTGTGCTTTCATTGTCATTGGTTTCTAGGTGGTTATTTTTTTAATTTTTATTCGAGGATAGTTGCTTTACAATATTGTGTTAGTGTCTTCTGTACAGCAAAGTGAATCAGTTATACATACATATATCCCCTATTTTTTAGATTTCCTTCCCGCATAGGTGCCCACAGAGCCCTGAGTAGAGTTCCCTGTGTTATACAGCTGGTTCTTATTAGTTACCTGTTTTATACATACTAGTGTATATATGTCAATCCCAATCTACCAATTCGTCCCACCTCTCCTTCCTGCCTTGGTATCCATAAGTTTATTCTCTACATCTGTGTCTCTATTTCTGCTTTGCAAATAAGTTCATCTGTACCATTATTCTAGATTCCATATATAAGTGATATTATTCTATATTTCTTTTTCTCTTTTGGACTTACTTCCCTCTGTATGACAGTCTCTATGTCTATCCACGTCTCTGCAAATGACACCCTTTTTGTTCCTTTTTATGGATGAGTAAAATTCCATTGTATATGTATACCACATCTCCTTTATCCATTCCTGTACTGATGGATATTTAGGTTGCTTCCATGTCCTGGCTATTGTAAATAGCGCTGCGGTGAATATTGGGGTGCATGTATTTTTTTTATCTGACTTTTATGTAACATCTTTATTGGAGTATAGTTGCTTTACAATGGTGTGTTAGTTCCTGCTTTATAACAAAATGAATCAGTTATACATATACATATGTTCCCATATCTCTTCCCTCTTGAATCTCTTTCCCTCCCACTCTCCCTATCCTACCCCTCTAGGTGGTCACAAAGCACCGAGCTGATCTCCCTGTGCTATGTGGCTGCTTCCCACTAGCTATCTATTTTACGTTTGGTAGTGTATATATGTCCATGCCACTCTCTCACTTTGTCACATCTTACCCTTCCCCCTCCCCATATCCTCGAGTCCATTCTCTAGTAGGTCTGTGTCTTTATTCCCGTCTTGCCACTAGGTTCTTCATGACCTTTTTTTTTTCCCCTTAGATTCCATATATATGTGTTAGCATAGTGTATTTGTTTTTCTCTTTCTGGCTTACTTCACTCTGTATGACAGACTCTAACTCCATCCACCTCACTACAAATAACTCCATTTCGTTTCTTTTTATGGCTGAGTAATACTCCATGGTATATATGTCCCACATCTTCTTTACCCATTCATCCGATGATGGATATTTAGGTTGCTTCCATGTCCTGGCTATTGCAAATAGAGCTGCAATGAACATTTTGTTACATGACTTTTTTTGAATTATGGTTTTCTCAGGGTATATGCCCAGTAGTGGGATTGCTGGGTCGTATGGTAATTCTATTTGCAGTTTTTTAAGGACCCTCCATACTGTTCTCCATAGTGGCTGTATCAATTTACATTCCCACCAACAGTGCAAGAGTGTTCCCTTTTCTCCACACCCTCTCCAGCATTTATTGTTTCTAGATTTTTTGATGATGGCCATTCTGACCGGTGTGAGATGATATCTCATTGTAGTTTCGATTTGCATTTCTATAATGATCAATGATGTTGAGAATTCTTTCATGTGTTTGTTGGCAATCTGTATATCTTCTTTGGAGAAATATCTATTTAGGTCTTCTGCCCATTTTTGGATTGGGTTGTTTGTTTTTTTTGTTATTGAGCAGCATGAGCTAATTGTTAATTTTGGAGATTAACCCTTTGTCAGTTGCTTAATATACAAATATTTTCTCCCATTCTGAGGGTTGCCTTTTGGTCTTGTCTATGGTTTCCTTTGCTGTGCAAAAGCTTTTAAGTTTCATTAGGTCCCATTTGTTTATTTTTGTTTTTATTTCCATTTCTCTAGGAGGTGGGTCCAAAAGGATCTTGCTGTGATTTATGTCATAAAATGTTCTGCCTATGTTTTCCTCTAAGAGTTTGATACTGTCTGGCCTTACAATTAGGTCTTTAATCCCTTCTGAGTTTATTTTTGTGTATGATGTTAGGGAATGTTCTAATTTCATACTTTGGGCTTCCCTGGTGGTGCAGTGGTTGAGAATCTGCCTGCCAATGCAGGGGACACGGATTCGAGCCCTGGTCTGGGAAGATCCCACATGCCGCAGATCAACTGGGCCCGTGAGCCACAGCTACTGAGCCTGCGCGTCTGGAGCTTGTGCTCCGCAACAAGAGAGGCCCGTGCACCGCATTGAAGAGTGGACCCCGCTCGCCGCAAGTAGAGAAAGCCCTCGCATAGAAACGAAGACCCAACACAGCCAAAATAAAAAATAAAAAATAATTTCATACTTTTACATGTACCTTTCCAGTTTCCCAGCACCACTTATTGAAGAGGTTGTCTTTTCTCCACTGTATATGCTTACCTCCTTTATCAAAGATAAGGTGACCATATGTGCGAGGGTTTATCTCTGGGCTTTCTATCCTGTTCCATTGATCTATATTTCTGTTTTTGTGCCAGGACCATACTGTCTTCATTACTGGAGCTTTGTAGTATAGTCTGAAGTCAGGAAGCCTGATTCTTCCAGCTCCATTTTTCGTTCTCAAGATTGCTTTGGCTATTAGGGATCTTTTGTGTTTCCATACAAATTGTGAAATTTTTAATTCTAGTTCTGTGCAAAATGTCGGTGGTAGTTTGATAGGGATTGCATTGAATGTATAGATTGCTTTGGATAGTAGAGTCATTTTCACAATGTTGATTCTTCCAATCCAAGATCATGGTATATCTCTCCATCTATTTGTATCATCTTTAATTTCTCATAAGTTTCTTATAATTTTCTGCATACAGGTCTTTTGTCTCCTTAGGTAGGTTTATTCCTAGATATTTTATTCTTTTTGTTGCAATGGTAAATGGGAGTGTTTTCTTAATTTCAATTTCAAATATTTCATCATTAGTGTATAGGAATGCAAGAGATTTCTGTGCATTAATTTTGTATCCTGCTACTTTACCAAATTCATTGATTAGTTCTAGTAGTTTTCTGGTAGCATCTTTAGGATTCTCTATGTATAGTATCATGTCATCTGCAAACAGTGACAGCTTTACTTCTTCTTTTCTGATTTGGATTCATTTTATTTCTTTTTCTTTTCTGATTGCTGTAGCTAAAACTTCCAAAACTATGTTGAATAACAGTGGTGACAGTGGGCAACCTTGTCTTGTTCCTGATCTTAGTGGAAATGGTTTCAGTTTTTCACCATTGAGGACGATGTTGGCTGTGGGTTTGTCATATATGGCCTTTATTATGTTGAGGAAAGTTCCCTCTATGCCTACTTTCTGCAGGGCTTTTATCATAAATTGGTGTTAGATTTTTTCCAAAGCTTTCTCTGCATCTATTGAGATGATCATATGGTTTTACCCGTTTAATTTTTTAATATGGTGTATCACGTTGATTGATTTGCGTATATTGAAGAAACCTTTCATTGCTGAAATAGACCTCACACTATCATGGTGTATGATCCTTTTTATGTGCTGTTGGATTCTGTTTGCTAGTATTTTGTTGAGGATTTTTGCATGTATGTTCATCAGGGATATTGGCCTGTAGTTTTCTTTCTTTGTGACATCTTTGTCTGGTTTTGGTATCAGGGTGATGGTGGCCTCGTAGAATGAGTTTGGGAGTGTTCCTCCCTCTGCAATATTTTGGAAGAGTTTGAGAAGGATAGGTGTTAGCTGTTCTCTAAATGTTTGATAGAATTCGCCTGTGAAGCCATCTGGTCCTGGGCTTTTGTTTGTTGGAAGATTTTTAATCACAGTTTCAATTTCAGTGCTTGTGATTGGTCAGTTCATATTTTCTATTTCTTCCTGGTTCAGTCTCGGCAGGTTTTGAATTTCTAAGAATTTGTCCATTTCTTCCAGGTTGTCCATTTTATTGGCATAGTGTTGCTTGTAGTAATCTCTCATGATGTTTTGTATTTCTGTATTGTCAGTTGTTACTTCTCCTTTTTCATTTGTAATTCTATTGATTTGAGTCTTCTCCCTTTTGTTTTGATGAATCTGGCTAATGGTATATCAATATTTTTAATCTTCTCAAAGAACGAGCTTTTAGTTTTATTGATCTTTGCTATTGTTTCCTTCATTTCTGTTTTATTTATTTCTGATCTGATCTTTCTGATTTCTTTCCTTCTGCTAACTTTGGGGTTTTTTTTTTTGTTCTTTTTTCTCTAAATCCTTTAGGTGCAAGGTTTGGTTGTTTATTTGAGATGTTTCCTGTTTCTTGAGGTAGGCTTGTATTGCTATAAACTTCCCTCTTAGCACTGTTTTTGCTGAATCCTGTAAGTTTTGGGTCGTTGTGTCTCTATTGTCATTTGTTTCTATGTATTTTTTGATTTCCCCTTTGATTTCTTCAGTGATCACTTCGTTATTAAGTAATGTGTTGTTTAGCCTCCATGTGTTTGTATTTTTTACAGATCTTTTCCTGTAATTGATATCTAGTCTCATAGCGTTGTGGTCAGAAAAGATACTTGATACGATTTCAATTTTCTTAAATTTACCAAGGCTTGACTTGTGAACCAAGATATGATCTATCCTGGAGAATGCTCCATGAGCACTTGAGAAAAATGTGTATTCTGTTGTTTTTGGGTAGAATGTCGTATAAATATCAATTAAGTCCATCTTGTTTAATGTAACATTTAAAGCTTGTGTTTCCTTATTTATTTTCATTTTGGACGATCTGTCCACTGGTGAAAGTGGGGTGTTAAACTCCCCTACTATGAGTTTGTTACTGTAGATTTCCCCTTTTATGGCTGTTAGTATTTGCCTTATGTATTGAGGTGCTCCTATGTTGGGTGCATAGATATTTACAATTGTTATATCTTCTTCTTGGATCGATCCCTGGATCATTATGTAGTGTCCTTCTATGTCTCTTGTAATAGTCTTTATTATAAAGTCCATTTTGTCTGATATGAGAATTGCTACTGCAGCTTTCTTTTGATTTCCATTTGCATGGTATATCTTTTTCCATCCCCTCACTTTCAGTCTGTATGTGTCCCTAGGTCTGAAGTGGGTCTCTTGTAGACAGCATATAGATGGGTCCTGTTTTTGTATCCACTCAGCCAGTCTGTGTCTTTTGGTGGGAGCATTTAATCCATTTACATTCAAGGTAATTATCGATATGTATGTTCCTATTCCCATTTTCTTAAATGTTTTGGGTTTGATATTGTAGGTGTTTTCCTTCTCTTGTGTTTCTTGCCTAGAGAAGTTCCTTTAGCATTTGTTGTAAAGCTGGTTTGGTGGTGCTGAACTCTCTCAGCTTTTGCTTGTCTGTAAAGGTTTTAATTTCTCCATCAAATCTGAATGAGATCCTTGCTGGGTAGAGTAATCTTGGTTGTAGGTTTTTCTCCTTCATCACTTTATTTATGTCCTGTCACTCCCTTCTGGCTTGCAGAGTTTCTGCTGAAAGTTCAACTGTTGACCTTATGGGGATTCCCTTGTGTGTTATTTGTTTTTCCCTTGCTGCTTTAATATGTTTTCTTTATATTTAATTTTTTCATAGTTTGATTAATATGTGTCTTGGTGTGTTTCTCCTTGGATTTATCCTGTATGGGACTCTCTGTGCTTCCAAGACTTGATTAACTATTTCCTTTCCCATATTAGGGAAGTTTTAAACTATAATCTCTTCAAATATTTTCTCAGTCCCTTTCTTTTTCTCTTCTTCTTCTGGGACCCCTATAATTCGAATGTTGGTGCATTTAATCTTGTCCCGGACGTCTCTGAGACTGTCCTCAGTTCTTTTCATTCTTTTCTCTTTATTCTGCTCTGCAGTAATTATTTCCACTATTTTATCTTCCAGGTCACTTATCCGTTCTTCTGCCTCAGTTATTCTGCTATTGTTCCCTTCTAGAGTATTTTTAATTTCATGTATTGTGTTGTTCATCATTGCTTAGTTCCTCTTTCGTTCTTCTAGGTCCTTGTTAAATGTTTCTTGCATTTTGTCTGTTCTATTTCCAAGAATTTGGATCATCTTTACTATCTTTATTCTGAATTCTTTTTCAGTCAGCCTGCCTATTTCCTCTTCTTTTGTTATGTCTGGTGTGTTTTTACCTTGCTCCTTCATCTGCTGTGTGTTTTTCTGTCTTCTCATTTTGCTTTTCTTACTGTGTTTGGGGTCTCCTTTCCGCAGGCTGCAGATTCGTAGTTCATGTTGTTTTTCGTATCTGTCCCCAGTGGCTAAGGTTGGTTCAGTGGGTTGTGTAGGCTTCCTGGTGGAGGGGACTAGTGCCTGTGTTCTGGTGGATGAGGCTGGATCTTGTCTTTCTGGTGAGCAGGTCCACGTCTTGTGGTGTGTTTTGGGGTGTCTGTGTCCTTATTATGATTTTAGGCAGCCTCTCTGCTAATGGATGGGGCTGTGTTCCTGTCCTGCTAATTGTTTGGCTTTGGGTGTCCAGCACTGTAGCTTGCTGTTCTTTGAGTGGAGTGGCGTCTTAGCATTGAGATGGAGATCTTTGGGGGAGGTTTCACCATTTGATATTACATTGAGCTGGGAGGTCTCTTGTGGACCAAGTTCCTGAACTTGGTTCTTCCCCCTCAGAGGCACAGGCCTGACCCCCAGCCGCAGCACCGTGAACCTGTCAGCCTTATGGCTCAAAAGAAAGGGAGAAAAAAAGAAAGAAAGAAAGAAAGAAAGAAAAATAAAATAAAGTAAAATAATTAAAATTAATTATTAAAAATAAAAAATTAAAAAGTAATAAAAAAAGAAAAAACAAAAAGAAAGAAAGAAAGAAGAGATCAACGAAACTAAAAAGATATCCACCAATGATAACAAATGCTAAATCTACACTAACAAAAAAATGAAATTAAAGTGGATAGACACAACCTGAGCTCAAATGGTAAAACAAAGGTATACAGACAAAATCACACAAAGAAGCATACACATATACACTCACAAAAAGAGAAAAAGGAAAAAATATATATATCATTTCTCCCAAAGTCCACCACCTCATTTTTGGGATGATTCATTGTCTATCCAGGTATTCCACAGATGCAGGGTACATCAAGTTGATTGTCGAGATTTAATCCACTGTTCCTGAGGCTGCTGGAAGAGATTTCCCTTTTTTTTTTTTTGTTCGCACAGCTCCTGAGGTTCAGCTTTGGAGTTGGTCCTGCCTCTCCGTGTAGGTAGCCTGAGGGCTTCTGTTCTTCGCTCAGACCGGACGTGGTTAAAGGAACAGCTGATTATGGTGCTCTGACTCACTCAGACCAGGGAGAAGGAGAGGTATGGATGTGGGGTAAGCCTGCGGTGACAGACGCCAGCATGACCTTGCAACAGCCTGAGGCGCACCATGTGTTCTCCTGGGGAAGTTGTCCCTGGATCACTGGACCCTTACAGTGGCGGGTTCCACATGGTCTCAGGAGGGGAGGTGTGGACAGTGACCTGTGCTTGTATACAGGCTTCTTGGTGGCTGCAGCAGCAGCCTTAGCATTTCATGCCCATCTCTGGTGTCCAAGTTGATAGCCATGGCTCGTGCTTGTCTCTGGAGCTCGTTTAAGTGGTGCTTTGAATCCCCTTTCCTCACACACCCTGAAACAATGGTCTCTTTCTTCTTAGGCTGATCCAGACTTTTTCCTGGACTCCCTCCTGGATAGCTGTGGCTCACTAACCCCCTTCAGGCTGTGTTCACGCAGCCAACTCCAGTCCTCTCCCTGGGATCTGACCTCCGAAGAAGCCAGAGCCTCAGGTCCCAACCCCCAGCAGTCCCAGCCGGCGGGTGAGTAGACAAGCCTCTCAGGCTGGTGAGTGCTGATCGGCACTGATCCTCTGTGCATGAATCTCTCTGCTTTGCCCTCTGCACCCCTGTTGCTGTGCTCTCCTCTGTGGCTCCGAAGCTTCCCCACCACCACCCCAGTCTCCACCAGTTAAGGGGCTTCCTAGTGTGGAAGCATTTCCTCTTCACAGCTCCTTCTCAGTGGTGCAGGTACTGTCCCTATTCTTTTGTCTCTTTTTTTTTCTTTTTTCTTTTGCCCTACCCTGGTGCATGGGGAGTTTCTTCCCTTTTGGGAAGTCTGAGGTCTTCTGCCAGCGTTCAGTAGGTGTTCTGTAGGAGTGTTCCACATGTAGATATATTTCTGATGTATTAGTGGGGAAGAAGGTGAACTCCATGTCTTACTCTTCCGCCATCTTGAAGGTCCTCCTGACTTCTTTATTTTGTTATTTCATGTAATTGGTACAAGTTTTTGCCTTGTGTTTATCATGAGTCCTACATAAAACATCTTAAAATTATAACACTCTATTTGAAGCTAACAATTTAACTTCAATAGAATTCCTAAATTTTACAATTTTACTTTTCTCCCCCTAATATTTTAGTTTATTACAATGTATTTATTTTATTGAAGTATAGTTGATTTACAACATTGTGTTATTTTCATGTTTACAGCAAAGTGATTCAGTAATATATATACTATATATTTATATAATACATAATATTATATATATTTCAGATTATTTTTCACTATAGGTTATTACAGGATATTGAATATTTTCCATGTGTTATACAGTCTATCTTTTTGGCTTACCTATTTTATATATAGTAATGTGTATCTGTTAATCCCATACTCCTAATTTATCCTTCCCCTTCCCTTTCCATTTTTGTAACCATAAGCTTATTTTCTATTTCTGTGAGTGTTTTGTAAATAGATTCATTTGTATTTTTTTAAAATCCCACTATAAGTGATATCATATAATATTTGTCTTTTACTGTCTGACTTACTTCCCTGAATATGATGTTCTCTAGGTCCATACATGTTGCTGCAAATGGGAATACTTCATTCTTTTCCATGGCTGAGTAATATACTGTTGTGTGTGTGTGTGTGTGTGTGTGTGTGTGTATATATATATATACCACATCTTTTTCCCTTCATCTGTTCATGGACACTTAGCTTGCTTCCATGTGTTTGCTATTGTAAATAGTGCTGCAGTGAATATTTAAGTGTATGTGTGTTTTCGAATTAGTGTTTTCATTTTCATCAGATATATATCCAGGAGCAAAATTTCTGGATCATATGGCAGTTCTCTTTTTAGTTTTTTAAGGAACCTCCATACTGTCCTCCATAGTGGCTGCACCAATTTACCTTCCCACCAACAGTGTAGGAGGGTTCTTTTTCTCCACACACTCTCTAGAATTTATTACTTATAGACTTTTTGCTGATAGCCATTTTGACTAGTATGAACTGATACCTCACTGTGGTTTTGAGTCACATTTCTCTATTAGTGATGTTGAGCTTCTTTCATTTTCCTCTTGGCCATCTGTATGTCTTCTTTGGAGAAATTTCTATTTAGGTTCTCTGCCCATTTTTTTGATTGGGCTTTTTGGCTTTTTTGATATTGAGTTGTATGAGCTGTTTTTATATGTTAGAAATGAACCCCTTGTCGATCACATTGTATGCAAATATTTTCTCCCATTCCATAGGTTGTCTTTTCGTTTTGTTGATGGTTTCCTTTGTTGTGCAAATGACAATGTTTGTATTTTTTTATATTGAGTTACAAATAGCAGATTACAGTAATCATGTTTATTTTTAATACTTGTGGTTTTTAACTTTTAAACTAGAGTTGTAAGTTAATTATGCACTACCATTTCCAAATTGCAGAATCCAACTTTGACAATATATTTACCACAACCAATGTGTTTTACACTGCTTTCTTATGATTTTATGTTGTTATTCAACATTTTCTTATTTCCATTCAAAGAGCTCTCTTTAGCATTTATTGGAAGGCAGCTTTAGTGGTAATAAATTTCCTCAGCTTTTGTTTGTTTAGGAATGTCTTTATCCCTCCTTTATTTCTGAAGGACAGCATCCCTAAGTATATTATTCTTAATTGACAGGTTTTCTTTCTTTCAATATTTTGAATGTGTCATCTTATTGTCTTCTGGCCTGAAAAGCTTCTGATGATAAATGTGCAAACCATCTTATGAGGGTTTCCTCAAATTCTCAAAAGAGAATTTACTTCTCATTCCTTTTGCTGTTTTTAAAATTGCTTCTTGGGGAAATTGATCAAGATGGCAGAGTAAGAGAACTTGGACTTCACATCCCCACATGAATACATCAAACATATAGCTACTTGTGGGAAATTCTCACGGAAAACTAACTGGAAACCAGAAGAAGGACTCCTGTACAACCAATGCTGTAAGAAAGGCCCATACATAATCAGGTAGGAAGGGAAGAAAAGCCTTTGGGTCAAGACCTGTGCCCCTGGGAGGGGATTCAAAGGAAAAGTGACAATAGATGGATGGGGACCCAACCTGGAGAGTGAGCCATGAGAGACACAGACTAGGATTTCCAGTTCTGGGGTCCTATGTGGGGGAGACAAACTTCTTGGCTGGTTGGAGGATTACTGGTATTAACAGCAGGGCTACAGGATTTCAGGACTCCACTCTTGAGAAGCATGTGCATGCTGGCTTGTCCCTGAAGCAGAGTGAAGAGAGGTCTGCTCTAGCAGCTGCCAAGTTTCCCATGATCACCTCGCCTAGCAAGAGCCAAGGAAATGCTTGGGTCCTGCTCACTCCACACCACAACACAGCACTAGATCTGGGATGACCACAACAAAGGAGAAGACTCAGCCATGGAATGCAGAGGCAACTCAGTCCTGGGATGGAATCTGGGTGGCGTGGTGATGTCCACTGTTGATGCTTATTCAATAAGTGCATCAGAAGCAGCCTAGATCTCTGACAGTGGCTGATTCACCTCAGCTCATACTCCAATAAATGCTGAGAGTCCACACTGGCCCCACCTGCCCTACAGTGTGGTTACACAACAGGGCAGGGCAGCAGAGGCTAGGGTCAGTGATCAGTTGTGAGGAACGAAGGGGACTTACAGCCAAGGCTGCATCTCAGCTGAGTGAGGGAAACAATTTTGGGTGCCTGAAAGGATAGCTCATTGGAGGCAGCTCATTGGAGACAGCTTGGACCTCTATCTGCAGTTGACACAAGCTGAGACCCCACACAGGCTCTCCTTCCTTCAGCACCCCCCTCTATGAGGCAGTGGTCCCAGTGTTGGGAAAGGGGAAAACACACTTAAAGAGAACAGAGTCGCCTTGGGCCTGACTCTCAAAGTTTCTGCTCCAGCAACTTGGGATGAGACCCCACCCCTGATAGGTTGGTGATGGCCACTGAGCATTCACATAGGAATAGCAGACTATGTGATACAGAATTATGCATAAGTGATCTGGGAGATACAGTAATGGAAATCATTCACCTAGAAAAGTTAAAAAAAAAGAAATTTAAAGAGAACACTTTGAGATCGCTTGGCTAACACTAAGTGTATCAATACTGCATTATAAGGGTCCCTGAAGGAGAATAGAGAGAGAAGGGATCAAAAATATATTTAATGAAAATATGGCTGAAAACTTCCTGAACCTGAAGAATGAAACAAATATTCAGGTACAGGTGGCACAGAGGATCCCAAGATGATGAACACAAACAGACCCACACCAAGACATATCATAATCAAAATGGCAAAAGTTAAAGATAAAGAGATAATTCTAAAGGCAGCAAGAGAAAAACAAAGAGTCATATACAAGAGAATACCCATAAGGCAATCAGCTGAATTCTTGGCAGAAACTTTGCAAGCCAGATGGGAGAGGCATGATATATTCCAATTGCTGAAAGGGAAAAACCCAACCTAGGACACTCTACACAGCAAGATTATCATTTAGAATAGAAGGAGACATAAAGAGATTTCAGACAAGATAAAACTAGAATAGTTCATCAATGCAATACCTACCCTAAAAGAAAGGTTGAAGATTCTTATCTAAGTGGAAAAAAATTAAGAATCTGTAGAAAAGGAAAAAAAAACACTAGCAAAGACAAACATACAGTAAAAACTGAGGACCTATGACTTAAATAAGCCAGTACATACATTTAAAAAAATGGTAAAAGCAAATATAACTAAAATAAAGAGATGATGGCTAAGTACAAAGATATAAAAATGACATCAAAAACACAAAGTGTGAGGAGGGGAGTAAAAAATGTAGAACTTTTTGAAGGTGTTTGACTTAAATGACTACCAGTATAAAAATACATATGGTTATAGGTCAAAATATATGAACCCCATGATAACCACAAATCAAAAATGTATAAGAGATACATCAAAAAAAAGTATAAAGAAAGAAACAGAAGAATACCACAAAATAAAATCATCAATCCACAAGGGAAGAAACAAGAAAAGAATTAGAGAAACAGAAAAACAAATGGAAAACTAATAATACAATGAAAATATGTACATACATATCAATATTTACTTTAAAAGTCAGTGGACTAAAAGCTCCATTCAAAAAACATAGGGTGGATGATTGAATAAACAAAATAAGAGCTTTCTATATGCTGCCTACAAGAGACTCACTTAAGAGCAAAAGACAGACTGAAAGGGAAAAGATAGAGAAAGATATTTCATGTAAATAGAAATGACAAGAAGGCAGTAACAGCAATACACATACCAGACAAAATATACTTTAAAACAAAGGCAATAACAGAAGACAAAGAAGGACATTATGTTAGGAAAAACATATCAATAAGAGGATATTGCACTCATTTACATATATGCACCCAATACAGAAGCATCTAAACATATAAAGCAAATACTTCCAGAAATAAAGGGATAAATTTACAATAATACAATAATATTAGGGGACTTAAGCAGCCCAATGGCATCAGTGGACAGATCATCCAGACAGAAAAACAATAAGGCAAAATTGATCTTTAATGACACAGACTGGTTGGACAGTCCACAGGACATTACATCTAAAAAGAGCAGAATTCACAGTCTTTTCAAGTGCACTTGGAATATTCTCGAAGTTGTATCACACATTAGGCCACAAAACAAGTCTCAGTAAATTTAAGTTTACTTGAAACAATTTTTTTTCTGACCAAAATTTTATGATATTAGAAGTCAGTTACAGAAAGAAAAGTGGGAAAAGAACAAACATGTGGAGACTAAACAACTTGGTACTACAAAACCAGTGGGTCAGGATCTGATGTAGAAGACAGAGGATTAGAAGGACATGCACTCACTCCCTCTTGCGAGAGTACTGGAATCACAACTAACTGCTGAACAATCATTGACAAGAGGATACTGGAACTCACCAAAAAAGATAGCCCACATCCAAAGACAAATGAGAAGCCACAATGAGGAGGTTGGAGGGGCACAATCACAATAAAATCAAATCCCATACCCACTGGGTGGGTGACTCACAAACTGGAGAACAATTATACCACAGAAGTTCACCCACTGGAGTGAAGGTCCTGAGCCCTACGTCAGGCTTCCCAACCTGGGGGTCTGGCAATGGGAGGAGGAATTTCCAGAGAATCAGACTTTGAAGCTAGCGAGATTTGATCACAGGACTTCGACAGGTCTGGGGGAAACAGACTCCACTCTTGGAGGGCACACAAAAAGTAGTGTGTGCATAAGGACCCAGGGGGAAGGAGCAGTGACCCCCCCCCCCATAGGAGACTGAACCAGACCTACCTGCTAGTATTGGAGGATCTCCTGCAGAGATGGGGGGTAGCGGTGGCTCACAACAGGGACAAGGACACTGGCAACAGTAGTTCTGGGAAGAACTCCTTGGTGTGAGCCCTCCTGGAGTCCGCCATTAACCCCACCAAAGAGCTAGTAGGTTCCAGTGCTGGGTTGCCTCAGGCCAAACAACCAACAGGGAGGGAACACAGCCCCACCCATCAGCAGACAAGCAGATTAAAGTTTTACTGAGCTCTGCCCACCAGAGCAACAGCCAGCTCTACCCACCAACAGTCCCTCCCATCAGGAAATTTGCAAACCTCTTAGATAGCCTCATCCAGCAGAGGGAAGACAGAAGAAGCAAGAAGAACTACATTCCTGCAGCCAGTGCAACAGAAACCACATTCACAGAAAGATAGACAAAATGAAAAGGCAGAGGACTATGTACCAGATGAAGGAACAAGATAAAACTCCAGAAAAACAGCTAAATGAAGTGGAGATATGTAACCTTCAAGAAAAAGAATTCAGAATAATGATAGTGAAGATGATCTAGGACCTCGGAAAAAGAATAGAAGCAAAGATCAAGAAGATGCAAGAAATGTTTAACAAAGACCTAGAAGAATGGAAGAACAAATACCTAGAAGAATTAAAGAACAAACAAACAGAGAGGAACAATAAAATAACTGAAATGAAAAATACACTGGAAGGAAAAAATAGCAGAATAACTGAGGCACAAGAACAGATAAGTGAACTGGAAGACAAAATGGTGGAATTTACTGCCATGGAACAGAATAATGAAAAAAAGAATGAAAAGAAATGAAGAGAGCCTAAGAGACCTCTGGGACACATTAATCACACAAACATTCACATTATAGGGGTCCCAGAAAGAGAATAGAGAGAGAAAGGAACGGAGAAAATATTTGAAGACATTATAGTTGAAAAGTTCCCTAACATGGGAAAGGAAATAGCCACCCAAGTCCAGGAAGTGCTGAGAGTCTCAGGCAGGAAAAATCCAAGGATAAACATGCCAAGACACATAGTAATCAAATTGACAAAAATGAAAGACAAACAAAAATTATTAAAAGCAACAAAGGAAAAATGACAAATAACATGCAAGGGAACTCCCATAAGGTTAACAGCTGATTTCTCATCAGAAACTCTACAAGACAGAAGGGAATGGCACGATATATTTACAGTGATGAAGGGAGGAATCTACAACCAAGATTATGCTATCTGGCAAGGATCTCATTCAGATTCGATGTAAAAATCAAAATCTTTACAGACAAGCAAAAGCTAAGAGAATTCAGTACCACCGAACCAGCTCTACAACAAATGCTAAAGGAACTTCTCTAAATGGGAAACACAGGAGAAGAAAAGGACCTACAAAAACAACTGAAAACAATTAAGAAAATGGTAATAGGAACATACATATCGATAATTACCTTAAATGTGAATGGCTTAAATCCTCCAACCAAAAGACACAGGCTCGCTGAATGGATACAAAAAAAAGATCCATATATATGCTGTCTACAGGAGACCCACTTCAGACCTAGGGACACAGAGGAGCACCTCAATACATAAGGCAAATGCTAAGAGCTATAAAAGAGGAAATTGACAGTAACACAATAATAGTGAGGGATTTAACACCTCCCTTACACCAAAGGACAGATCATCCAGACAGAAAATTAATAAGGAAACACAAGATTTAAGTGACAAAATAGACCAGATTTAACTGATATTTATAGCACAATCCATCCGAAAACAGCAGATTACACTTTCTTCTTAAGTGCACATGGAAAGTTCTCCAGAACAGATCACATCTTGCGTCACAAATCAACCCTCAGTAAATTTAAGAAAATTGAAAGCATATCAAGCATCTTTTCTGACCACAACGCTATGCGATTAGAAATAAATTACACGGAAAAAAAGGAAAAAAATCACAAAAACATGGAGGCTAAACAATATGTTACTAAATAACCAAGAGATCACTGAAGAAATCAGAGGAAATAAAAAAATACTTAGAGACCAATGACAACGAAAACACAAAGATCCAAAACCTATGGGATGCAGCAAAGGCAGTTATAAGAGGGAAGTTTATAGCAATACAATCCTACCTCAGGAAACAAGAAAAATCTCAAATAAACAATGTAACCTTACACCTAAAGGAACCAGAAAAAGAAAAACAAACAAAACCCAAAGTTAGTAGAAGGAAAGAAATCATAAAGATCAGAGCAGAAATAAATGAAGCAGAAAGAAAGAAAACAATAGCAAAGATCAATAAAACTAAGAGCTGGTTCTTTGAGAAGATCAACAAAACTGATAAAACATTAGGCAGATTTATCAAGAAAAAGAGGGAGAAGACTCAAATCAATAAAATTAGAAATGAAGAAGGAGAAGTTCCAACAGATACCACAGAAATACAAATCATGAGAGAATACTACAAGCAATTCTATGCCAATAAAGTGGACAACCTGGAAGAAATGGACTAATCCTTAGAAAGGCATAACCTTCCAAGACTGAACCAGGAAGAAATAGAAAATATGAACAGACCAATTACAAGTAATGAAATTAAAAGTGTGATGAAAAATCTTCCAACAAACAAAAGTCCAGGACGAGTTGGCTTCACAGGTGAATTCTATCAAACATTTAAAGAAGATCTAACACCCATTCTTCTCAAACTCTTCCAAAAAATTGCAGAGGAAAGGACACTCCCAAACTCATTCTACAAGGTCACCATCACCCTGATACCAAAACCAGACAAAGATGTCACAAAGAAAGAAAACTACAGGCCAATATCCCTGATGAACATACATGCAAAAATCCTCAACAAAATACTAGCAAACAGAATCCAACAGCACATAAAAAGGATCATACACCATGATCAAGTGGGATTTATCCCAGGGATGCAAGGATTCTTCAATATATGCAAAGCAATCAATATGATAAACCACATTAACAGATTGAAGGAGAAAAACCATATGATCATCTCTATAGATGCAGAAAAAGCTTTTGTTAAAATTCAACACCATTTCTGATAAAAATTCTCGAGAAAGTGGGCATAAAGGGAACCTACTTCAACATAATAAAAGCCATATACGACAAACCCACAGCAGACATCATTTTCAATTGTGGAAAACTGAAAGCATTTCCTGTAAGATCAGGAACAAGACAAAGACGTCCACTCTCGACACTATTATTCAACATAGTATTGGAAGTCCTAGCCATGGCAGTCAGAGAAGAAAAAGAAATGAAAGGAATACTAATTGGACAAGAAGAAGCAAAACTGTCACTGTTTGCAGATCACATGATACTATACATAAATAACCCTAAAAATGCCACCAGAAAGCTACTAGAGCTAATCAATGAATTTTGTAAAGTTGCAGGATACAAAATTAATGCACAGAAATCTCTTGCATTCCTATACACTAATGATGAAAAATCTGAAAATGAAATTAAGAAAACACTCCCATTTACCATTGCAACAAAAAGAATAAAATATCTCGGAATAAACCTACCTAAGGAGACAAAAGACCTGTATGCAGAAAATTATAAGACACTGATGAAAGAAATCAAAAATGACACAAACAGATGGAGAGATATATCATGTTTGTGGATTGGAAGAATCAGTATTGTGAAAATGACCATCCTACCCAAAGCAATCTACAGATTCAATGCAATCCCTATCAAATTACCAATTGCATTTTTTATGGAACTAGAACAAAAAATCTTAAAATTTGTATACAAACACAAAAGACCCCAAATAGCCAAAGCAATCTTGAGGGAAAAAAAACGGAGCTGGAGGAATCAACTCCCTGGCTTCAGACTATAATACAATGCTACAGTAATCAAGACCACATGGTACTGGCACGAAAAGAGAAATATAGATCAATGAAACAGGATAGAAATCCCAGAGGTAAGTCCACACACCTATGGTCAACTAATCTATGACAAAGGATGCAAGGGTATTGAATGGAGAAAAGACAGTCTCTTCAATAAGTGGTGCTGGGAAAACTGGACAGCTACATGTAAAAGAATGAAATTAGAACACTCCGTAACACCATACACAAAAATAAACTCAAGATGGATTAGAGACCTAAATGTAACACCAGACATTATAAAACTCTTAGTGGAAAACAAAGGAAGAACACTCTTTGACATAAATCACAGCAAGATCTTTTTTGACCCACCTCCTAGAGTAATGGAAATAAAAACAAAAATAAACAAATGGCACCTAATTGAACTTAAAAGCTTTTGCACAGCAAAGGAAACTGTAAACAAGACAAAAAGACAATCCTCAGAATGGGAGAAAATATTTGCAAATGAATCAATGGACAAAGGATTAATCTCCAAAATATATAAAGAGCTCATGCAGCACAATATTTAAAAAACATTGAACCCAATCCAAAAAATGGTCAGAAGACCTAAATAGACATTCCTCCAAGGAAAACATACAGATGGCCAAGAGGCACATGAAAAGCTGTTCAACATCACTAATTATTAGAGAAATTCAAATGAAAACTACAATGTGGTAGCACCTCACACTGCTTAGAATGGGCATCATCAGAAAATCTACAAACAACAAATGCTGGAGAGGGTGTGGAGGAAAGGACACCCTCTTGCACTGTTGGTGGGAATGTAAATTGATACAGCCACTATGGAGAGCAATATGGAGGTTCCTTAAAAGACTAACAATTGAATTACCATAAGACCCAGCAATCCCACTCCTGGGCATATACCCAGAGAAAACCATAATTCAAAAATACACATGCACCCCAATGTTCATTGCAGCACTATTTGCAATTGCCAGGTCATGGAATCGGCCAAAATGACCATCGACAGACAAATGGATAAAGAAGTTGTGGTAAATATATGCAATGGAATATTACTCAGCCATAAAAAGAAACAAAATTGGGTCATTTTTAGAGACGTGGATGCACCTAGAGACTCTCTTACAGAGTGAAGTAAGTCATAAAGAGAAAAACAAGTATTGTATATTAATTCATATATGTGGAATCTAGAGAAATTGTACAGATGAACTGGTTTGCAAGGCAGAAATAGAGATACAGATGCTGAGAACAAAAGTATGTTCACCAAAGGGGGAAAGTGAGGGGGTGGTGGTGGTGGTGGGATTAATTGGGAGATTGGGATTGACATATATACGCTAATATGTATAAAATAGACAACTAATAAGAACCTGCTATATAAAAAAATAAATAAAATAAATTTCAAAAAAAAAACCCCAACAACAATGGGTCAATGAAGAAATAAAAAGGATACCAGAAAATACCTCAAGATAAAAAAACTGGAAATGCAACATTCCAGATCTATGGGATACAGCAAAAGCAGTTCTAAGAGAGAAGTATATAGCAATATAGGCCTTCCTGAAGAAATAAGAAAAATCTCAAATAAACAACCTAACCTACTACCTAAAGGAATTCTTTTTCAAAATAACAAACAAAGCCCCAAATCAGGGGAAGGATAAAGTAATAAATATCAGAGGGGAAATAAAATAGAGACTAAAAAATAACAATGGACAATTTCAATGAAACCAAGAGGTGGTTTTTTGCAAAGATACCCAAAATTGATCAACCTTTTGCCAGGGGGGTCTGTAAGAGGAGAAGAGAGAGGACCCACATATAAAAAATAAGAAATGAAAGAGAAGGAAAAACAACTGATACCCAGAAATACAAAAAAAAAAAAAAAATAAGAGAACACTATGAACAAGTTGGACAACCTAGAGGATATGGACTAATTTCTAGAAACATAACGACCTGCCAAGTCTGAATCAAGAAGAAAGAGAAAATTTGAACAGACTGATCACTAGTAGTAAAATTGAATTTGTAATTTAAAAAGCTCCTGGTAAACAAAAGTCCAGGATCAGTCACCTTCATAAGGGAATGTTTGGTAGCAAAAATATAAAGAAGAGTTAAGACCTGTCCTTCTCAAACTATTGCAGACAATCGAAGAGGATAGAACACTCCCAAATTCATTCTATGAGGCCACTATTACGCTGATACCAAAAGCAGACAAAGACACTACAAAAAAAAAGATAATTACACAATCTCTTTCGTGAATATAGATGCACATATCATCAACAAAATATCAGAGAACCGAATCCAACAATATATAAAATAAACATACACCATGATCAAATGGGATTTATTCCAGGATGCAAGGATGGCTTAATATCCACAAACCAGTCAATGTCTTACATGACATTAACTAAAGGAAATATAAAAATCACATGATCATCTCAAGAGATGCAGAATAAGCATTTGACAAAATTCAACATTCATTCATGATAAAGAAAAATCCTCATCAAAGTGGGTACAGAGGGAATATATCTCCACATAATAAAGGTAATTTATGACAAACCCACAGCTAACATCATACTCAATGGTGAAAAGCTGAAAGCCTTTCCTCTAAAATGAGGAACAAGACAAGGATGCCCACTCTTATCACTTGTATTGTTTAATAGAGGTCCTAGCCACAGCAATCAGAAAAAAAGGAAATAAAAGTTATCTAAATTGTAATGGAAGAATTAAAACTGTCATTATTTGCAGATGATATGACACTTTTTATAGAAAACCCTAAAGTCTTCACAAAATACTGTTAGAACTAATAAATGAATTCAGTATGTTTGCAGGACACAAGATTAATATACAGAAATCTGTTGCTTTTCTATATACTAATAATGAACTATCAGAAAGAGAAAATAAACAACGGTTCCATTTAAAATCACATCAAAAAGAAAATAATGATTAGAAATAAACTTAACCAAGGGAGTGAAAGACCTATACTCTGAAAACTTATAAAACATTGATGAAGTAAATTGAAGATGATACAATCAATGGAATGATATCCCATGCTCTTGGATTGGAAGAACTAATTTGGTTAAAATGACCATATTATCTAAGGAAATCTACAGATTTAATGCAATTTCTTTCAAAATGTCCATGCCATTTTACACAGAACTTGAACAAATAATCCTAAAATTTATATGGAATTATAAAAACCCTGAATTGTAGGCTTTAGAAAAAAGCTGAAGTTATAATCTTCCCCAGACTTCAGACTATACTATAAACTACAGTAATCAAAACAGCATGAACCTGGCACAAAAACAGACACATAAATCAATGGAACAGAATAGAGGCCCCAGATATAAACCCACACACCTATGGTCAGTAGTTGATGACAAAGAGGGAAGAATATACAATGGAGAAAAGACAGTCTCTTCGAGAAGTGGTGCTGGAATAATTGGACAGCTACATGTAAAAGAACAAGTTTAGAACATTACCAAAAGTCAAAATGGTTTAAAGACATAAATATAAGACCTGAAGCCATAAAACTTCTATAAGAGAACAAAGTCCAGAACACTCTTCAACATAAATCTTAGCAATATTTTTTTGCATCTCTCTCCTAAGGCAAAGAAATAAAAGCAAAAATGGGACCCAATTAAAGCTTTTTCATAGCAAAGGAAATCATCAATAAAACAAAAAGACAACCCACAGAATGGGAGAAAATATTTTCAAATGATATAATTGACAAGGACTTAATATCCAAAACATATAAACTGCTCATACAACTCAAAATCCAAAAAAACAAACAACTCAATCAAAAAATGGGTAGAAGACCAGACATGTTTCCAAAGAAAACATACAGATGGCTAACAGACATATGAAAAGATGCTCAAAATTGCTAATTATTATATAAGTGCTAATCAAAATAACAGTGAGTTATGACTGCATACCTGTCAGAATGGCTATCATCAAAAAGTCTACAAGAAAGAAATGTTGGTGAGGATGTGGAGAAAAGGGAACCCTTGTACAGTGTTGGTGGGAATGTAAATTTGTGCAGCCACTATGGACAGTAGTATGGAGCTTACTTAAAAAACTAAAAATAGAACTACCATATGATCCCACAATTCCACTCCTGGGTATATATCTAGAAAAAAATGAAAAAAACTAATTCAAAAAGATACATGCACCACCATGTTCATAGCAGCACTATTTACAATAGCCAAGATATGGAAACAACTCGTGTCCATTTAGAGAAGAATGGATAAAGAATATGTAAATATACAATGGAATATTAGCCATAAACATGAATTTCTGCCATTTGCAGCAATGTGGTTGGACCTAGATGATATTATGCTCAGTCAAATAAGTCAGAGAAAGACAAATTATGTATGATATTGCTTATATTTTGAATCTAAAAAATAAAACAAACTAATGTATATAGCAAAACAGATTCAGATATAGAAAACAATCTAGTAGTTACCAATGGGGAGAGAGAAGTGGGGAGGAGTAAAATAAGGGTATGGGATTAAGATTTACAAATTACTATGTATAAAATATATAAGCAACAAAGATATATTGTATAACATAGTCATTATCTTTTAATAACTTTCAATGGATTATAAACTGTAAAAACAATTAATCACTATGCTGTACACCTGAAACTAATATAATAATGTAAATCAACTATAGTTAAATAAAAATAATCAGAAAAAGATAAAATTATTTCTTTGGGTTTGACTTTTCACACTTTAATTATAATGTGTCTCAGTGTATTCTTATTCAGGTTCAACCTATTTGGGATCCTTTGAGCTTCTCGAGTCTGCATTTCTATTTCTATCCCACGTTTTGGGAAGTTTTCAACCATTATTGCTTTAAATATTCTTTCTGTTCCCTTTTATTTCTCTTATAATTCTGGAATTCCCATAATGTGAATACTATTTTTTTCATCGTGTCCATAATTCCTGTAGCTTTCTCCACTCTCCCTCCCTCCGTCCCTCCCTCCCTTCCTTCCTTCCTCCCTCCATCCCTCCCTCCCTCCCTTCCTTCCTTCCTTCCTTCTTTTCCTCCTTTCTTTCTTTCTTTCTTTCTTTCTTCCTTCCTTCCTTCCTTCCTCCCTCCCTCCCTCCCTCCCTCCCTCCCTCCCTCCCTCCCTCTCTCTCTCTCTCTTTCTTTCTTTCTTTCTTTCTTTCTTTCTTTCTTTCTTTCTTTCTTTCTTTCTTTCTTTCTTTCTTTCTTTCTTTCTTTCTTTCTTTCTTCCTCTTTCTTTTTTTTCCCCCTTTGACAGGATAATTTCAAATGTCTTATCTTCCAGATTGCTTATTCTTTCTTGTGCATGGTTGAGTCTGATTCTGAGGCTCTCTATTCAGTTTTTCAGTTCAGTTATTGAATTTTTATCTCTAGAATTTCTGTTTATTTGTTTTGTTGTTGGTGGTGGTGGTTATTTCTGTGTTAAGCTTCTCATTTTCTCCATGCATTGTTTTCCTAATTTTGTTTAGTTATCTGTTTGTTCTTGTACTTTACTAAATGTCTTTAAGAGCATTATTCTGATTTATTTGTCTGACAGTTCATATATCTCCCTTTCCTTAGGGTCAGTTATTAGAGCTTTATTGGTTTCCTTTACTAGTGTCACATTTACATTATTTTTATGATTTTTGATTCCTTATATTGGAATCTGTGCATTTGAGTAAGTGTCCTCCTCTTCAAGATTTTGCAGATTTACTTTGGCAGAGATAGTTCTTCATCAGTAAGCTCTGTTTGAGTTTCTGGATGTGTCTTCTGGTAACATCTTTGGGTAGGTGGGGAATGCTATTTGGATTTATTTTTGAGTGAGGCAACTGTTCAAATTATGAGGTCAGGAGTAGCAGGATGTGCCACTGGCTGAGAACAGCTGGATAGAACTACTAGTTTCTTCTCTGCCCAAGTGACACTGTAAGGTGGGCTTCACAATGGCCTGGATTCTGTAGTCAGGCTCACTAGACATTTGAGCGTGGGTACTATACTCAGAAAGAGGTGGGGTTATGAATTTTCTTTCCTTCCTCTTCAGAGCAGCAGGACAGGACCTAGAACCTGCATTTCTTGCTGTTTGGGAACCCAAATCAGGCAAGAGTGTGTACAGAATATCTTGGTAATGTGAGGCCACTGGTTTTGCTCTGCAGACTGGGAATGCCATGGGCTGTGCTCTCTCTTCAAGTGGCACTATAACCATGGTGTTAGATGTACCATATACCTTTCTGTGTGCTCTGGTAAGTTTCCCTGGTTGGGCAGTCTGTAAGCTTCATTCAACAACAGGTGGGACTATAAATTACTTTATCTTCCTGGGTACAGCATGAGAAGCAGTTTCAAGGCCCCTGATACTCTTTGTAGTTTTGACTCAAACTGACTCATGCTCCAAGTTTCCTGGCTGAACAGGGCTACTGGTTTACTATGGGAATAACAGCTCTGCCTGATTGCCTCTTGTCTCAAGAGTTGCTGGGTTATGCATCAGCTTTCCAAGTGTTATTGCTACACCTTCCTGTCATATTTGGCTGGTGGCCATGCTCTGCAGCAAGTAGGACTATGACACAGGCTCCCGCCAGGGCTGTACTTGTAAGGCCCACTTCAGGCAACTCCCAAATTTTTGAAGAACAGATGTTCTGGTTTGGGGGGAGGGGCAGGAGCAGAAATCCCCAATGAGTGGGGCTATGACTCAGGCTCCTGCCTAGGTGGGACTGGGAGGGCTCACTTCAGGCAATTCCCGAATTTTCCTGAACAGATCAGGAGGGGTTGGGGACACAACTGCAGCCAGTGAGGCTACAACTCAGCTTTTCTGCCTGGGTGTGGGCTGACCGGGATGCAGGGAAGGCAAAACTCCTCGTTTGGGGACCCAAAATAGGCAGACCTCTGCCCTACTTAGTTTTCTGGTCATACTGCACCTCTGGACTTGGTTCTGCATATGGGCAACATTACTGGTTGGGACTACTACTTGGGCTCTGCAGTTAGGAACTTGGTCTGTTAAGATCCGAGTGCTGGTTGTTGGAAGAAGTCCATTCCCCCTCCTCCATCACAATCAAATTCCCAGTGACTGAGCCCAATAGACTCACTTGTGATCCACAAGGGGTGAAACCAGAGTATGTGCTCCAATGAAGCAACCATCAGTGCTGGGAGAGGGGCTGGATGTCACCCTTGGCCTCTCTTTTCCCTCTGGATGAACTGTAGGTCAAGGGGAGACCTCTTGATGTGGTGCTGTGCTGGCCTGGGGGTAGGACAATGCTCTCAGTGTGTAGCTGTTCCTCTTACCCTTCTAATACAGTCTGTCTTTGTCTGTGTGGTGCAGGGGTGTGCTTCAGCTTCGCTCAGTGTTGTCTTGCCCATGAATAGTTGTTAGTTTCCCTTCCTGTGAGGGCGAGCAAAGCCAAGAATGACTTATGTTGCTATCTTGATGAAATCACTCCCTCAAACTTCTTACTATATAAATTTATGCCTATAAACTTCCCTCTTAGAGCTGCTTTTGTAGCATCTCATCGGTTTTGGTATGCTGTGTTTCTATTTTCATTTGTTTGAGATTAAAAATTACCTTGGGATTTCTTCTTTTATCCATTGGTTGTTCAAGAGTGTTTTGTTTAGTTTCCACATATTAGTAGACCTTCCAACTTTCCTTCTGTTAATTTTTAGTTTAATACCATTGTGGTAGAAAAGATCTTAGAGGGAATGTTTTTAGGTATTCCCTGTTGGGAATTATGTTAGCCGTGGGTTTGTCACATATGACCTTTATTATGTTGAGGTAAATTCTCTCTATTCCCATATTCTGGAGAGATTTTATCATATATGGGTGTTGAATTTTGTCAAAAGCTTTTCCTGCATCTATTGAGATGAACATATAGTTTTTATTCTTCACTTTGTTAATATGGTGTATCACATTCACTTATTTGTGGATATTGAAGCATCCTTGCATCCCTGGGGTAAATCCCACTTGATCATGATTTATGATCCTTTTAATGTGTTGTTGGATTCAGTTTGCTAGTATTTTGTTGAGGATTTTTGTGTCTAGGTTCACCAGTGATATTGACCTGTAATTTTCGTTTTCTGTGGTATCTTTGTCTGGTTTTGGTATTATGGTGTTGGTGGACTCATAGAATGAGCTTGGGAATATTCCTTCCTCTGCAATTTTTTGGTAGAGTTTCAGAAGGATAGGTGAACTCTCCTGTGAATGTTTGATAGAATTCCCCTGTGAAGCTATCTGGTCCTGGACTTTTGTTTGTTGGACGTTTTAAAATTACTGTTAAATTAATTTAAATTACTGTTTCAATTTCACTACTTGTGATTGGTCTGTTGCTATTTTCTATTTCTTCCTGGTTCAGTCTTGGAAGATTGTATCTTTCTGAGAATTTGTCCATTTCTTCTAGTCTGTCCATTTTATTGGCATATACCTGTTTGTGGTAGTCTCTTATGATCCTTTGTATTTCTGTAGTGTCTATCATAACTCCTCCTTTTTTGTTTCTAATTTTATTGATTTGAGTCCTCTCCCTTTTTTTCTTCATGAGTCTGGCTAAACGATTATCAATTTTGTTTTCTCTTCTCAGAGAACCAGCTTTTAGTTTCATTGATCTTTGCTACTGTTTACTTCCTCTCTATTTCATTTATTTCTGCTCTGATCTTTTTAATATCTTTCCTTCTATTAAATTTGGGTTTTGTTTGTTCTTTTTTCTCTAGTTGCTTTTGGAATAACGTTAGATTGTTTATTTGAGATTTTTCTTGTTTCCTGAGATAAGCTGTACCGCTATCAACTTTCCTCTTAGAACTGCTTTTGCTGTGTCCCACAGGTTTTCAACCATCTTATTTTGTTATCATTGGTCTCTAGGTATTTTTGAATTTCTTCTTTTATTTCTTCAGTTATCCATTGATTGTTTAGCAACATATGGCTTAGCTTCCATGTTTTTGTGGTTTTTTACAATTTTTTTTTCCTGTAATTGATTTATAATCCCATAATGTTGTGGTTGGAAAAGAGGCTTGATGTGATTTCAATTTTCTTAAATTTAATGAGGCTTGCTTTGTTGCCCAGCATGTTATCTATCCTGGAGAATGTTCCATGTGCACTTGAAAAGAAAGTGTATTCTGCTCCTTTTGGATGGAATGCCTTATAAATGTCAACTAAGTCCATCTGATCTAATGTGTCATGTAAGGCCTGTTTTTCCTTATTGATCTTCTGTCTGGATGATCTGTCTAATGATGACAATAGGGTATTAACATTCCCACTATTACCATGTTGTTGTTAATTTCTTCTTTCATGGCTGTTAGCATTTGCTTATATATTGAGGTGCTTCTATGTTGGGTGCATGTCTGTTTACAATTGTTATACCTTCTAAATTCTGTTTTGTCTGATATGAGTATTGCTGCTCCAGCTTTCTTTTGATTTCTATTTGTTTGGGATAGTTTTTTTCTTTTTCTTCATTTTTATCCATTAAAGCCCCTAATGTATTAAATCACAGCTGTTTTTTTTCCAGTTTCACTGAGATATAATTGACATATATCATTGCATTATTTTAAGGTGTACAACATAACAGTTTGATATATGTACATTTTGTAAAGTGATTACCACAATAATTTTAGTTAATATTCATCACCTCATATAGTACAAATTTATTTTTGTGGTGAGACCTATTAATATTTATTCTCTTAACACCTTTCCAACATAGTATTGTTAGGTATATTCACCATACTGTAATTAGATCACCAGAATTTGTCTTATAACTGAAAGTTTGTACTTTTTGATCATCTTAGCCATTTCTCTCATCCTCCACACCCTGCCCTGGTAACAACCAATCTGTTCTATGTTAATATGAGTCTATTTTTTATTTTATATTCCACATATAAGGGAGATCACACAGTATTTGTCTTCTCTTTATAAATTATTTCAATACCCTCAAGGCCCAATAATTTTATGATAACATTGTGAGAACAGAGTGAATTTTAAATATTGGTTCAAAGAGAGAATGAAACAATATAAAATTTACTTGTATAAGAAGAACTTGTTCTATAATTTTATTTAAAAGGATAATGGTGGGTATCATATCAGTGTTGGCTTTATATTTCACTGAATGTATTTTAAAAAGTAATGCAATTTTCAAAATAATATTTTAAATATGTTAATTATTAAATAATTTACAAAAGTTTAAATTTATGATAAAACCCATTACTATTAACGTACAGACAGGTGATATATCTCATAATATCTTCAGGGTTATGTAATCAAAATATATAGAGCCACTGGTAAAGTCCAGTTGCTTTCCCCAAATCCATTCCACCTCCTGAGTGTGTACACCACCCAACAGTTTTGGTAGGACTGATGCCTACAAATCCATGAGTGGGACCTACTTAAACTGCCCCAATAAGGGTAATCACTTTCCTCTTGCCATAGTGATTCATTCAGTTCTGGAAATGGTGATAGATTTACTCAAATGCAAGCCATTGATTTCTCTTAGATAGATACCATATCTTGATTAATGTTAACAAAAAAACATTTTGTGCTGTAATATATACTTCAAAATCGCTAAGAGGTTAACTCTTAAATGTTCTCACAATAAAAATATTATGCGACATGATAGAGGTGTTTGCTAACACTAATGGTGGTAATCATATTGCAATATACAAATGTATCAAATCAACATGTTATACAGTTTAATGTTACACAGTGTTATATGTCAATTATATCTCAATATAAATAAATAAGCAAAATCTAAATAAAAGAAAAAAAGAAAGAAAACATGTAATCTTGAACTGAAAACCATGTTCAGAAAAATACTAACTTTACTATGAATCTGATTTCACAGAAGGACAAAAAGAAAGAAGCTGATTTCTTGGTGTTGATTATACTCACTAAATTAATCCAGTCCTGAGGAGAGTTGTATTATTGATATACCCATTATGTGACCAATAAATTTGAATTTTAATTAAGATATTTTATTTGGGATTTCCATTATCTGTGATAAACTTTATCATACCTGATATCTATTGATAAAAGAGAAATCACTCATATTTTATATCTGAAGAAGCCTTTGGGAAGACCACAAAAGGGCATTCCAAATATCAGTTGTATTAAATTTTTCATATCAGAACAATTTTAGATTTACATAAAAATTGCAAAGATAGTACAGAGTGTCCATGTGTCCCCACACAAAGATTTTTGTACTATTGATATCTTACATTAATATAGTATTTTTGTTACAAATAAAGAACAATCTTTGGTACATTATTGTTAAAGTAAATTCATTGTTTATTCAGATTGCCTTATTCAGTTTTTACTTGATTTCCTTTTCCTATTTCAGGATCTCATCCAGGATATTATATTATATTTTTTAAGACTTTTCTCCCTCTATTGACACAGTGATTTTTCTAAATTAATTAATTAATTAATTTTTGGCTGCATTGGGTCTTTGTTGCTGAGTGCAGGCTTCCTCTAGTTGCAACGAGTGGGGGATACACTTTGTTGCGGTGCGTGGGCTTCTCTTTGCGGTGGCTTCTCTTGTTGCAGAGCATGGACTCTAGGCACGTGGTCTTCAGTAGTTGTGGCACGCAGGCTCAGTAGTTGTGGCTCGTGGGCTCTAGAGTGCAGGCTCAATAGTTGTGGTCCATGGGCTTAGTTGATCCACGGCATGTGGGATCTTCCAGGACCAGGGCTCAAATTCATGTCCCCTGCATTGGCAGGCGCATTCTTAACCACTGCACCACCAGGGAAGTCCCTATTATATTTAATTATCAGGTCTTCTTTGCTCCCTTTGCTTTGACAGTTTTTCATACTTTCCTTGTTTTGGTGACCTTGGCAGTTTTGATGATAAATATTCTATAGCATATCCCTGAATTTGATATGTCTGATGATATTTTTCCTCCTGATTAGGCTGTGTTTATATGTTTCTGGGAAGCATAACACAGAGGTAAAATGTATTTCTTATCACATCATATCAAGGGCATATGCTATCAACATAAGTAATTCATGTTAACCTTATCACCTGCCTCTTTTACCATTCTATTTCCCTACCCATGTTATATACTCAGTGGAAGGAAGTCACTATATGAAGCTGGGACTTAAGGACTGGGGAGTTATGTTTCACGTCTTTGAGGGTAAGTTATTATTATTTGCTTATTCAGCCAAATATTTACATGAATGTGGAACCTTATATGTTTAGTTTATACTTTCAGTTATAATCCAATATTAGTGTTTTAAATTTTTCTCCAATATTTCTAGGTTTGGTCATTGGGAGCTCTTTCAGTTGGCTATTGTGCTCCTTTGATATATTTCCAAACACTGTGTTGTGTGTGTGTGTGTGTGTGTGTGTGTGTGTGTGTGTGTTTAACATTTCCTTACTTTCTGGCACTGCAAGATGCTCTAAGCTCATCATGTATATTTTCTTCCTGAATCCTAGAATCAGCCATTTATCTAAAGACTTCTGGTTCATTTTGTCGGAAATGGTTTTAGAAACCAAGATCTGGGTGTTACATGTGCTCATTGCTACTGGAATGTCATTTGCTTCTACGTCCTATGAGCTGACAGAACAAGAAAATATATACATGCCAATAAGCTGTATATGTGTGTGTGTGTGTGTGTGTGTCTGTGTGTGTGTATTTCTGTATGTAACTATTTGTATATATATTTAGCTAAACATGAGTTCATACTGATTTCCCCAACTATAATCTATTACTATATGGTTCATTTTAGCCTCTTTTACTTACTTAACTTTAAACTCATTCCAGCGTTGAGACACCAAGCTCTCATATCTACCATTTATTTAGCCCTTAATTGTTCAATTCTAGTATACATGTAGAGTGGTACGAGAACTGTTAACCCATATTCCTCTGAAAAACAAATTTATAAAGTAAATCACATATATACAGTTTCTTTAGACTCTATTTTTATATACGTGTTCCTTTCCAAAGTTACTTAAGTCAGCATATTTTCCCCCACCCCCATAAGTGAGGTTGTTTCCTACATTTGTAATATTGTTAGATTGTTATTTTTTAAACTCCAAATTCCATTCTAGAATGCTCCAACTTCCTAAATGAGTTTTAAAAATATTTTATATGTTAAGGTTTATTCTTGGTGCTATAAGTTTGTATGCATTTGGACAAATGTAGTGTCATGTTTTGACCTAAAACAAATAGACTGCCAGCTATTTCTCCAGGAAAATATTCCTTTATTTAAGAATCAACAATTCTTTGTCTGCAATTCAGGGTCTGCAACCATAGCAAGCCACGTGCAAGTCCCCCAAAACATGGAGAGAACTCTTTTAAAGAGGGGAAAATAAATTTGGGAAGGCTATAGTAAACAAAGAGTTTATTGGAGACACTAAGAGTTCAAAAGATAGGGCTTTTCATTGGCTGAGTTGTGACAGTCTCTCATTGGCTGAGCTCTTGCCAGGCCACCAGAGGAAGTTTTTCTTCTTCCTGTTGGGTTCCACTATTGTTGTAGGGCATGATAACTCCCCTTCTGGTCTCCTGACTATTTTAATTGAGATTTCCTTTAATTATTTTTTGCATATATTTTTCCCATCGAAGTATCATACAGATAGTTTCACTGCCCTGTGCTTAACCTATTCCATCTTCAACCCAAACCCTGGTCAATCACTGTTATATTTTCTATCTAGTTTTACATTGTTCAGAATTCCTATCATTGTTACTAAACAATGCATAGTCTCCTCAGGCTGGCTTCTTTCAATTAACAATATTGACTTAAGATGCAGCTATGTCTTTTTGAAGTTTGTGTATCCTTTATTTTTATTACTGAATAATATTTCATTATAACGATGATTCAACATTTGTTTTCACCCTTCACATATTAAGGGACATTTAAGTTGCCTGCAGTTTAATTTTGGAAATTAGAATATTCTCAGACATTATTACATCCATTATTTATTTTGATCCATCTTTTTCCTCTTCTGGTATTCTAATCATATGTATGTTACACCTTTTCAAGTTACTTTACTGTTGTTAAACTTCTTTACTGACTTTCCCTCATTCATTTTCCTTTTTTCATTTCAGTTTAGTAAATTGCTATTCACCTATATTTAGGTTCACTGGTTTTTTTCCTTCATCATGTCCAGTCTCTTGATGAGTTTATCAAAAGCATTCTTCATTCCTGATATAAAGTTTTAAATTTTTAGAAATTCCTTTGATTTTTTTTAGAATTTCCACCCTTCTGCTTACACTGCCCCTCTGTTCTTTTACTTATTTATTTATTTATTTATTTATTTATTTACTACTGCACTGGGTCTTCGTTGCTGCATGCAGGCTTTCTCTAGTTGCGGCGAACAGGGGCTACTCTTCCTTGAGGTGCACAGGCTTCTTATTGTTGTGGCTTTTCTTGTTGCAGAGCAAGGACTCTAGGCATGCAGGCTTCAGTAGTTGCGACACGTGGGCTCAGTAGTTGTGGCTCACGGTTCTTGCCCCTCTGTTCTTGCACGTTGTCTATTTCTTCCACAAGAGCGCTTAACATATAGTTATTTTTAAATTTCGTGTCTGATAATACTAACATCTACGGCATATATTAATCTTGTTCTGATAATTGCTTTGCGTCTTCTGAGTGTTTTTTTTTTCTTGTGTTTTAGCACACCTTGTAATTTTTCGTTGGAAACAAAAAAAAATGTATTAGGGGAGAGAGATGGAGGTAAATGTGCTTATATTGTGAGAATTTAAGTAGCCTTTGCTGGGAGTCGGGCTGTGTTTAGTGTTGGCTGTTTCTGTAGGTGTCAGAGTTTTTAAAGTACTCTAGGGTCCTTGCTTTTGTCTATTCTCTTAATTTTTTGCTTCCCTAGGTATTCCTCATTAGAGACAGTCTGTTTCATGCAGCTCTTTCAGCAGCTATAATCTACTGCTATATAGGAATCCTGTTGATGTGGTGGTTAGGTGTGGGGCAAGGGAAATTTTGTTATAATATTTGATTAAATATCAGTCATTTAGTGAGCCTGTGCCACTTGGCTATGGCTTTTATATATGTTTCTCCAGAAATATAGATACCCCTCCTCCTTCTGTAATTCAGGAAGGCTACATGTGGCTTTATGTGGGAGCAACCATATTCCACAAGCTGGAACAAGGCTCTGGTAAACAATTTTTTCCTAAGGAGTAGACATTTGCCATGGAGGAGATTCTGAGTGTATTTCAGTTTTCTTACTTTGTCTTTTTCCCTGCCAGAGTTATCAGGGTACCTTTCTCATATATTCATAAAAAGAACTTGGTGGATTTGTAGAGTAAACCCAAAAAACTGTAAGAATCCTCCCAAGGCTGCAGCTTCTATGAAATTTTTATTCTCATTTCACACTCAGGCTCTATAAATTTATCAAAATTACCATTTAAGTGTTTGTACCAGTTTATGGATCCAGAACCTCCTGCTCCAGTAAAGCAGACCTCAAAGTGACTCTAGCTCTGCCTTTATATCCATAATTCAGGGTGCAGGTTTTTCCTCCAACCTCAGTTCTCTGATGGTTCTTAAAAAATAGTTGTTTTTCAATTTGTTCAGCTTTTTCTGGTTTTATGGAAGACAGTGACAACTTATAAGCTCTCTACTGTCAGAGATAAATCCCAAGGTCTATCCCAGATGTTCTTATACTTATGATGAATCTTGAATAATGAGGATAATTAGGATTTTTCCTGAAGAAGAGAAAGGCCAAGGTAACAGCACAGGCATGTGAATGGCAATATAGATAGCATGGCTTAGAGGAAGATGGTCAGACAATTCAGTTCAACTGAAGAGTAGTGGAAAGAAAGAGTAGAAGATAAGATCTGCATTAGAAAATCCCAGGCTAGAGGGTCCATGGGTGGGCTTCATAAAGATTAATAATCATCATGATATGTATTTTAAATGTTTAAACATATGTGCGCTTTCTTAGCTTACCACTTCTTTAAAATAAACCAACATATCACCAAAGAAAGTATGTAGTTCACAAAGACCCTTGCATGCTACTAAACTTTATATTTTATCTTGTCAATAGGAAACATTCTATTGTTACTCAGTAAATAACATGTTTGAATTTGTGTTGAAATACTATCACTCTGACAATTGAAAAAGTAAGGTATAGTTGGCTCACATTGTGTTCTCTAAACTTCTTAACAAGTATTGATTACTCCTTACCCCTCCAGTGTCATAGGGACATTACCTAATTTTTTTAAAAAAATCAGGGAGTCTGCTTGGGCTTTTGCCCAGTTTTCTCCTCAAATCCTTGTGCTTTGGTTCAGCTAACAGAAATCACCTGTCTGGACTCTGACAAAGACATTTTATAACTTACTAAGAAAACCTTGTTATGGAAGCAGAGAGTCCTAAAAGCAAATGCTTCACTGTTGACTTCACTTAAATAAATAAATGAAATCTGCTATAGGATTCTGTTTTAATATACTTTCTGGAATGGTAGAGGAGTCTAATACTACCCTGGGGCCAAATTAGAATATTATTAATTAATCTGTGTGTAGAATTCTGCTTATAGGGTACTTCAAATTAATAATAATAAACAAATGTATTAGAAAGAGAAATAATAAAAGTAATAAAAAATAAGAAGCATTATTCTCAAGGTCCTAATGGTGCTTCTAATGTTGCAAGCTCTGCTTGATTGGCAGTTGTTAGTTTGTGCTTATATAAAAGCTGCTTTAACTCATTATTTTCAAGTCTACACAATTGATTAATCACAAACAGAGACATATTATCCAGAATCAGCTTTGAAAAATGGCAAGGCAATTAGGTTAGAACACATATTTTAAAAACATTTTACAAGAGATAATTTAAGATTCACATATAGTTGTAAGAAATAATACAGGGAAGTGATGTTGGCAAAATGTCAAACTAAAACTCTCCAAGTCCTTGTTCCCACATGGAAATACAAAACAAGCAGACCATAAAACTAGATTGTGACTAAAATAACTTTATAGGAGCTCTGCAAAATAGCCAAAGGTGTATAGCCACCAAGAAAATGCTCTGTCAAGAAAAGGCCACATTCAAAATAGAAATAAATTTTGTGATGGTTTTATTCATCCTTGTCCCTCTCCTTCCTCATTGAAATACAATATTGTTTGAAGGAAGCAGTAGCCTGGTCCTCAGTTTGATTCCTCAATTTGGAAGGGGCAAAGCAGACCTAATTTTCAATATTCTAACCTGTCTGGGAAGTGCATGAGGGAACGCTCTATGTTTCTCCTGACTCAGACTTCAGACAGAGGAAAACAATGTAGTTTACATCTTATGCTAAGAAAAGCCTTAGGATAAGAAGGCACTGCTCATGAAAGCTGTAGGGTGACTATGGACCTGCAAGTGCCTGGTGGCAAGAGATTTGGGGTATAGGAATACAATTGAAAGGTTAAGGTCCTGAGAAGAAGCATGGTTGAGATTTGGGGGGAAAAGAATTAAGGTAAAAACAGTCACATAAATAGGGGTATCAAAAAAGAAGACACAGGGGGTTTCCCTGGTGGCACAGTGGTTACGAATCCACCTGCCAGTGCAGGGGACACGGGTTCAAGCCCTGGTCTGGGAAGATCCCACATGCCGTGGAGCAACTAAGCCCGTGCACCACAACTACTGGGCCCGTGCTCTAGAGCCCACAAGCCACAACTACTGCAGCCTGTGCGCCTAGAGACCGTGCTCTGCAACAAAAGAAGCCACCACAATGAGAAGCCAGTGCACCGCAATGAAGAGGAGCTCCCGCTCGTGGCAACTAGAGAAAACCCACATGCAGCAACAAAGGCCCAATGCAGCCAAAAATAAATAAATTTAAAAAAAAAAAGAATACACAGGGCCAGGCCATATGCATACTCAGAAGAGGTACAAGAAAGAACATCTTAAGCCTTCAACCAGTGATGATCCCAAGGTTTAAGATATGCCCTGACAATTTGTCAATGCCTTCTCTGGTGTGGAGTCAGTCTTCAGTGACTGGGAGATGCGGCTGTGCTTTCAAAAACTTAATTTTTAATAAATACTGCAATGCATTCAATGAAATAGGAAAACATTTTCCATTCGGAGAAAGAAAATAAGGACTTCACAAAATCACAGGCTTCAGATTACTAGGCAAAGAAATTAAAATAGCTATCTCAAATGTGCTCAAAGAACTAGAGCGAAACATGGAAAAAGAAATAAAGGAAATTGGGACAGACAGCTCCAGACCAAGATGGCGGAGTAAGAAAATCCTGAGCTCACTTCCTCCCATGGACACACCCAAACTACAACTACATATAGAACGACTATCTGTGAAGCTAAGTATATAAAGGAAAGGCCACATTGAGACAGGTAGGAGGGGCAGAGATACCATCTAGTCAGAACCTCTCAGTGTGGCCACCCACAAGTAAGAGGAATATAACAACCATGACGTTCCCTCCAGAGGAGTGAGGGGTCTAAGCCCCATGCCAGCCTCCCCAGTTCAGAAGTCCTGCACAAGGAAGGAAAACCCCCATAACATCTGGCTTTGGGAATAAACAGGGCTTATGTCCAGGAGAGCTGGAATGCTGTGGGAAACCAGGACTCTGCACATGAAGGGCTTGAGCACAGACACCCCCACTCCACGTCCCAAGGCAGAGGCAGCAGCATGCCCAACATGCCTGCCCTGGACAGCCCCTCCAAAGTGGAATACCACAATAAGTTTAGTTAACATTTATTACCACACACAGCGATAATTTGTTTCTTGTGATGAGAACATTTAAGATCTACTCTCTAAGCAACCTTCAAATGTACAATACAGTATTAATTGTATTTCAATACTTTTAAAATTATATTTTGATTTCCTCTTTGACTCAATAGTTATTTAAGGTGTGTTGTTTAGTTTCAACAGATCTATGGATTCTCACATTTTCTTACTGTTATTGATTTGTAGTTTTATTCCATTCTGATCAGAAAAAGTATTTGGTATAATTTCAATCTTCTTAAGTTTTTAAGACTTGTTTTGTGACCTAAAGTGATTTAACTAGAGATGTCCCATTTTTGTTTTAGAAGAATGTATATTCTTTCACTGTTGGTGGAAAGTTCTCTATATGTTTATTAGTTCCATTTTTTAGGGTAGTTCAAATCAACTATTTCTAATTTCATTTTCTGTTTGGTTGTTACATGTCTTATAAAAAGTAGAATATTGAAGTCACCTACTATAATTGCATTGCTTTCAATATTCCCTTCAGATTTGTCAATATTTTCCATATGTATATTCTGACTTATCCTGTTGAAATAACTCTTTTATCATTACATAATGAGTTTTTGTCTTGACTAACCATTTTGTACTTAAAATTATTTTTTTCTTGTATAAGTTCTTTCTTTTATTTACCATTTGCATGAACTGTATTTTCTAACCCTTCACTTTCATTCTCTGTGTGTCCTTAAATCTAAAGTAGAGAGCATATCACTGTTTTTACTTAAATCCATTGAGCCACTCTTTGTGTTTTATTAAGGGATTTTAATCCATTTGCCTTTAAATGTAACTACTGATAGATAAGGACTTAGTATTGTCATGTTCTCAATGTTTTCTGTCTGTTTTGCTATTGTTTTTTTTCTTTTCTTCTTCTCTTGATGTCTTTCTTTGCTTTCTATTTTTTGTAGAGTTTTGTGCTTATTCTTTTACCTGTATTTCTGTTTACCTAGTATAGACATTTCTTTGTGATTACCACAAGGCTTGCATAAAACAACTTGTTGGTAGAACAGTGTTTTTAAGCTGATAAGAACTTAACTTCAATCACATTAAAAAATCCTACAATTATAGGGGAGGAAATCAAGATGGTGGAGTAGGAGAATGATGAGCTCAAATTACCCCATGAACATATAAGAAATACATCTACATGTGGAGCAATTCTCACTGAAAACAAAATGGAGAGTGGCAGAAAGACTTCTACAACCAAGGTTGTAACCAAAGATCCACAGAGCGTCAGGTAGGAAGGGAGGAAAGCAATCAGGTTGGTACCTGTGCCTCTTGGAGGGGACACAGGATAAAAGGGGGATTACACAGGCAGAGATCCTCCCTGGGAAGTAAGCACTTCAAGCCACATATTGGACATCCAGGCCCTGAAGCCTAACAATGGGAAGATGAGTCCCCTTAACTGGTTTGAAAACCAGTGGGACTTACAGGAAGCTGTAACAAACCAAGAATCTGCTTATGAAGAATGTGCCCACATGCTTGCTTACTCCTGGGAACAAGGCAGAGGAAACAGATTGAAACTGCCCAGGGCACTATCCAGTTTCCTACAACCATAAGGGTGCATGCCCTGGCCCATGATGAGCACCGTCTGGCCACTGTAGCTCTAGTGCTGCTCCCCACTAGGGTCAAGGCTGCCATTGCCAAGGACAGTGCACAATGGGGATGGGAGGAGCCAGCTTGGGCCTGGCACTGCATCTGACGACCACTGCTGGTGCTTGTGGAGGTGGTGAATCAGGAACTGTCTGATGCTATGACTGGTGTGCTGAGACTGTCCCAGCACATGCCCAAGCCCACAACGGGTGTCCCCTTGGGTCCGTCTTGCTTCAGCACTGCTCCATCTCGGGTGAAGTGTCCTTTACTGGGATGGGGGAGAGCACTCACTTAGAGGGAATGGAACCAGCTCAGGTCTGACCCTTGAGGCTTCTGGTCCAGCATCTTGGGACACAGTGACCCTGCCCAGATAGGGTGGTGACAGTCACTGATCATAGGAGAAACCCCACCCACACCTGCCTCTGGCTCTAGCCCTTACATTTCCAGCTGCACCTTCCGCCAAGGTGATTGTTGTCAGCACACCCTGGAGAAAGACATGACCCATGTTCATTTCAGATCAAGCTCTCCTGCCAAAGACACTGAGCATATGCAGAGTGTATAACCATGCTCCCACACAAAAAGACTCCTCTAAGACTGGGGCAGTTAATTACTTTACCTAATATCATAGAGACAGAGAAAGTTAAAGAAAATGAGAAGACAGAGGAATGTTTTAGAAATAAAAGAACCAGGAAAAAAAAACACCTGAAAACACAACCAATGAAACAGATAAATAATTTACCAGATAAAGAGTTCAAAGCGTTAGTAATAGCAACACTAACTGAACGAGAGAAAATAATAGATAAACAAGGTGAGAATTTTAACAAGAAACTAGAAAATATAAAATATATTTTATCAGAGTCAGAGCTGAAGAATAAAATAACTGAAATGAAAAACACACTAGAAGTAATGTACAACAGACTAGGTAATACAGAAGGATATATAAGTGATCTGGAAAATAGAATAATGTAAACCACCCCATCAGATCAACAAAAAGAAAACAAATTTTAAAAATGAGGAAAGTGTAAGGAACCTCTGGGACAACATCAACGGTAGTAACATTTACATTTATAGGGGTACCAGAAGGAGAAGTGAGAGAAAGGGTAGAAATGCATTTGATGAAAGTATGGCTGAACACTTCATGAAACTGAGAAAGGAAACAGATATCCAGGTACAGAAAGCACAGAGGATCCCAAACCACAGGAAACCAGAGACCCACACCAAGACATATCACAATTAAAAATGCAAAAAGATAGAGATAAATCTAAAGGCACCAAGAGAAAAAACATTGAGTCACATACAAGAGGACACACATAAGGCTGATTTTTCTGCAGAAACTGCAGGTGAGAAGGGACAGGCATGATATACATAAATTGCCAAAAGGGAAAAAGCTGAAAACTAGCATACTGTATCCAGCAAGGATATCATTCAGACTTGAAAGAGTGATAAACAGCTTCTCGGATGGGCAAAAACTAAAAGAGTTGATCATTACTAAACGGACCCTAAAAGAAATGGTAAAGGGTGTTCTGTAAGTGGAAAAGAAAAAGCTACAACAAGAGGTAAGAATTTATAGGGAATGAAAAATCCCACTAGCAAAGGCAAATAGTAAAGACTGTGGATCAACCACCTAAATAAGTTAGCATGAAGATTAAAAGACAAAAATTGTAAAATCAACTATATCTAAACAGTTAATGGATAAACAGTTAATAAACAGTTAATAAACAGTTAATGGATAAACACGAAGATGTAAAATATGATATCAAAAACACAAAATATGGGGGAGGGAAACAAAAGCTGTAGATCTTTTAGGACATGTTTGAACTTAAATGATTACCAATTTAAATAAACAGACATAGTTCCAGGTCAACATATATGAACCGCATGGTAGACTCACAAAGACTACAAAGAAAGGAACACAAGCATACCACTAAAGAAAACCACAAGAAAAGAAACTAAAAGAAGAAGAAAAGAGAGAGTAGAACTACAAAAAAAAAGTAACAAAATGGCAATAAGTACATACACATGAATAATTACTTTAAATGTCAATGGACTTAATACTCCAATTGAAAGACATAGAGTGGCTAATTGGATTAAAAAAATAAAGCCCACCTATATGCTGATTACAAGAGACTCAGTTCAGAGCTAAGACACACACAAAATGAAGGTGAGGGGAATGGAAAAAGATTTTTAATGCAAAGGAACATAAAAAGAAAGTTGTGGTGGTGAATCTCATATCAGACAAAATAGACTTTACAACAAAGGGATATATAATGATAAAGGGATCAATAGAAGAAGAGGATATAACACTAATTAACTTACACGCACCTGGGCTTCCCGGGTGGCGCAGTGGTTAAGAATCCGCCTGCCAATGCAGGGGACATGGGTTCAAGCCCTGGTCTGGAAAGATCCCGCATGCTGCGGAGCAACTAAGCCTGTGCACCACAACTACTGGGCCTACGCTCTACAGCGCATGAGCCAGAATGACTGAAGCCCGTGCACCTAGAGCCTGTGCTCTGCAACAAGAGATGCCACCACAGTGATAAGCCCATGCACCACAACGAAGAGTAATCCCCGCTCACCACAAGTAGAGAAAGCCCGCACACAGCAACGAAGACCCAATGCAGACAAAAATAAATAAATAAACTAAATAAATTGAAAAAAAACAACATATATGCATCTAATACAGAAGCACATACATACAAAAAGCTAATATTATCAAAAATAAAAGAAATTTACAATAATACAATAGTGTTAGGGAACGTAAACACCCCACTTACATAAATGAGCAGATCGCTCAGATAGAAAATCAATAAGAAAATGGTGGTCTAAATGACATATCAAACCAGCTGGACATAATAGATACCTGAGGACATTGCATTCCAAAACATCAGAATACATATTATTTTCAAGTGCATGCGGAATGTTCTGCAGAATAGATCACATGCGAGGCCACAAAACACATCTCAACACGTTTCAGAGGGTAGACATTATATCAAGCATCGTTTCTGACCACAATGGTATGAACCTAGAACTCAGTTACAGGAAAAAAATGGGAAAAACACAAAACATGAAGACTAAACAACATGCTATTTAAAAAAATGGGTCACTGAAGAAATTGAAGAGGAAATCAGAAAATACCCCAAGGCAAATGAAAACGCGAGCAATGTTCCAAAATCTGTGGGACATAGCAAAAGCAGTTCTAAGAGGGAAGTTTTAGCAATACAGGCTTACCTCAAGAATCAAGAAAAATATGGAAGAAAAAACTTAACCTGCCATCTAAAGGAATGAGAAAAAGAACAAACAAAGCCCAATATCAGTAGGAGAAAAATATTAATAAAAATCAGAGAGAAAATAAATAAAATTGAGACCCTAAACAGACAACAGAAAAGATCAAGGAAACCAAGAGTTGTTTTATTCAAAAGATGAACAAAATCGATAAGCCTTTCACCAGGCTCATTAAGAAAAAAAGAGATACCAAATAAACCAAATAAGAAATGAGAAAAGAGAATTTGCAACTGGTATCACAGGGATATGAAAATCATATGAGAATACTATGAAGAGTTATATGCCAACAAACTGGACCACCTAGAAGAAGTGGGTTAATTTCTAGAAACATACAAACTTCCAAGACTGAATCAGGAAAAAACAGATAATCTGAACAGACTGATCACTGTAGTGAAATTGAATTAATAAAAAAATCTCCTGGCAAAGAAAAGTCCAGGACAGGACAGCTTCATAGGTGAATTCTACCAAACATATAAAGAAGAGTTACTACTTACCGCAAACTATTCCAAAAAAATTGAAGAGGAGGGAACAGTCACAAATTCATTCTATAAGGCCGATATTACCCTAATACCGAAACCAGACAAAGACACTATGTAAAAAGAAAATTACAGGCCCATATTACTGACGAATATAGATGCAAAAATCCTCAACAAAATATTAGCAAACCAGGTCATCAATATATAAAAAGGATTATACACCATGATCAAGGGTCATTTATTCAAGGGATGCAAAAATGGTTCAATATCCACAAATCAGTCAGTGTGATACACCACATGAACCGAAGGAAGGATATAAACAACATGATCATCTCAATTGATGCAGAATAAGCATTTGACAAAATTTAATATCCATTCACGATAAAAAAATAACTTTCACCAAATTTGGCATAGACGGAACATATCTCAATATAACAAAGGCTATTTATGACAAACCCACGGCTAACATCATACTCAATTGTGAAAACCTGGAATTTTCCTTTAAAGTCAGGAACAAGACAGGGATGCTGACTCTCGCCACTTCTATCTAACATAGTATTGGAAGAGCTAGCCACAGCAATCAGACAAGAAAAAGAAATAGAATGCATCCAAATTGGAAGGAAAGAAGTAAAACTGTCTCTATTTTCAGATGACATAATGCTATATAAAGAAAACCCTAAAATCGTGAGGAAATATCTATTAGAACTAATAAGGGAATTCAGTAAAATTGAAGGATACAAGATTAAAATAAATAAGTCCACTGCTTTTTCTATACACTAGTAATGAGCTACCAGAAAGAGAAAGCAAGGAAACAATCTCATTTATAATCCCATCAAAAAGAATAAAATACCTAGGAATAATCTTAACCAAAGAGGTGAAAAGACCTGTACTCTGAAAACTATAAACCACTGATAAAGGAAATTGAAGATGATACAAAGGAATAGAAAGGTATCCCAGGCTCTTGGATTGGAAGAATCAATATTGTTAAAGTGCCCATACTAACCAAAGCAATCTACAAATAAGTCAATCCTTATCAAAATACCCTTGACATTTTTCACGGGCTAGAACAAATAATCCTAAAATTCATATGGAACCACAAAAGACCCCAAATTGCCAACACAATCTTGAGAAAAATAACAAAGCTGGAGGTGTCATGCTCCCTGACTTCAGACTATACTTCAAAGCTACAGTAATCAAAACAGCATGGCACTGACACAAAACAGACACATAGATCAATTGAAGAGAATAGAGAGCCCAGAAATAAAACCATACACTTATGGCCAATTAATCAACAACAAAGGAGGCAAGAATCTATAATGGAGAAAAGGCAATGTCTTCAACTACTGGAGAGCTACATATAAAACAGTAAGATTAGAACATTACCTCACACTACATACAAAAGTAAATACAAAATGGATTAAAGACCTAAATGTAAGACATGAAACCATATACTCCTAGAAGAAAACATATGTGGAACACTCTTTAACAAAAGTTGTAGCAATTTTTGGATGTATCCCCTAAGCCAAAAGAAACCAAAGCAAATATAAACAACTGGGAGCTAATTAAACTTAAAACATTTTGCACAGCAAAGGAAACCATTGAGAAAATGAAAAGACAACCTATTGAATGACGGGAAATATTTGCACATCCTTAGACTGCTCAGGAGTTAATATCTAAAATACGTAAACAACCCACAGAACTGAAGATTTTTAAAAAATCTGATTTTACAAATGAACGGAAGATCTCAATAGACATTTTTCACAAGAAGATATACAGATGGCTATTAAGCACATGAAACAATGCTCAACATTGTTAATCCACAGAAAAATGCAAATTAAAACCACAATGAGATATAACCTCACATCTGTGAGAATGGGTATTATCAAAAAGTCTACAAATAACAAATGTTGGCTAGTGTGTGGAGAAAAGGGAACCTTAGTACACTGTTGGTGGGAATGTAAATTGGTACAACTATTATGGAAATTATGGTAAAGCTTCTTCAAAAAATTAAAAATAGAACTACCGTATGATCCAGTAATCTCACTTCTGGTTATATATCCAAAGGATATAAAATCACTATCTCAAAGATATATATATATCTGCATGCCCATGTTCTATGCAGCATTATTTACAGTGCACATTAGAGGCTGAGTGGCTGGGGTAAAAGGGAAAATGGTGACAATCGTTAATAATAATGGACCATATACTGGCAATTTACTAAGAGCGTAGATTTCAAGAGTTCTCACCACACTTAAAAAAAATGATATCTATGTGAGTTGAAGGATATGTTGAGGAGTGACATCACATCATGATGTCACAAGTCATTCCTCTTTCCTCTCCCCTTTTTAAAAGAACTAATTAGATATCCATAACCAAGCAAAAGTACCTGTACACAATGCACCAAGGAATCCTGAAAGTTTTACCCAGTTGTGATCTGAAAATGAAGAAACAGGATCTCAGAAAGAGCTGAGGATCCAAGGAAGTCAATGAACCTGCCCCACACCCACTTTCCATGAACAGGAAAAAAATGTCCTGGAGGGAGCAAACCTGGGCAGATACTCAGGTAGGAGAGAATTTGTGGAAGTCCAGCCTGACTGACCAGAATTTTCTGCATGGTATGGGAGTGGGATAGAGACACGGTTGGACACAGAGGAGAGAGAGAGGAACTTGCTAAGATGGTCCCTCTCTCCAGGGCCACAGTGCCAGAGTCTGGGCTTTTGACAGAGTGGTGACATCTCTGGCAGAGGAGGTTGAAAGCAGTGTCCTCTTCCACAGAGAAGGTAGAAAGCGAAAATGGTGGGTGACTGCCCAGTTATCTCAGTCTTGTAGGTTGTAGCTGGAGAAACCTGTTTCTCTCCAGCAGCACCTACATTTATGAGGAGGGACCCTCGTAACTGGGAAGAGGGAGAAGAAAGGACATGAAGCAGATAAGAATACCAAAGGGCATTAAATATGTTTCCTTCTGCCTGCTTTAGGACTTCAGCAGGAAGTCTGCCTGCAAACTTCTGAGAGTACTCCTTTCAAGGATTCTACCACCAGGACTATGGCATCCCCAAACCCCAAGGGTAAAAGCCATATCACCCCCGCTCTGCTGCTGGTTTCTGTTTGTGCTCCAAAGTGTGTCTGCAAGAGCAAGCTCTGATAGACACTGAAGGTGCTCAGATAATAGGCAAAAGTTGGTGGGCAAGGAAAAACCCAAACTTGAGATGTAATGTCACCTTCTGGAATACAAATGAAAGGTTTCTAATAGCCGGTCAATTAAATTGTAAAATCCAAACAAGACATAAAACTTTAGTTAAGGGGGTTACTGCTATCTCAAATGCAAAACTGAAGTACATACCTACAAACTATAAAAATTCAAAGAAATATTGTATCACAAAAAGAAAATGATATTTCTCCAGCAACCAAGCTGAAAGGTCAGAATATTGTGATCAAACTAACAAAGACTTCAAAATAACTGTTATGTAGAAAATCAACAAGGTCCAAGAAAACTCAGAAAGAAAATTCAATAAACTCAGGAATAAAATTAATGAAGAGAATGAGTTCTTTACCAAAGAGATTGAAATTATTTTTTTAAAAAAACAGAAATTCTGGAGCTGAATAATTCAATGAATGAGGTAAAAAAAATTCCAATAGAGAGCATCAGGTACAGGGCAGACCAGATGGAAGAAAGAATGTGTGACTTGGAGGACAGGAATATAGAAATAATGCATTTAAAAGGGGAGGGAGAACAAAGATTTATTTAAAAGTAAGGAAAACATATGACAGCTATCATCTTTGTTCAGAAAAACAAATATAAGAATAATTGGTGAGGAACTTCAAGATGGCTGAGGAGTAAGACTTGGAGATCACCTTCCTCCTCACAAATACATCAAAAATATATCTAAATGTGGAACAACTCCTACAGAACACAAACTGAATTCTGGCAGAAGACCTCAGACTTCCCAAAAGGCAAGAAAATCCCCATGTACCTGGGCAGGGTAAAAGTAAAAAGAAAAACAGAGACAAAAGAATATGGACCAGGAGAGGAGACACGGGGATACATGTATATGTATAGCTGTTTCCCTTTGTTATAAAGTGGAAACTAACACAACATTGTAAAGCAATCATACACCAATAAAGATGTTTAAAAAAAATAGGGACGGAACCTGCACCTCTGGGACAGAGCAGTGAATGAGAAAATGTTTCCACACACTAGGAAGACCCTTCACTGGCAGAACGGGTGGTGGGCGGGGAGAGGGGAAGCTTTGGACCACAGAGGAGAGCACAGCAATAGGGGTGCAGAGGACAAAGTGGAGAGATTCCTGCACAGAGGATCATTGCTGACCAGCAGTCACCAGCCTGAGAGGCTTGTCTGCTCACCCACTGGGGCGGGTGGAGTTTCGGAACTGAGGCTCGGGTTTCAGAAGTCAGATCCTAGGGAGAGGACTGGGGTTGGCTGTGTGAACACAGCCTGAAGGGGGCTAGTGCCAGGAGGGAGTCCAGGAAAAACTCTGGACCTGCCTAAGAGGTAAGAGACCATTGTTTCAGGGTGTGCGAGCAGAGGGGATTCCTTTCCCATCTGCCCACAGAAGGCAGAGCACTGCCTAAACGAGCTCCAGAGATGGACACGAGCTGCAGCTATCAGCTCCAACCTCAGAGACGGGCATGAAACGCTAACAGTGCTGCTGCAGCCACCAAGAATCCTGTGTGCAAGCACAGGTCACTATCCACAATGCCTGGGGGCCTGTGCAATATGCCAGGGTCCCATGATCCAGGGACAAGTTCCCTGGGAGAACACACAGTGTACCTCAGGCGGTTGTAAAGTCATGCCAGCCTCTGCCACAGCAGGCTCACCCAGCATTCCAATTATACATACCGTACCCTTCCCTCACCCCAGCCTGAGTGAGCCATGGCCCCCCTAACGACTGCTTTAACCCAGTCCTGTCTGGGTGGGAACAGATGCCTTGGGCGATCTACATGGAGAGGCGGGGCCAAAACCGAAGCTGAACACCAGGAGCTATGCAAAAAAAGAAGAGAAAAAGAAATTTCTCTGTGCAGTTTCAGGGGCAGCAGACTAAATCCCCACAATCAACTTGATGTACCCTGCATCTGTGGAATACCTGAACAGACAAATAATCATCCCAAAATTGAAGTGGTGGAATTTGGGAGCAACTGTAGACTTATGGTTTGCTGTCTATGACTGATTTGTTTCTAATTTTTATGTTTATCTTAGTATAGTTTTTAGTGCTTGTTATCTGGTGGATTTGTTCATTGCTTTTTTGCTCTCTACTTTTTATTATTATTATTTATTTCTTATTTAAAATTTTTTTTTACTTATTATTGTTTTTCTTTTCCTTTTCTCCATTTTCTTCGGGGCTGTGTGGCTGACAAGGTCTTGGTGCTCTGGCCTGGTGTCAGGCCTGAGACCCTGAGGTAGGAGAGCCAAATTCAGGACATTGGACCAACAGAGACCTCCTGGACCCACAGAATGTCAGTTGGTGAGAGCTCTCCAAGAGATCTCCATATCAACACTAAGACCCAACTCCACCCAATAGCCAGCAAGTTCCAGTGCTGGAAGCCCCATGCCAATGAACTAGCAAGACAGGAACACAATCCCACCCAATAGCAGAGAGGATGTCTAAAAATCATACTATGTTCACAGACACCTCAAAACACACCACCAGAAGTGGTCCTGCCCAAATGGAAGACAAGATCCAGCCTCATCCACCAGACACAGGCACCAGTCCCCTCCACCAGGAAGCCTACACAAGCCACTGAACTAACCTCACCCAATGGGGGCAGACACTGAAAACAACGAAAACTATGTACTTGCAGCCTGTGAAAAGGAGACACCAAAAAAAGTAAGTTAAAAAAAATGAAAAGACAGAGAAATATGCAGCAGATGAAGGAGTAAGGTAAAAACAGACCAGACAAAACAAATGAAGAGTAAATAGGCAGTCTACCTGAAAAGGAATGTACAGTAATGATAGGAAACTTGATCCAAAATCTTGGAAATAGAATGGAGAAAACACAAGAAACATTTAAGAAGGACCTAGAAGAACTAAACAGCAAACAATGATGAACAACACAATAATTAAAAATTATCTAGAAGAAATCAATAGCAGAATAGCAGAGGCAGAAGAACGGATAAGGGACCTGGAAGATAAAATAGTGGAAATAAATACCGCAGAGCAGAGTAAAGAAAAAAGAATGAAAAGAATTGAGGACAGTCACAGAGAACTCTGGAATAATATTAAATGCACCAACATTCGAATTATAGGGATCCCAGAAGAAGAAGAGAAAAAGAAAGGGACTGAGAAAATATTTGAAGAGATTGTAATTGAAAACTTCCCAAACATGGGAAAGGAATAGTCAACCAGGTCCAGAAAGTTCAAAGAGTCCCATACAGGATATATCCAAGGAGAAAGACACCAAACCACATATTAATCAAGCTATCAAAAATTAAATACAAAGAAAAAATCTTAAAAGCAACAAGGGAAAAGCAACAAATAACATACAAGGGAATGTCCATAAGGTTAACAGCTGATCTTTCAGCAGAAACTCTGCAAGCCAGAAGGGAGTAGCAGGACATATTTAAAGTGATGAAAGGGAAAAACCTACAACCAAAATTACTCTACCCAGCAAGGATCTCATTCAGATTCAAGAGAGAAATTAAAAATTTTACAGACAAGAAAAAGTTAAGAGAATTCAGCAAAACCAAACCAGCTTTACATAAAATGCTAAAGGAACATCTCTAGGCAAGGACAGAAGGGAAGGAAAAGACCTACAAAACCAAACCTAACACAATTAAGAAAATGGTAATAGGAATATACATATCAATAAATACCTTAAATGTAAATGGAGTAAACACTCCAATAAAAACATAGACAGGGTGAATGGATGCAAAAAGAAGAACCATATATATGCTATTCACACGAGACCCACTTCAAACCTAGGGGCATATACAGACTGAAATTGAGAGGATAGAAAAAGATATTCCACGCAAATGGAAATCAAAAGAAAGCTGGAGTAGCAATTCTCATGTCAGACAAAATAGACTTTAAAATAAAGACTATTACAAGAGACAAAGAAGGACACTACCTAATGATCAAGGGATCAATACAAGAAGAAGATATAACAATGGTAAATATTTATGCACACAATATAGGAGCACCAAAATATATAAGCACATGCTAAAAGCCATGAAAGGGGAAATTGACATTAACACAAACATAGTAGGGGTCTTTAACATGCCACTTTCACCAATGGACAGATCATCCAAAATGAAAATAAATAAGGAAACACAATATTTAAATGATACATTAAACAAGATGGACTTCATTGATACTTATAGGACATTCCATCCAAAAACAACAGAATACACAATCTTCTCAAGTGCTCATGGAACATTCTCCAGGATAGATCATATCTTGGGTAACAAATCAAGCCTTGGTAAATTTACGAAAATTGAAATTGTTATCAAGTATCTTTTCCGACCACAACGCTATGACACTAGATATCAATTACAGGAAAAAATCTGTAAAAAATACAAACAGTGGAGGCTAAACAATACACTAGTTAATAACCAAGAGATCACTGAAGAAATCAAAGAGGAAATCAAAAAATACCTAGAAACAAATGACAACGAAAACACGATGACCCAAAACCTATGGGATGCACCAAAAGCCGTTCTAAGAGGGAAGTTTACAGCAATACAAACCTACCTCAAGAAACAAGAAACATCTCAAACGACTTAACCTTACACCTAAAGCAATTAGAGAAAGAAGAACAAAAAAAAAAAAACCAAAATCAGCAGAAGGAAAGAAATCATAAAGATCAGATCAGAAATAAATGAAAAAGAAATGAAGGAAACTACAGCAAAGATCAATAAAACTAAAATCTTCTTTGAGAAGATAAACAAAATTGATAAACCATTAGCCAGACTCATCGGAAAAAGAGGCAGAGGACTCAAATCAATAAAATTAGAAATGAAAAAGAAGTTACAACAGACACCACAGAAATGCAAAGCATCCTAAGAGACTACTAAATTTTATGTTGTTGTGGTAAGAACATTTAACTTGAGACACACCCTCTTAAGAAAGTTTAAGTGTACAATACAGTATTACTAACTATAGGCACAATGTTGTACAGAAATCTCTAGACGTTATTCGTCTTGTGTAACTGAAATTTTATACCCATTGAAAGTTAATTACCCATTTACTTGTCTATGCAGACACTGGAAACCACAATCCTACTCTGTCTCTATTTGACTATTTTAGATAACTGACATAATTAGAATCATCCAGTATTTGTCCTTATGTGACTCGCTTATTTCACTTAGCATGATGACTTCCAGATTCATACAAGTTTTCACATATGGCAAGATTTTATTCTCTTTTAAGGGTGGATAATATTCCATTTTATATATACACTATGTTTTCTTCATCTGTTCTTCTTTCAATGCACATTTAGTTTGTTTCCATATGTTGGGTACTGTGAATATGTGAAAAATCCTGCAATGAACATGGTTATGATCCTAATTTCAATTCTTTGGGGTATAATTTTTTTTCTTATAATAATAATTTTAAAGTGTTTGCCACACTAAGTGGTGTGAGGTAATAGTTAAGTGTGGTTTTGATTTTAATTTCTTTGATGATTAGCGTCCTGCATCTCTTCATATACCTGTTGGCCATTTGTAAGTTTCCTTTGGAGAAATATCTATTCAAGTACTTTGACCATTTGTTAATCAGGGGTTTTTTTGTTTGTTTTTTTGTGTTTTTTTTGGCTATTGAGTTGTAGATATTCCTTATATATTTGGGATATTAATAATTGTAAGATATATGGTTTGCAAATACTTTCTCCCAATTCATTGGTTGCCTGTTTATCTCTGTTTACAGTTTCTCTTGCAGTGCAGAATTTTTTAAGTTGAAGTAATTCTACTTCTCTCTTTTTTATTTCATTGCCTGTGCTTCTAGTGTCATATGCAAAATTAGTGCCTACACTGATGTCATGAAATATTTTCCCTTTATTTTCTTCTGGGATTTTTCTAGTTTCAGGACATGCTTATGTTTAAGTCTTTAAAGCATTTCTAGCTGACTTTTGTGTAATTGTGTAAAATAATATTCTAATTGTATTCTTTAGCATGCATGTAGATATCCACTTTTCCTAGCAACATTTGTTGAAGAGACTATCTTTCCCCATTGTGTATTCTTGGCACCTATGTCAAAAACAGATAACTTTATATGTGTGAGTGTTTCTGAGCTTTCTAACTGTTCCATTTTTCTGTATGGCTGTTATTATTCCAGTAAAATACTGTTTTAATTACTATAGCTTTGTAATATATTTTGAAATCAGAAGTGTGATGTCTCCAGATTTTTTGTTCTTTTTCAAAGTTGCTTTGGCTATTTAGGATCTTTTGTGATTCCAAATAAATACCAAAATTGTTTTCTATATTACTGTGAAAAGTGCCTTTGGAATTTTGATCGTTATTGCTTTGCATCTGTAAATTGCTTTTGGTATTACAGACATTTTAACAATATTAAGTATTCTGATCAAGGAATACGAAGTACCTTTCCATGTTTCTGTGTCTCCTTTAATTTATTTAATCAATGTGTTGTAGTTTTAGTGTATAAGTCTTTTATCTACTTAGTGAAGTTTATTCCTAAATATTTGTTTTAATTTTTAAAAAAATTTTATTGGAATGTACTTGGTTTACAATGTTGTGTTAGCTTCAGGTGTACAATAAAGCGAATCAGTTTTATATATAAAGCTATTCTTTTTTTCTCAAATGCTCCTTTAGTTCTTTATATATTTTTTTAGTTTTTATTGGAGTATTATTGCTTTACAATGGTGTGTTGGTTTCTGCTTTATAACAAAGTGAATCAGTTATACATATACATATATCCCCATATCTCTTCCCTCTTCTATCTCCCTCCCTCCCACCCTCCTTATCCCACACTTCTAGCTGGTCACAAAGCACTAAGCTGATCTCCCTGTGCTATGCGACTGCTTCCCACTAGCTATCTATTTCACACTTGGTAGTGTATATATGTCCATATATACACTACCACTCTCTCACTTTATATCAGCTTACCCTTCCCCCTCCCTGTGTCCTCAAGTCCATTCCCTAGTAGGTCTGCATTTTTATTCCCATCTTGCCCCTAGGTTCTTCATGACCTTTTCTTTTTCTTTTTTAGATTACATATATATGGGTTAGCATACAGTATTTGTTTTTCTATTTCTGACTTACTTCACTATGTATGACAGACTCTAGGTCCATCCACCTCACTACAAATAACTCAATTTCTTTTCTTTATATGGCTGAGTGATATCCCATTGTATATACGTGCCACATCTTCTTTATCCATTGATCTGTCGAAGGACACTTAGGTTGCTTCCATGTCCTGGCTATTGTAAATAGAGCTGCAATGAACATTGTGATACACGACTCTTTTTGATTTGTGGCTTTCTCAGGGTACATGCCCAGTAGTGGGATTGATGGGTCGTATGGTAGTTCTATTTTTAGATCCTTAAGGAACCTCCATACTGTTCTCCATAGTGGCTGTATCAATTTACATTCCCACCAACTGTGTATGAGGGCTCCCTTTTCTCCACACCATCTCCAGCATTTATTGTTTGTAGATTTTCTGATGATGGCCATTCTGACTGGTGTGAGATGATATTGCATTGGAGTTTTCATTTGCATATCTCTAATGATTAATGATGTTGAGCATTTTTCATGTGTTTGTTGGCAATCTGTACATCTTCTTTGGAGAAATGTCTATTTAGGTCTTCTGCCCAGTTTTGGATTGGGTTGTTTTCCTTTTTTTTTTTTTTTTTTTTTGATATTCAGCTGCATGAGCTGCTTGTAAATTTTGGAGATTAATCCTTGGTCAGTTGCTTCATTTGCAAATATTTTCTCCCATTCTGAGGGTTGACTTTTGGTCTTGTTTATGGTTTCCTTTGCTGTGCAAAAGCTTTTAAGTTTCATTAGGTCCCATTTGTTTATCATTGTTTTTCTTTCCATTTCTCTAGGAGGTGGGTCAAAAACGATTTTGCTGTGATTTATTTCATGGAGTGTACTGCCTATGTTTTCCTCTAAATGTTTGATAGTGTGTGGCCTTACATTTAGGTCTTTAATCCATTTTGAGTTTATTTTTGTGTGTGGTGTTAGGGAGTGTTCTAATTTCATTCTTTTACATGTAGCTGTCCAGTTTTCCCAGCACCACTTATTGAAGAGGCTGTCTTTTCTCCACTGTATATTCTTGCCTCCTTTATCAAAGATAAGGTGACCATATGTGCGTGGGTTTATCTCTGGGCTTTCTATCCTCTTCCATTGATCTATATTTCTGTTTTTGTGCCAGTACCATACTGTCTTGATTACTGTAGCTTTGTAGTATAGTCTGAAGTCCGGGAGCCTGATTCCTCTAGCTCTCCTTTTCTTTCTCAAGATTCCTTTGGCTATTCAGGGTCTTTTGTGTTTCCATCAAAATTGTCAAATTATTTATTCTAGTTCTTTGAAAAATGCCAGTGGTTGCTTGATAGGTATTGCATTGAATCGGTAGATTGCTTTGGGTAGTATAGTCATTTTCACAAAGTTGATTCTTCCAATCCAAGAACATGGTATATCTCTCCATCTGTTTCTTTCGTCTTTAATTTCTTTCATCAGTGTCTTATAATTTTCTGCATTCAGATCTTTTCTCTCTTTAGGTAGGTTTATTCCTAGATATTTCATTCTTTTTGTTGCAATGGTAAATGGGAGTTTTTTTTCTTAATTTCACTTTCAGATTTTCCATCATTAGTGTATAGGAATGCAAGAGATTTCTGGGCATCAATTTTGTATCCTGCTACTTTACCAAATTCATTGATTAGCTCTAGTAGTTTTCTGGTAGCATCTTTAGGATTCTCTATGTATAGTTTCATGTCATCTGCAAACAGTGACAGCTTTACTTCTTCTTTTCCAATTTGGATTTCTTTTATTTCTTTGTCTTCTCTGATTGCTGTGGCTAAAACTTCCAAAACGTTGTTGAATAATAGTAGTCAGAATGGGAAACCTTGTCTTGTTCCTGTTCGTAGTGGAAATGATTTCAGTTTTCACCATGGAGGATGATGTTGTCTGTGGGTTTGTAATATGGCCTTTATTATGTTGGGGAAAGTTCCCTGTATGCCTACTTTCTGGAGGGTTTTTATCAGAAATGGGTGTTGAATTTTGTTGAAAGCTTTCTCTGCATCTATTGAGATGATCATATGGTTTTTCTCCTTGATTGTGTTATTATGGTGTATCACATTGATTGATTTGCCTATATTGAAGAATCCTTGCATTCCTGGGATAAACCCCATTTTATCATGGTGTATTATCTTTTTAATGTGCTGTTGGATTCTGTTTGCTAGTATTTTGTTGAGGATTTTTGCATCTATATTCATCAGTGATAGTGACCTGTACTTTCCTTGTTTTTGGACATCTTTGTCTGGTTTTGGTATCAGGGTGATTGTGGCCTCATAGTAAGAGTTTGGGAGTGTTCCTCCCTCTGCTATATTTTGGAAGACTTTGAGAAGGATAAGTGTTAGCTCTTCTCTAAATGTGTGATATAATTCCTCTGTGAAGCCATCTGGTCCTCAGCTTTTGTTTGTTGGAAGATTTTTAATCACAGTTTCAATTTCAGTGCTTGTGATTGGTCTCTTCAGTTTTTCTCTTTCTTCCTGGTTCAGTCTCAGAAGGTGGTGCATTTCTAAGAATTTGTCCAGGTTGTTCATTTTATTGGCATAGAGTTGCTTGTAGTAGTCTCTCATGATCCTTTGTATTTCTGCAGTGTCAGTTGTTACTTCCCCTTTTTCATTTCTAATTCTACCGATTTGAGTCTTCTCCCTTTTTTTCTTGATGAGTCTGACTAATGGTATATCACTTTATCTTCCCAAAGAAGAAGCGTTAAGTTTTATTGATCTTTGCTATTGTTTCCTTCATTTCTTTTTCATTTATTTCTGATCTGATCTTTATGATTTCTTTCCTTCTCCTAACTTTGGGGTTTATTTGTTCTTCTTTCTCTAATTGCTTTAGGGGTAAGGTTAGGTTGTTTATTTGAGATGTGTCTTGTTTCTTGAGGATGTATTGTATTGCTATAAACTTCCCTCTTAGAACTGCTTTTGCTGCATCCCATAGGTTTCGGGTCATCGTATTTTCATAGTCATTTGTTTCTAGGTATTTTTTGATTTCCTCTTTGATTTCTTCAGTGATCTCTTGGTTATTAAGTACTGTATTGTTTCACCTCCATGTGCTTGCATTTTTTACAGATTTTTCCTGTAATTGATATCTAGTCTCATAGTGTTGTGGTCAGAAAAGATACTTGATATGATTTCACTTTTCTTAAATTTACCAAGGCTTGACTGGTGACCCAAGATATGATCTATCCTGGAAATTGTTCCATGAGCACTTGAGAAGGATGTGTATCCTGTTGTTTTGGATGGAATGTACTGTAAATATCACTTAAGTCCCTGTTGTTTAATGTATCATTTAAAGCTTGTGTTTCCTTATTTATTTTCCTTTTGGATGATCTGTCCATTGGTGAAAGTGGGGTGTTAAAATCCCCTACTATGATTTTGCTTGTGACGATTTCCCATTTTATGGCTGTTAGTACTTGCCTTATGTATTGCAGTCGCCTATGTTGGGTGTATAAATATTTACAATTGTTATATCTTCTTCTTGGATTGATCACTTGATCATTATCTAGTGTCCTTCTTTGTCTCTTGTAATAGTCTTTGTTTTAAAGTCTATTTTTTCTGATATGAGAATTGCTACTTCAGTTTTCTTTTGATTTCCATTTGCATGGGATATCTTTTTCCATCCCCTCACTTTCAGTCTTATGTGTCCCTAGGTCTGAAGTGGGTCTCTTGTACACAGCATATATACGGGTCTTGTTTTTGTATCCATTCAGCCAGTCTATGTCTTTTGGTTGGAGCATTTAATCCTTTGACATTTAAGGTAATTATGGATATGTATGTTCCTATTACCATTTTCTTAATTGTTTTGGGTTTGTTATTGTATGTCTTTTACTTCTCTTCTGTTTCCTGCCAGAGAAGTTCCTTTAGCATTTGTTGTAGAGCTGGTTTGGTGGTGCTGAATTCTCTCAGCTTTTGCTTGTCTGTAAAGGTTTTAATTTCTCCATCAAATCTGAATGAGATCCTTGATGGGTAGAGTACTCTTGGTTGTAGGTTTTTCTCCTTCATCACTTTAATTATGTCCTGCCACTCCTTTCTGGCTTGCAGTGTTTCTGCTGAAAGACCAACTGTTAACCTTATGGGAATTCCCTTGTATGTTATTTGTTGTTTTTCCGTTCCTGCTTTTATTGTTTTTTCTTTGTATTTAATTTTTGATAGTTTGATTAATATGTGTCTTGTCGTGTTTCTCCTTGGATTTATCCTGTATGGGACTCTCTGTGCTTCCTGGACTTGATTAACTATTTCCTTTCCCATATTACGGAAGTTTTCAACTATAATCTCTTCAAATTTTTTCTCAGTCCCTTTCTTTTTCTCTTCTTCTTCCGGGACCCCTATAATTTGAATGTTGGTGCATTTAATGTTGTCCCAGAAGTCTCTGAGACTGTCCTCAATTCTTTTCACTCTTTTTCTTTATTCTGCTCTGCAGTCGTTATTTCCATTATTTTATCTTCCAGTTCACTTATTCGTTCTTCTACCTCAGTTATTCTGTTATTGGTCCCTTCTATAGAATTTTTAATTTCATTTATTTTGTTGTTCATGTTTGTTTGTTTGCTCTTTAGTTCTTCTAGGTCCCTGTTAAACGTTTCTTGTATTTTCTCCATTCTATTTCCAAGATTTTGGGTCATCTTTACTATCATTATTCTGAATTCTTTTTCAGGTAGACTGACTACTTCCTCTTCATTTGTTAGATCTGGTGTGTTTTTACCTTGCTCCTTCATCTACTCTGTGTTTCTCTGTCTTCTCATTTTGCTTAACTTACTGTGTTTGACATCTCCTTTTCACAGGCTGCAGGTTCGTAGTTCCTGTTGTTTTTGGTGTCTACCCCCAGTGGCAAAGGTTGGTTCAGTGTGTTGTGTAGGATTCCTGGTGGATGGGACTAGTGCCTGTGTTCTGGTGGATGAGGCTCCATCTTGTCTTTATGGTGGGCAGGTCCAAGTCTGGTGATGTGTTTTGGATTGTCTGTGACCTTATGATTTTAGGCAGCCTCTCTGCTAATGGGTGGGGTTTTGTTCCTGTCTTGCTTATTGTTTGGCATAGGGTGTCCAGCACTGTAGCTTCCTGGTCGTTGAGCGGGCCTGGGTCTTGGTGTTGAGATGGAGATCTCTGGGAGATTCTGGCCATTTGATATTACGTGGAGCTGGGAGGTCTCTGGTGGACCAATGTCCTGAACTTGGCTCTCCCACCTCAGGGACACAGCCCTGACATCTGGCTGGAGCACCAAGAGCCTGTCATCCACACGGCTCTGCATAAAAGGGAGAAAAAAAGAAATAAAGGAAGATAAAGATAAAATAAAATAAAACAAAAATTTTAAAAAGTTATTAAAATAAAAAACAAAAAAATAATTATGAAAAGAAAAATTTTTAAGTTATTAAAAAGAAAGAAAGAAAAAAGAGAACAACCAAACCAAAAAAGAAATCCACCAATGATAACAAGCACTGAAAAGTATACTAAAAAAAAAAAAAAGGAAAAAAATATGGATAGACAGAAGCCAGGACAAATGGTAAAAGCAAATCTATACAGACAAAATCACACACAGAAGCATAAGAAGCATATGCATACACACTCACAAAAAGAGAAAAGGGGATAAATATATATATATATATATATATATATATATATATATATATATACACACACATATCTTTGCTCCCAAAGTCCACCTCCTCAATTTGGGATGACTCCTTGTCTATTCATGTATTCCACAGATGCAGGGTACATTAAATTGTCTGTGGAGATTTAATCCACTGCTCCTGCGGCTGCTGTGAGAGATTTCCCTTTTTTTTCTTTGTTTTCACAGCTCCTGGTATTCAGCTTTGTATTTGGCCCTTCCTCTGCGTGTAGGTCGCCTGAGGGCGTCTGTTCTTTGGTCAGACAGGACGGGATTAAAGGAACAGCTGATTTGGGGGCTCTGGCTCACTCAGGCCAGGGGGAGAGAGAGGTACGGAGTGTGTGGTGAGCCTGAGGTGGCAGAGGTCGGCGTGACGTTGCTCCAGCCTGAGACGCACAGTGTGTTCTCCTGAGGAAGTTGTCCCTGGATCACAGGACCCTGGCAGTGGCAGGCTGTGCAGGCTCTTCTGCTTACAAACAGGCTTCTTGGTGACTGCAGCAGCATCCTTAGCATCTGTGGGGTCTGCCCTGATAGCCGTGGCTCACGCCTATCTCTGGATCTCCTTTAAACAGTGCTCTTAATCGTCTCTCCTTGCTCACCAGGAAACAAATAGGCAAGAAAAAGTCTCGCCTCTTCGGCAGTTCCAGAGCTTTTGCCGGACACCCTCCCGGCTAGCCGTGGCACACTAGCCCCCTTGAGTTTGTGTTCACGCAGCCAACCCCAGTCCTCTCCTTGGGATCCGACCTGCGAAGCCCGAGCCTCAGCTCCCAGCCCCCACCCGTCCCGGCGGGTGAGCAGACAAGCCTCTCGGTCCGGTGAGTGCTGGTCGGCACTGATCCTCTGTGCGGGAATCTCTCCGCTTTGCCCTCTGCACCCCTTGCTGCGTTCTCCTCCGTGGCTCCGGAGCTTCCCCCCTCTGCCACCTGCAGTCTCCACCAGCAAAGGGGCTTCCTAGTGTGTGGAAACCTTTCCTCCTTCACAGCTCCCTCCCACTGGTGCAGGTCCCGTCCCTATTCTTTTGTCTCTGTGTTTTCTTTTTTCTTTTACCCTACCCAGGTATGTGGGGAGTTTCTTGCTTTTTGGGACATCTGAGTTCTTCTGCCAGCGTTCAGTAGGTGTCCTGTAAGAGTTGTTCCACATGTAGATTTATTTCTGATGTATTTGTGGGGAGGAAGGTGATTTCCACACCTTACTCTTCCGCCATCTTGAAACTGCTCTGCACCACTCTTTTCTTTTTAAGATTCTTTTCCCATATAGGAAATTACAGAGTATATAGTTCCCTGAGCTATACAGTAGGTTCTTATTAATTATCTATTTTATATATACTAGTGTGTATGTCACTCCCAATCTCCCAGCTTACCCCTCCCCCCTTCTCCTCTTGTAACCATAATTTTTTTCTCTACATCCATGACTCTAGTTCTGTTTTGTAAATAAGTTCATTTGTACCCTTTTTTTCAGATTCCACATATAAGTGGTATCATGTGATATTTGTCTTTCTGTGTCTGACTTACATCTCTCAGTATGACAATCTCTAGGTCCATCCATGTTGCTGCAAATAGCATTATTTTGTTCTTTATTATGGCTGAGTAATATTCCGTTGTATATATGTATGACATCTTTATCCATTTCTCTGTTGTTGGACATTTAGGTTGATTCCAGGTCCTGGCTTTTGGAAATAGTGCTGCAATGAAGATTGGGATTCCTGTATCATTTTGAATTACGGTTTTCTCCAGGTATATGCCTAGGTCTGGGATTGCTGGTCACTTGGTAGTTTTATCTTTAGTTTTTATAAGAACCTCCATACTGTTGTCCATAGTGGCTGCACCAATTTACATTCCCACCAACAGTGTAGGAGGCTTCCCTTTTCTCCACACCCTCTCCAGCATTTTATTATTTGTTTACTTTTTGATGATGGCCATTCTAACTGGTGTGAGGTGACACCTCACTGTTGTTTTGATTTACATCTCTCTAATAATTAGTGATGTTGAGCATCTTTTCTTGTGCTTTTTGGCCAGTTGTATGTCATCTTCATAGAAATGTCTATATAGACCTTCCACGCATTTTTTGATTGGGCTATTTGTTTTTTTGATATTGAGCTTCATATGCTGTGTATATTTTGGAGATTAACCCCTTGTCTGTTACTTCATTTTCAAATATTTTCTCCCATTATGTTGGTTGTCTTTTTGTTTTGTTTATGGTTTCCTTTTCTGTGCAAAAGCTTTTAAGTTTAGTTAGGTCCCATTTGTTTAATTTTGTTTTAATTTTCATCACTGTAAGAAATTGATCAACAAAGATATCCCTGTGATTTTTGCAAGAGTGTGTTCTGCCTATGTTTTCCTCTAAGAGTTTTATCATGTCTACTCTTACTTTTAGTCTTTGATCCATTTTGAGTTTATTTTTATATATGGTGTTAGAGATGGTTCTAATTTCATTTTTTTACATGTAGCTGTCCAGTTTTACCAGCACTACTTATTGAAGTGACTTTCATTCCTCCATTGTATATTCTTGCCTCCTTTGTTATAGATTAATTGACCAAAAGTGCATGAGTTTATTTTTTGTTTTCCTATCCTTTTCCATTGATTTATATTTCTGTTTTTGTGCCATTATCATACATTTTTAATAGCTGTAGCTTTGTAGCATAGTTTGAAGTCAGGGAGTATGATCTCTCCAGTTCCATTTTTCTTTCTCAGGATTTGTTTGCGTATTTGGGATGTTTCATGTTTCCATGTAAATTGAAAATTTTTTTGTTCTAATTCTGTGAAAAATGTGATTGGTAATTTGAAAGGGATTACACTGAATCTGTAGATTGCTTTGGGCAGTGTAGTTATTTTTTCAATATTGATTCTTCCAATCCAAGAACATGGTATATACTTCCATCTGTTTCTGTTATCTCCGATTTCTTTCTTCAGTGTCTTATAGTTTTCAGAGTAGAGGTCTTTTGCCTCCTTAGGTAGGTTTATTCCTCTGTATTTTACTATTCTTGATGTAATTGTAAATGGGATTGTTTCCTTAATTCTTGTTTTTGATCTTTTTTGTTAGTGCATAGGTATGCAAGAGATTTCTGTGTATTAATTTTGTATCCTGCAACTTTACCAAATTCATTGATGACCTCTAGTAGTTTTCTGGCTGCGTATTTACAATTTTCTATGTAGAGTGTTACCTGCAAACATGACAATTTTACTTCTTTTTCAGTTTGGATTTCTTTTATTCTTTTTCCTGTCTGATTGTGATGGCTAAGACTTCCAAAACTTTGTTGAATAAATGTGGTGAGAGTGCATATACTTGTCTTGTTCCTGATTTTAGATGAAATGCTTTCAGGTTTTCACTGTTGAGAATGATGTTTGCTATGTGTTTGTTGTATATGACCTTTATTATTTTAAGGTAGTTTCCCTCTATGCCCAAATTCTGGAGAGATTTTTTCATAAATGGCTGTTGAATTTCATCAAAAGCCTTTTTTGCAATATTGAGATGATCATATGGTTTTTATTCTTCAATTCGTTAATGTGATATATCACATTGATTGATTTGCATATATTGCAGAATCCTTGCATCCCTGGGATAAATCCCACTTGATCAGGGCTTATGATCCTTTCAATGTGTTGTTGGATTCTGTGTGCTAGTATTTTGTTGAAGATTTTTGCATCTATGTTCATCAGTTATCTTGGCCTGTAATTTTCATTTTGTTTGATATCTTTGTCTGATTTTGGTATCAGTGTGATGGTAGCTTTGTAGAATAAGTTTGGAAGTATTTCTTTCTCTGCAATTTTTTGGAAGAGTTTGAGAATGATAGGTGTTAGTTCTTCTCTACATGTTTGGTAGAATTTGCCTTTGAAGCAATCTGGTCCTGGACTTTTGTTTGTTGCAAGATTTTAAATCACAGTTTTAATTTCATTACTTGTGATTGGTCTGTTCATGTTTTCTGTTTCTTCTTGGTTCAGTCTTGGAAGGTTTCACCTTTCTATGAATTTGTCCATTTCTTCCAGGTTTTCCATCTTATTGTCATGGAGTTACTTGTAGTAGTCTCTTATGATCCTTTGTATTTCTTCCATGTCAGTTGTAACTTCTCCTTTTTCATCTCTAATATTATTGATTTCAATCCTGTCCCATTTTTTCTTGATGAGTCTGGTTAAAGGTTTATCAATTTTGTTTGGCTTTTCAAAGAACCAGCCTTTAGTTTCAGTGATCTTTGCTATTGTTTTCTTGGTCTCTATTTCATTTGTTTCTGCTCTGATCTTTATGAGTTCTTTCCTTCTAGTAACTTTGGGCTTTGTTTTTCTTTCTCTAATGGCTTTAGGTGTAAAATTATGTTGTTTATTTGAGATTTTTCTTGTTTCTTGAGGTGAGATTATATTGTTATAAACTTCCCTCTTAGAACTACTTTTGCTGCATCCCATAGATTTTGTATTGCTGTGTTTTCATTGGCATTTGTTTCTACGTATTTTTTTATTTCCTCTTTGATATCTTCAGTGATCCATTTTTTTATTTAGTAGCATATTGTTTGGCCTCTATGTTTTTGTGTTTTTTATAGTTTTTTTTCCAGTAATTGATTTCTAATTTCATAACATTGTGGTTGGAAAAGATGCTTGATATTATTTCTATTTTCTTAAATTTACCAAGGCTTGATTTGTAATCAAAGTTGTGATCTATCCTGGAGAATGTTCTGTGTGCACTTGAGAAGAAAGTGTATTCTGCTGCTTTCAGATGGAATGTTTTATAAACTTCTATTAAGTCTATTTGTTCTAATGTGTCATTTAAGACTTCTGTTGTCTTATTAATTTTCAGTCTGGATGATCTGTCCATTGGTGTAAATGGGGTGTTAAAGTCCCCTAATATTATTGTGTTACTCTTTATTTCCCCCTTTATGGCTGTTAGCGTTTTCCTTATGTATTGATGTGCCCCTATGTTGAGTTCATAAATATTTACAATCTTTATACCTTTTTCTTGGATTGATCCTTTGATCATTATGTAGTGTCCTTCCTTGTCTCTTGTAACAGTCTTTATTTTAAAGTCTATTTTGTCTGATATGAGTATTGCTACTCCAGCTTTCTTTTGATTTCTGTTTGCAAGGAATGTCTTTATTCATACCTTCACTTTCAGTCTGTATGTGTCCCTAGGTCTGAAATGGGTCTCTTGTAGACAGCATATATATGGGTGCTGTTTTTTGATCCATTCAGCCAGTCTGTGTCTTTTGGTTGGACCATGTAATCCATTTACATTTAAGGTAATTATCGATATGTATATTCCTATTGTCATTTTCTTAATTGTTTGGTGTTTGATTTTGTAGGGTTTATTTTCCCCCTTCCTCTTTTGTTCTCTTATGTTTCTTGCCTAGAGAAGCTCCTTTAGCATTTGTTGTAAAGGTGGTGTGGTGGTGCTCAATTTGCTTAGTTTTTGCTTGTATGTAAAACTTTTGATTTCTCTTTCAAATCTGAATGAGAGCCTTGCTGGGTAGTCTATTCTTGGTTGTAACTTTTCCTCTTTCATCGCTTTAAATATACCCTGCCGCTGCCTTCTGGCCTGCAGAGTTGCTGCTGAAAAGTCAGTTGATAACCTTATGGGGATTCTTTTGTGTGTTATTTGTTTCTTTTCTGGTGTTGTTTATAATATTTTTTCTTTGTGTTTAATTTTTCTTAGTTTCCTTAACCTGTGTCTCAGTGTGTTCCTCCTTCAGTTTATCTTGTATGGGACCCTCCGTGTTTCCTGGAATTGGGTGACTATTTCCTTTCCCATGTTAGGCCAGTTTTTGTCTATAATCTCTTTAAATATTTTCTCAGGCCCTTTCTCTTTTACTTCTTCTTTTGGGACCCTTATAATTCGAATGTTGGTGCATTTAATGTGGCCCCAATTGTCTCTAGACTGTCCTCATTTATTTTTATTATTTTTTCTTTATTCTTTTCTGAGGCAGAAGTTTCCAACCTTCTGTTTTTCAGCTCATTTATCCATTCTTCTGCCTCACTTATTCTGCTATGGATTCCTTCTAGTGCATTTTTCATTTCAGTTATTGTGTTGTTCATCTCTGTTTGTTTGTTCTTTACTTCTTCTAGGTCTTTGTTAAACTTTCTTGTATCTTCTCGATCCATGCCTCCATTCTTTCTCTCCAATCTTGGATCATCTTTACTATCATTACTCTGAAATATTTTTCAGATAGATTGCTTATCTTTTCTTCATTTAGTAATTATTTTTTACTTTTGTCTTGCTCCTTCATCTGCAACATATTTCTTTGTCATCTCATTTTGTCAGATTTACTGTGTTTATGGCCTCCTTTCCACAGGCTGCAGGATCGTAGTTCCTCTTGCTTCTGGTGTCTGCCCCTTGGTGGGTTAGGTTGGTCCAGAAGCTTGTGCCATTATCCCCTTGATAGGGGGTTTGATTGGTGTTGTTGTGATCAGAGCCTGCCCTAGTTATTGACTGGGACCTCCCCTTTGCTCTGTGGTTGTCTCTGCCCTGTCAGGGGCAGAATCTGCTCCCTATTTGTTGGAGTAGAGTTCCCCAGATCTGCTTGTTCACTGTGATTCTGATCTGTCATGTGAGGTAGGTGGGATTGGAGCACTCCCACTGGGAGAGAAGCCACTGGGTATTCCTTCTCTGGAGCTGTTCACCTGTGAATGTGCTGTGGTATGTCCCCTTTCATCCTTTGTGTGGGCTCACAAAGTATACTGTTGTTGGCACTGCTCTTGGTCCTGCCTTAAGTGTGGGTATGCAGGCAATTGGCCTTGTTGACTCTCCTGCATTGTTTTCACCCAGCCACTGTTGCAGGTACACTGAGCTCAGGTCCCAGAATTGCAGTAGTTGTGCAGTATTTGTGCACCTGTGGAAGCTATGGAGGCAGTTTGAACTCTGTTCTTGCCCAACACCCACATGTACATGCCCACAGAGCCCACAACTACTAAAGCCAGACCGTACCTCATGCAAGAGCACTTTTTGTCCTTTTGGATGTTTCACAGGCACTGAATTTAGGAAGCTTTCAGCAGAGGTGTAACTCCACAGTTCACACAGCTGTGAGGAGAGATTCCAGCTCTTCTTCCTGAGTCACACAGCCCCTGGTGTTCAGCTGTGATTTCAGCCCCTCCTCTTGGTGGATTTCCTACTGGGGATAGGTATCTGTGCCTTCACAAGACCGCGGGGAAGGTTGCAGTTCCCATTGTTGGATTTCCTAGTAGGAAGAGGTTTCCTTGCACTCCTGGGACAGCAGTGTGGGTCCCGGCAACTACTGGTAGACTTCCTGGTAGCAAGAGATTTCCTCACACTCCCAGGACAGCAGCAGCAGGTCCTGGCACCTGCTGACACATTTCCTATTGGAGTGAGTTGCCCACACCCTTCCAAGACAGCAGGGCAGGTCCTGGAACCCACTGGCAGATTTCCTAGTAGACGGAGACTTCTTACACTCCTGGGGCAGCAGGGACTGGTCTTGGTACCCGCTGACTGATTTCCTAGTGGTGAGAGTTATCTGCATCATCCTGTGACATTGTGGGTAGGTCTGGAGCCTGCTGGTGGAAATCCTAGTGGCTTGATCTGTCCTTCCTCTTATGGGTCAGTTAAGGCAAGTCCTATGGCCCACTGGCGGAATTCCAAGTGGCAAAAGCTGTCTGCAACCTTCCAGGTCAGTGGGGGTGTGTCCTGTGGCCCACTGTGAAATTGCTAGTGGCTGGAGCTGTCGTGTCCTTCCAGGTCAGCAGGGGCAGGGCCTGGCCTCTGCCTGCACATCTGGAAGAGGCAGCCAGTGCTGGCCTCTGGAGCCCAAGATGGTGGTGGTGACTCGCGCCTGCCCCAGATCTCCTGTAGGCAGTGTCCTGTTGCATTGGAATGTTCACAGGGATAGAAGTTCTTATGGTGGTCCCACCCCTCTCCTCATGTGCCTTCCAATAATGGTTCCCTGCCTATCTGGTGGGCCCAGGCTTCTTCCTAGTACACCCTCAGTTGCCATGACCCGACTTCTTCAGGCTATTTCTGCACCTAACCCTGGTCCTCTCCCTGGGACTCAGCTTCAGAGTCTGAGCTTCAGCACCCTACCCCAACCCTCACCAACAGTGGAGTGCCAGGTTGGGGAGTGCAGTATTGTGGTGCTGACCCTCTATGTGGGTTACACTCTGTTTTGCCTTCCACAAACCAGTTGCTGCTCTCTCCTCTTACACTCCAAAACTCCCCCTCCATCCAGTCTAATTTCTCCAGTGGTGAGGAACCTTCCCAAGGTGTGGGAACTTTTCCTCCTTCACAGCTCCTTCCCTGGGGTGCAGGCCCCATCCTGCTTCCTTCTTTTTCTTTTTCCTTTTGTTGTACCTGTTTACATGGAGGTTTTCTTGTCTTTGGGCATCTCAGGTCTTCTGTTGGTGCTCAGTAGGTGTTCTGTGTGAATCGTTCCACTTGTAGATGTATTTCAATGTTTCTGTGGACTGTGGTGAACTCTGCTTCCACTCCTCTACCATCTTGATCCCAACCTATTCCTAAATATTTTTTGATGCTATTGCAAATGGGATTTTTTCCCTTAATTTCCTCTTCAAAGAGCTTGTTACTAGTGTATAGAAACACAACTGATTTTTTGTATGTTGATTTTGTATATGACAACTTTACACAAATTATTTATTAGTTGTAACAAGATTTTTATGGTGTGTTTAGGGTTTTCTACATATAATATCATGCCACCTAAAAACAAAGATAACTTTCCTTCCTTTCCAATTTCTATGTCATTTATTTCTTTTTCTTCTCTAATTGTTGTAGTTAAGACTCCCACTACTGTGTTGAATAGAAATGATGAGAATAAACATACTTGTCTTTTTCTTGACCTTAGAAGAAAGCTTATAGTTTTTTTGCCATTGATTATAATAATAGCTCTGAGCTGTGGTCATTAGCATGTTGAGCTACATCCCTTCTATACCTAGTTTGTTGAAAGTTTTGTCATGAAAGGATGTTGAATTTTTCAAATGCTTTTTATGCATCTAATGACACAATTATGTGATTTTTAAATCATTTTTTGTTAATGTTGCATGACATTAATTGATTTGCATATGTTGAACCAATCTTGCATCCCAAGGGTAAAAAAACACTTGGGCATGATGTATAAGCCTTTTAATATGCTGTTGAATTAGGTTTGCTAGTATATTGTTGAGGGTTTTTATATACGTTTCTTAGGGATTTGGGCATCTAGTTTATTGTTCCCGTTTTCTTCATTGAAGTATATTGATGTAAAATATTACATAAGTTACAGGTGTACAACACAGTGATTCACAATGTTTAAAGGTTATATTCCATTTATAGTTACTACAAAATATTGGCTATATTCCCCATGTTGTACAATACATCCTGTAGCTTATTATTTTATACACAATAGTTTGTACCTCTCAAGCACCTACCCTTATCTTGCCTCTGCCCACTTTCCTCTCCCTACTGGTAACCACTAGTTTGTTCATTACATCTGTGAGTATGTTTCTTTTTTGTTATATTCATTAGATTTTTTTTTTAGATTCCAAACAGTGTTTAGACAGTGTTTGTCTTTCTCTGTCTGACCTATTTCACTTAGCATATTACCCTCCAAGTCCATCTATGTTGTTGCAAATGGTTGGCATCTGTTTTTTGTTTGTTTGTTGTAGTGTATTTTTCTGGAATTTTTATCAGATTAATGGTGGACTCATAAAATCAGTTTGGAAATGTTCCATCTTTTTCAATTTTTTGAAAAGTTTGAGATAGATTGTTGAGATAGATTCTTCTCCTCCTCCTCCCCCCCCCACCCCTCCTCCTCTTCTTCTTCTGTTGTAGTATAAAATTTAATTTTGCTGAAATGGAGCTATGGCTCTGTTTTTCCAGATTTTGCAGCCTTTATAGCACTCAAAGAGCTTTCACTTACCTTACAGGAGTACAGAAGGCTAATGGATCATCCTCACTTTTGCAATTTAACTTTTCTTCAATTATCCATTTCAGAGCTGGACAAAATTCCAATACAGCTTTTGGAGGAAAAAACCAAAAATGAATGAACTAAGCTTCACAGACACGCTTTTAGAAGTAATATCATCTCTTTATTATAATATAATATCAGCTAACACTTGTTTTCTTTTTCCCCTGGAAAGGGTTGTATTGGACTTAATGATTATGAAAGAAATGCTCTACTGTGTCAGACCACACATTCAAGAGATTTAAATATAATGTGAAGAGAAAACTGACCCACAAGGGGAAATTTTGTTCAGGTCTTCTAATTTGTTAAAACATTACCTGAACACTGCTAAACTCAGTCACTATGTCTATTTCTATCTTTCCTTGTATGACCAAACTTCGTGGAAGACAAATTATTGCTCCTGTACCTTCCTCAATTAATATTTTCCTAATTCTAAGATCTTCTGTCATAGAACATTTTAGTGATCCTGTTCTTGACATGTTTGGTGGAATTCACCAATGAAGCCATCTGGTCTTGGGTTTTTACTTGTTGGAAGATTTTTTAAATTATTATTACTGATGAAATCTCCTTCATTGTTGGTCAGTTCAGATTTTAAATTTCTTTATGATTCAGTTTTGGTAGGTTGGATATTTCTAGGAATTTATCAATTTTTTCTGTTATCCAATTTGTTGGTGTATAATTGTTTATAGTAATATGATATTTTTTAGTTATATGATATCAGTTGTAATGTCTCCTCTTTCATTTCTGATTTTGAGTCTTTTCTCTTCCTAATTAGTTTAGATAAGGGGTTTTTGATTTCGTTTACCTTTTCAAAAAAACCAACTCAGTTTTACTGATTTTTTTCTATCCTCGTTTTGAATTATTTCTGTCCTAGGGTTTGTTATTTTCTTCCTCTTGCTATTCTTAGGTTTGGTTATTTTTTCCTAAAATCTTGTATAAAATTAGGTGTTTTTTTAAGATCTTTCTTCTTTTATAGTGTGTATGTTTAGCACTATAAACATCCTTCTTAGTACTGCTTTTGCTGCATTCCATAAGTTTTGTTATGAATGTTTCTCATATCTTTCTTATTGCTGTGCACATATTGTCAGAGTGTAACATTTTCTGATTCTCTGTTGGCTGACTAAAAACTATAGCCTAAACAAAAATTTTATTCTCAGTGCCCAAAATTCAGTATGGTCCTAAGGAACTTCACTGTGAGGAAGGAATTAGCTAGCAATGCCTCAGAGCAAAGAACAAAATTACACTTTAACTGGGCAGCATTTATAAAAGCTCTTTTTTTGTGATACATTATATCACGGGAGAAATTAATTCTTACTGAAGATATTTATATACATTTTTGTGTGAAAATTTTGGTTCTATAAAACTGAAAACAAATATTTTAAAGCAATTATTCCAAGGCATTAAGCATAATATGAAACTGTTTCTGTTTCATTCAATGTGTATTAATGTGGTGAAGAAAGCTTGCATCTGTCAGTATTAGATTCAGGTATGTAAGATAGAAAACACAATTTAACAGTGGCTTAAACAGAGAGAGTTTTATTAATTTAAGTAAAAAAAGGTCTGGTAATAGGCAGTCTACATTCTTCCAAAAACTGAGTAGGCATCCAGTTTCCTTTCAGCTTCATGCTCCCTAATCCTTTAGGTGTAGCCCATTTTCATGGGAAAAAAATGGCTGCTTAGTCTCTATTCATTACATCTGTGTTCTAGACAGAGGGATTTAAGATGGGAGAGAAAGAATAAAACACATCTTTTTGAATAAATATGTCTTACTGATAGAACTTAGTCCTTTAACCACTACTAGTTGCAAATGAGATTGAAAATGTAGTATTTTAATCATGTTACAGTGTATTCTGCTGAGAACTGTGGATATGTTAAAGAAGAAAGAAAATAGTGGAGGAAACTAGCATTCTCTGCCACACCATGCTTTATTATAATTGGATCAATTGTTTAATTTTAATGACAGAGTTATGTTGGCTTCCTTTTTATAAAAAGATCAAAAGCCTGAACCACTTGCTCCACTTTTCTACTCTACAAGAAAAAGAAGCTTTCCATTAACTTCTTCTCCACTTTCCCATTTCAACTACTTCCACCTTGAAATTTTTTTTAAAAAAATACAATATTGCCATGTTAGTTGTAATAAAAATATGTGCCCATGTTCTATTCTACATTTATTCAAAATTTATTTTTTCTTAAGAGACTTTACATTCCTATGTGACAATTTTCTTAGAAAGTTTTCATATGCTTACCACAGCTCCATTTCCCCTAATAATATGCATTTCATACTCGTCATGGATCAAATTACATTCCCCCAAAATTAATTTGTTGAAGCCTTTGCCCCTAATGTGAAAGTATTTGCAGATGGGGCTTTAGGAAATAAATAAATTTAAATGAGGTCATGAGGATGGCCCCCTCATGGTGACATTAGTGCCCCTATACATAGAGATACCAGAGTTCTCTCTATCATGCAAGGAGACAGCGAGAAGATGGCCATTTGCAAGAAGGGAAGAAAGCCTTCAGCAGAACCTAGCCATGCTGTTACCCTGATCTTGGACTTGCCAGCCTCCAGAACTGAGATAAATAAATTTCTGACGCTTCTGACCCAATTTGTGGTATTTTGTTATGACAATCTGAGCTAACAAGAAACCTTATGACTAACAATTTTAATACTAAATTGTATATACATTCCAAAATGGAATTTGTATTTTAAAGCATATTTTGCTTAAAATTTTCTTATCTCTCTTCAAATTACCAATTTATGTTAGCTAATATTATTCTACATTCCCATGACCCTTGAGATCGTAACATGATCTGCCTACTCTGAAGATTTGATGACAAGGTAAAGCTGAGTTTCTGCTGGAAAAACCTAGGTCCAACAAGATCTCACAGAAAGAAAGAGCTAAGCTGCCAAGTCAGTGCTTGAATTTTTTGTTAGTAGAAATCTGTAGCACAGGAGACCTGCTGGGCATTGGATCTTTGGGAGATCTTATCTTCCAATAAATGCATGCTGAAAACTTTTAGTAAAATTAACATTAAACTATACTGAAATAAATTTCATACAAAATGACAAATGGAAGCACTTAAAAGGAAGAACAATAAAGTATAATTAAAGAAACAAAATGAGTATGTGAAGAAAACACACATTTTGTTTAACTACCCAGCCATAAAATTCACAGAAAAAGAAATTGTTTTCCAAGGGTTACATCCTTGAAGTTACTGTGAGTGTTTAGTAAGGGTTTGTAAGAAAGCTACAGGTCTGGCTAAATGTGTGGGCATGCATACTGACTCAAAAATAGTAATTTCTACCCTTATAATCTACCAAATATTAAGAAATGTTTCAAAAAAACTGGATTTAGTGTGCGAAGAAGGGGTCATATATTTTTCCATTTTTCTACTGTGGTAAAATACACATAATATGAAGTTTATCATCTTAACTATTTTTCTGTGTACAGTTCAGTGTATTCAATACATTCATAATTCTGTGAAACCATTACCATCATCAGTCTCCATAACACTTTTCACCTCATACAACTGAAAATCTATACTCATTAAAAGTAATTTCCCATGAGAGATTACTACAAGCAACTCTATGCCAATAAAATGGACAACCTGGAAGAAATGGACAAATTCTTAGAAACGCACAACCTGCAGAGACTGAACCAGGAAGAAAAAGAAAATATGAACAGACCAATCACAAGCACTGAAATTGAAACTGTGATTAAAAATCTTCCAACAAACAAAAGCCCAGGACCAGATGGCTTCACAGGCGAATTCTATCAAATATTTAGAGAAGAGCTAACACCTGTCCTTCTCAAACTCTTCCAAAATATAGCAGAGGGAGGAACACTCCCCAACTCATTCTACAAGGCCACCATCACCCTGATACCAAAACCAGACAAAGATGTCACAACGAAAGAAAACTACAGGCCAATATCACTGATGAACAGAGATACAAAAATCCTCAGCAAAATACTAGCAAACAGAATCCAACAGCACATTAAAAGGATCACACACCATGATCAAGTGGGGTTTATTCCAGGAATGCAAGTCTTCTTCAATATACGCAAATCAATCAACGTGATACACCATATTAACAAATTGAAGATTGAAGGAGAAAAACCATATGATCATCTCAATAGATGCAGAGAAAGATTTTGACAAAATTCAACACCGATTTAGATAAAAACCCTGCAGAAAATAGGCATAGAGGCAACTTTCCTCAACATAATAAAGGCCATATATGACAAACCCACAGCCAACATCATCCTCAATGGTGAAAAACTGAAACCATTTCCACTAAGATCAGGAACAAGACAAGGTTGCCCACTCTCACCACTATTATTCAACATAGTTTTGGAAGTGTTAGCCACAGCAATCAGAGAAAACAAAGAAATAAAAGGAATCCAAATAGGAAAAGAAGAAGTAAAGCTGTCACTGTTTGCAGGTGACATGATACCTTACATAGAGAATCCTAAAGATGCTACCAGAAAACTACTGGAGCTAATCAATGAATTTGGTAAAGTAGCAGGATACAAAATTAATGCACAGAAATCTCTTGCATTCCTATACACTAATGATGAAAAATCTGAAAATGAAATTAAGAAAACACTCCCATTTACCATTGCAACAAAAAAAATAAAATATCTAGGAATAAACCTACCTAAGGAGACAAAAGACTTGTATGCAGAAAATTATGACACTGATAAAAGAAATTAAATATGATACAAATAGATGGAGAGATATACCATGTTCTTGGATTGGAAGAATCAACATTGTGAAAATGACTATACTACCCAAAGCAATCTACAGATTCAATGCAATCCCTATCAAACTACCACTGGCATTTTTCACAGAACTAGAACAAAAAACTTCACAATTTGTATGGAAACACAAAAGACCCCGAATAGCCAAACCAATCTTGAGAACGAAAAGTGGAGCTGGAGGAATCAGGCTCCCTGACTTCAGACTATACTACAAAGCTACAGTAATCAAGACAGTATGGTACTAGCACAAAAACAGAAACATAGATCAATGGAACAGGACAGAAAGCCCAGAGATAAACCCACTCACATATGGTCACCTTATCTTTGATAAAGGAGGCAAGAATATACAGTGGAAAAAAGACAGCCTCTTCAATAACTGGTGCTGGGAAAACTGGACAGGTACTTGTAAAAGTATGAAATTAGAACACTCCCTAACACCATACACACAAATAAACTCAAAATGGATTAAAGACCTAAGTGTAAGGCCAGACACTATCAAACTCTTAGAGGAAAACATAGGCAGAACACTCTATGACATAAATCACAGCAAGATCCTTTTTGACCCACTTCCTAGAGAAATGGAAATAATAACAAAAATAAACAAATGGGACCTAATGAAATTTAAAAGCTTTTGCACAGCAAAGGAAACCATAAACAAGACCAAAAGACAACCCTCAGAATGGGAGAAAATATTTGCAAAAGAAGCAACTGACAAAGGATTAATCTCCAAGATTTACAAGCAACTCATGCAGCTCAATAACAAAAAGACAAACAACCCAACCCAAAAATGGGCAGAAGACCTAAATAGACATTTCTCCAAAGAAGATATACAGATTGCCAACAAACACATGAAAGAGTGTTCAACATCATTAATCATTAGAGAAATGCAAATCAAATCTAAAATGAGATATCATCTCACACCGGTCAGAATGGCCATTATCAAAAAATCTAGAAATAATAAATGCTAGAGAGGGTGTGGAGAAAAGGGAACACTCTTGCACTGTTGGTGGGAATGTAAATTGATACAGCCACTATGGAGAACAGTATGGAGGTTCCTTAAAAAACTACAAATAGAACTACCATACAACTCAGCAATCCCACTACTGGGCATATACCCTGAGAAAACCATAATTCAAAAAGAGTCATCTACAAAAATGTTATTGCAGGTCTATTTACAATAGCCAGGACATGGAAGCAACCTAAGTGTCCATCAACAGATGAATGGATAAAGAAGATGTGGCACATATATACAATGGAATATTACTCAGCCATAAAAAGAAATGAAATTGAGTTATTTGTAGCGAGGTGGATGGACGTAGAGTCTGTCATACAGAGTGAAATAAGTCAGAAAGAGAAAAACAAATACCGTATGCTAACACATATATATGGAATCTAAGGGAAAAAAAAGTCATGAAGAACCTAGGGGCAAGACGGAAATAAAGACACAAACCTACTAGAGAATGGACTTGAGGATATGGGGAGGGGTAAGGGTAAGCTGTGACAAAGTGAGAGAGTGGCATTGACATATATACACTACCAAACATAAAATAGATAGCTAGTGGGAAGCAGCCACATAGCACAGGGAGATCAGCTCTGTGCTTTGTGACCAACTAGAGGGGTGGGATATGGAGGGTGGGAGGGTGGGAGATGCAAGAGGGAAGAGATATGGGAACATATGTATATGTATAAGTGATTCACTTTGTTATAAAGCAGAAACTAACACACCATTGTAAAGCAATTTTTCTCTAATAAAGATGTTAAAAATACAATAATAATAATAATTTCCCATGTATCCCTTCCCCCAGCCCCTGATGACCACATTTTTACTTTCTGTCTTTATGATTTTGATTAAGTATCTCATATAAATGGAATTGTATAATGTTTTTCTTATATGACAGGCTTATTTCACTTAGCATATTGTCTTCAAGACTTATCCTTGTAACATATGTCAGAATTTCCTTCTTTTATAAATCTAAAAATTATTCTATTGTATGTACATATATTTTGTTTATCCATCAATGGACACTTGGACAACTTCTATGTTTTGGTTATTATGAATAATGCTGCTATGAACATGGGTGTAAAATATCTCATTGAGGCAATGCTATCAATTCTTTTGGGTGTAAACCCAGAGATGGAGTTGCTGGATCGTATGGTAATTCTATTTTTAATTTTTGAGGAATGGTTATACTGTTTTTTATGAGGCTAAAACACACAGTGCCACCAAGAGTGTACAAAAGTTACAAATTCTCCACCTCATTGCCAACACTTTTTATTTTCTGTTTTTAAGATAGTAGCCATCCTAAAGGGTGTGAGGTGGTATCTCATTGTAGTTTTGATTTGCACTTGCCTAATTATTTCTGATGTTGAGCATCTCTTATGTGCTTATTGCAATTTGTATATCTTATTTGGAGAAATGTCTATTCAAGTTTTTGTCTATTTTTGAATCAGGTCGTTCATTTTTTTGTTGTTGAGTTTTAGTTTTCTATACATTCTGGATATTAATCTGTTATATATGATTTCAAATATTTCCTCAAATTCTGTGAGTTGTCTTTTTACTCTGTTGATATTATTTTAATGCACAGATTTCTAAAAATTTTATGAAGTGAACTTGTCTATTTTTTTCTTTGTTGCCTGTGTTTTTGTTGTCATATCCAAGAAACCTCTGCCAAATTCAATGTCATGAAGCATTTGCCCTATGTTTTCATGTAGGGATTTTATGATTTTAGGTCTTTGATCTATTTAGACTTAATTTTTGTACATCTTGCTAGATAAGGCTCCAACTTCATTCTTTCACATGTATATAATCATTTTTCCTAGCACTATATTTTGAGGGGACTGTCCTTTTCAAGATATCAGTATCATAACGGGAAAAGACATTCCTTGTTTTTGTACCTCCATTCTATAACAACTCACATTCATTCATGAACCAAAGTGCTTCTGTGGGAGTAATAAGATATAGCACCATACACCAAGGAAACTCGGAGGAGTCTTGCTCACCTGTGGATCTGGCAACAGGCGGATGGACTTCAGTACAGACTGTGGAAATGGCAGGACCTGTGATCCAGCCCTATAACCTCATGGCTGTGGTCTGGGAACATCTGAATTGGGCAGACGTTCATAGACAAGAAAGCCTTTGTGGAAGTCCAGTTTTCCAGAGGAGAAATTCCAGCACTCTGAGGGAGTAAAAACGAGTTTAGATGAAAGTGAGTTCATAAGAGGAACAGGTTGACTTTGCCAGGATCACCTTTCCCCAAAGATGGCAGAGCTTAGAACTAAACTAGCTGATTACCTCTCCAATAAGGGAAAGGGAGTGTGAGAGTAAGCGCTCAGCTTCCCCAGCTGTGAAGAATGGTAACTAGAGACAAAGAAGGTCATTATATAATGACAAAAGTGTAAATTGATCAAGAAGATACAGTAATAATAAATATATAAGCACCCGAAATTGGAACACCTAAATATAGTAAGAAAATACTAAAAGATCTGAAGGGAGAAATAGACAACACAAGAAGAGTAGGAGATTTCAATATCCCACTTTCAGCAATGGATAGGTCACCCAGAGAAAAAAATCAACTAGAAAACATAGAATTTGAAATGTACTTTAGACTAAATGGACCTAACAGATGTGTGTGTGTGTGTATTTATATATATATATATGAAACATTCCATTAACAGAAGCAAAATACATATTATTTTTCTCAAATGTTCACAGAACATTCTCTAGGATAGATCATATGATAGAACACAAAACAAGTCTCAGCAAATTTAAGAAGTCTGAAATTATACCAAGTACCTTTTCTGACAATAAAGGCATAAAACTAGAATCAAGAAGAGGAAAGCTGAAAAATTTACAAATATGTGAAAATTAAACAAAACATTTATGATCAACAAATAGGCCAAAGAAGAAATGTTTTTAAATGTTTTAAAATATCAAAACAAATGAAAATGGAAGCACAGTGTACCAAAACCTATGGGATGCTGCAAAAGCAGTTCTAACAGGGAAGTTTAAAGTGATAAATACATATATTATGAAAAACGTAATATCTCAAATAATCAAAGTAACATTACATGTCAAGGAACTAAGAAAAGAAAAACAAACTAAGCTCAAAGTTAGCTGAAAAAAGGAAATGGCAAACATCAAAGCATAAACAAGTAAAATATAGCCCAGAAAATTAACAGAAAAGATCAAAATAACTAAGAGCAAGATTTTTCATTGAAAAACCTTTTGAAAATTGAAAAACATTTATGAGACTAAGAAAAATGAGAGAAGACTCAAATAAATGAAATTGATAATCAAAAAGAGACATTACAATGAATATCAAAGAAATCATAAGAGACTTCTATGAACCTTTATATGCAAACAAATAAGAAAACCTAAAATAAATGGATAAATTTCTAGAAACATGATTACCAAGACTAAATCATGGGGACTTCCCTGGCAGTCCAGTGGTTAAGACTTCACCTTCCAATGCAGGGGATGAAGGTTTGATCCCTGGTCAGAGAGCTAAGATCCCATAAGCCTCGGGACCAAAAATACCAAAACATAAAACAGAAGCAATATTGTAACAAATTCAATAAAGACTTTAAAAATGGTTCACATTAAAAAATATTTTTTTAAAGAGACTAAATCATGAAGAAATAGGAAATATAAATGAAGCAATAACACATAAGGAGATTGAGTCAGTAATCAAAAACTTCCCAACTAAGAAAAGTTCAAGAACAGATATAGATTTACCTGGTAAATTCTACTAAATATTTAAAGAAGAATTCACTCTGATCCTTTTCAACTGTTCCCAAAAAATCAGAGGGAAGGGAGCATTCTCAAACTCATTCTATGAGGCCAGCAGTACCCTGACACCAAACACATGTGGACACTACCAGAAAAGAAAACTACAGACCACTACCCCCAATAATTTTAGATGCAAAAATTCTCAAGAAAATATTAGCAAAGTGAATTCAACATCACGGTAAAAAGATGCTCTACTTACACAAATCAGTCAATGATACACCACATCAATAGAATGAAAGATAAAAATCATATAATTATCTCAATAGATGCAGAAAAGGAATTTGACAAAGTACAACACTGTTTTATGATTAAAAAAAGAAACTCTCAACAAATTGGGTATAGAAGGAACATACTTCAACATAATAAAGACCATATATGACAAGTTCACAGCTAACATTATACTCAACAATGAACTGTTCAAAGCTATTTCTCTAATATCAGAAACAAGACAAGGGCACCCACTCTCACCACTTTTATTCAACATAGTACTGGAAGTTCTGGCTAAAGCAATTAGACAATTTTTTAAAAAGACATCTAAATTGGAAATGGAGTAAAGTTATCTGTTTCCATATGAAGTGATTGTATATATAGAGAATTCTAAAACCCAACAAAATTGTTAAAACTAATCAATAAATTCAGTAAAGTAGGATAAAAAAATCAACATACAGGTAAAAATCAGTTGCATTTCTATATATAACAATAATATAGCTTAAAATAAAGAAAACAATCCCATTTACAGCATCAAGAAGAATAAAATACTTTAAAATTTTAAATAAGGAAGTGAAAGATTTGTACACTGAAATACAAGACTCTAATGAAAGAAACTGAAGAAGACACAAGCAAATATAAAGATATCTTGTGATCAAAGATCAGAAGAATTAATATTAAAATATCCATACAAACCAAAATAATTTATAGATTAATTACAATCCTTATCAGGATTCCAACAGCATTTTTCACACAAATAGAAAAGACCAATCCTAAAATTTATATGGAACCACAAGAAAAAAGAAAAAACACCCAGTATAAAAAGCAATCCTAAGAAAAACTGGAGGCATCACCCTTCCTGATTTCAAACTATATTACAAAGCTTAATTGTTCAAAACAGTTTACATATAGACCAATGGAATAGAATTGATAGTCCCACAAATAAACTCCCTTGTATATGGTCAACTAATATTTGACAGGGGAGTCAGGAAAGGATAGTCTTCAACAAATGGTGATGAGAAAACTGGGTTATCACATGCAGAAAAATGAAATCAGACCCCTATCTTACACCACTCACAAAAATTAACTAGAAATGGATTAAATATTTAAATGTTAGACCTGAACTTAAAACTCCTAGAAGAAAACAGGAGAAAAGCTCCTTGACATTGGCTTTGGGAAAAAAAATTGATATGACATCAAATGCACAAGCAACAAAGGCAAAAACCAATAAGTGGAATTACATCAAACTAAGAATCTTCTGCAGAACAATAGAATCAGTCAGCACAATGAATGTGCATCCTACTGAATGGGAGAATATATTTGCAAACCATATATTTGACAAGGGTTTATTACACAAATGTGTTTTTAAAAAACTCATACAGCTTTCAGCAAAGAAAATAGAGACCAAGTGTCTTCACTGATGTTCTCCACTAAACATTTAAGGAAGAATTTGTGCCAGTCTTTCTCAAACTCTTCCATAAAATAAAACATTGAGAAGACTTTTAAACTCAATTTTTGAGGCCAAGATTACCCTCATACCAAATCCAGACAAAGACACTACAAGAATAGAAAAATTACAGGCCAATATTTCTGATAAGCATAGTGCAAAAATCCTATACGAAAGATCAGAAATCTGAATTTAGCTATACATTAAAAGGGTCTTACACTGTGATCAAGAGATATTTATCCCTGTAATGTCAGGTTGGCTGAAAATATGCAAATTGATATGTGTGATACACTACATTAACATAATAAATGAAAAATATTATTATCTGAATATATGCAGAAAAAGCATTTGACAAAATTCAACATCTTTTCATGATAAGGAGTCTCAAGAAATTAGCTATAGAAGGAATGAACCTCAACATAATAAAGGCAATATATGACAAGTCCAGAGCTAACATCATACTCAATGGTGAAAAGCTAAAAGCTTATTTTCTAAGATCAGGACAAGACGAAGTTAACTACTTTTTCATTCCTTCTATTCACCATTGTACTGGAAGTCCTAGCAGGGCAATTAGAAAAGAAAACGAAATGAGACGTCTAAATTGGAAAGGAAGATGTAAAACTGTCTCTGTTTGCAGATGACATGATTTTATATGTAGAAAACCTTAAAGAGTTCACCAAAACACTGTTAAAACTAATAAACAAACTTAGCAAAATTCAGGACACTAAATCAACATTTAAGACAGTTGAATTTATATACACTAACAATAAAGTATCTCCCCAAATTAATAAAGCAAACATATTTACAATAGCCTCAATAACATCAAAAAATAAAATAGGTAGTAATAAATTTAACCAAAGAGGTGAAAAATCTGTACACAAAAATTATTTAAAAAGTGAAATAGGGCTTCCCTGGTGGCGCAGTGGTTGAGAATCTGCCTGCCAATGCAGGGGACACGGGTTCGAGCCCTGGTCTGGGAAGATCCCACATGCCGCGGAGCAACTAGGCCCGTGAGCCACAATTACTGAGCCTGCGCGTCTGGAGCTTGTGCTCCGCAACAAGAGAGGCCGCGATAGTGAGAGGCCCACGCACCGCGATGAAGAGTGGCCCCCGCTTGCCGCAACTGGAGAAAGCCCTCGCACAGAAACGAAGACCCAACACAGCCATAAATAAATAAATAAATTAATTAATTTAAAAAAATGAAATAAATCTAGTAAGACACAAATAAAAGGAAAGATATCCTTTGTTCATGTAATGGAATAATTAATTTGTTAAATTTTCCATTCTACTGAAAACAACGTACAGGGATCCCTATGAAAATTTCAGTAGCATTATTTACATAAATAGAAAAAAAGTAATTCTAAGGTTTGTATGCAAAAAAAACAGCTCAAATAGCTAAAAAGAATCTGGAGCAAAAAAGACAAAGCTGGCAACCTCACACATTTTTTACTTTGGAGTATGTTACAAATCTATAGTAATCAAAAGAGTATAGTACAGGCATAACATCAAACACATAAATCAATGGAACAGAATATAGAGCCCAGAAATAAACCCTCGTATTTATGGTCAACTAATTTTTTTTTACAAAGATGCTAAGAATACAAAATGGAGAACGTATAGTCTCTTCAATAAATTTTGCTGAGAAAATGTACATTCACATGCAAAAAATAAAATGGGATCCGTATCTATTACACACAGAAAAATCAACTCGAAATGGATTAGTCTTGAAACTTTAAAACTTCTAAGATAAACATAGAGAAAGAGCTCCTTGGCATTGGTCCTGGTAAGGATTTTTTAAAAACCTTGTACCAAAAGCACAGAGAATAAAAGCAAAAATAAACAAGTGGTACTACATCAAACCAAAAAAATCTGCACAACAAAGGAAATGAACAACAAAATAAAAGGGCAACCTATGGAATGGGATAAAATATTTACAAACCCTATATCTAATAAGAGGTTAATATCCAAAATACACATGAAATTCATGCAACACAATGGCACAAAAAATTAACCTCATTAAAAATGGCTGAAGAACTTGGAAAAACATGTTTCCAAAGAAGACATACAGTTAACAGGTATATGAAAACATGCTCAACATTACTAGTCATTGGGAAAATGCAAATCGGTACTATAATGAGATATCACCTCATACCTGTTAGGATACCTATTATCAAAAAGTCAAAATATAAGTTTTTGACCAGGATGTGAAGAAAAAGAAACCCTTGTATGCTAGTGGTAGTGCAAATTGGTACGGACTTTATGTAAAACACTAAGGAAATTTCTCAAAACAATAAAAGTAAAACTACCATATGATCCACATCACTTCTGGGTATTATATTCAAAGGAAATTAAATCAGTGTCTTAAAGAGATAGCTGCACTCCCATGTTTATAACATTATTCACACTAGGCAAGATATGTAAACATTCTAAGTGTCTGTATACAAATCAATGAACAAGGGAAATGTGGTATAACTATATATCTCTTTCTATCTGTCTATGTATATGTCTACAATAAAATATTATTCAGCCTTAAAGAAGGAGGAAACCCCATAATTTGCAACAATGCAAGTGAACCTGGTGGACATTATGCTAAGTGAAATAAACCAGATATAGAAAGACAAATACCACATAATCTCACTTATATGTGCAACCTCAAAAAAAAAAAAGTTGATCTTATTGTAATAGAAAGTAGAATGCTAGTTACCAGTACCTGGGGAGGTGGTGGTAAAAGGGGAGATGTTGATCAAAGGTGACAGAATTTTTTATAAGATGAATAATTTCTGGAGACCTAATGTCTAGCAAGGTGACTATAGCTAATAATAATGTATTATTTACTTGAAAATTTCTAAGAGATTTCTAAGAGAATATATCTCAAGTGTTCTCACACACACAAACACACACACAAACACAAAGATAAGTAAATGAGGTGATAGATTATGGTATTTTGTGGTAATCATTTTACAATGTATACATATAGCAAAACATTGTACACCTTACACATATACACTTTTTTGGGTAAAACAATTTAAGCATAATTTTGTTTTATATGTTTCTTCACCACTCACAATGCAAAATAATTTTAATAGATTTTTCTTTCCTTTTCCCAAATAACATTTTTCCACTGGAGAAGATTCAGAAATTGAAGATCTGTGCCATGTGGTGAACATATCTAGAATGGCAGCTTGAACATTAATTAGTAGGAAGCCTTGGAAGGAGGGAGGGAGCCAGGTCCCCATCAGAAGGAAATTTCTGGAAGATTTGCTTCATTTGCAGCAAATGAAGCATTAAGGGTGAGTCAGAGCCCAGGTACCTTAAATCTAGTGACAAAAATATTTCTTCATCCCTCCTTCCCAAGTATGAAAAAAAGTCTTTATTTTTGTGATTGAAAGACCTTTTGTAACAAATATATTAATCAGTGTAACGAATATACTGATTTAGACATATTTTTGTAATGAAATGCCAAATCAGGTAAAGTTTATATATTTTATTTGTCAATAGTGACTCAATAAAGCTAAAAAATGAAATATATAATAAAGGAAGTTACAAAGAAATTAAAAAGATATATTAAAAACTCTCTTTAATACCAAAGATGCAGTAATGGAGGTATAGATGAATTTGAAAAAAATAAGACTTTTAGAAGTGCAATAGCAAAATGGTAATAAATAACATCTTTCCAATTATTACATTAAGTGATAATGTATTAAACATTCCAATTTAAAGGTGAATATTGGTAGAATTAATTTTTTAAATGATCCAACTATATGTTATTTATACAAAACATGATTTAGATTAAAAGACACAAATAGGTTGAAAGTAATACAAAGGGAAAAGATATACAGTGTCCAAAATAGAATGAGATTACATGTACTAATAACAGGCAAAATTGAATTAAGACAAAAAAATGTTACTATAGACAAAGAAGGGCATTGTATAATGACAAAAGATTCAATATATAAACTTATATGCACATCAATTCAAAGCCTGAAAAGACATGGGAAAAAAATCTGCTGGAATTGAAGGAGGAAATAGATAATTTAATTATACATACAGACTTAAATTTTGTCATTGATTGGTTCAGAATAAACAAGATATTTTCAGAGCTTCAAAGATTCTCTCCCAAAATATTTATTAACTGCTGTGAAGGTTTTAAAAGCCCTTAAATCTTCTCCCCACAGGAGGTGGAGTTTAATTCCAGGCTTATTGAATTTCAACTTCACTGAGGTCATGGATTTCACAGAAAAGAGTATAAAATTGGGGAAAAAAACCCCAAAGTAACCTCCAGTAGTGAAACCACTTCACCAAATGATCAATGTTTACATCACAAGAAATGAATCATAATAGCATAATGTAACACTTGATAATATACAATGAGAAGGACACATCACATATGTGGTATTCTTGCCAAAAATAGAAAACACCATATTGTTAAAAAAAAACACAGAAATCTTAAATTGATAAACATTCTACAAAATACCTAATGAATACTCTTTGAATGTCTTGAGGTCATAAAAAACCGGAAACTCTGAGAAACTGCCACTGAGGAGAATAAAGGGGCATAATGAAAAATAGTACATGGTACTGAATTGGGTCTTGAAACAAAACAAACCAAACAAGAGTATTAGTTTTGCACAAACTAAGGGAAAAATAATAAGAACAACAAAATTAGAGTACTTACATTACCAGATGTTAAACATTGTGTGATGAAATTAGAAATCAATTACAGGGAAAAAACTGTAAAAAACACAAACACATGGAAGGTAAACAATATGTTACTAAACAACCAATGGAGTACTGAAACAAATCAAAGAGGAAATCAGAAAATACCTAGAGACATATGGCAATGAAAACATGATGCTCCGAAACCTATGGGACACAGCAAAAGTAGTGCTAAGAGGGAAGATTATAGCAATATAATCCTACCTCAGGAAACAAGAAAAATCTGAAATAAGCAACCTAACCTCACACTTAAATAAACTAGATAAAGAAGAGCAAATAAAACCCAAAGTTAGTATAAGGAAAGAAATCATAAAGATCAGAACAGAAATAAATGAAATAGAGATGAAGAAAACAATAGCAAAGATCAATGAAACTGAAAGATGGTTCTTGGAGAAGATGAACAAAATTGATAAACCTTTAGCCAGACTCATCAAGAAAAAAAGGGAGACAACTCAAATCAATAAAATTAGAAATGAAAAAGGAAAAGTTACAACAGACACCACAGAAATACAAAGGATCATAAGGGACTATTACAGGTAATTATACACCAAAAAAAAATGGACAACCTAGAAAAAATGGACAAATTCTTAGAAAAGTACTACCTTCCAAGACTGAAGCAAGAAGAAATAGAAAATATGAATGGACCAATCACAAGTACTGAAATTGACATTATGATTAAAAAACTACCAACAAACAAGAGTCCAGGACCAAAAGGCTTCACAGGCAAATTCTATCAAACATTTAGAGAAGAGTTAATACCTGTCCATCTCAAACTCTTCCAAAAAATTGCAGAAGGAACACTCTCAAGTTCATTCAAGAAGGTCACAATCACCATCACACCAAAAACAGATGAAGATACCACAAAGAAAACAAAAATACAGGCCAATATCACTGATGAACATAGATGCAAATATCCTCAACAAAATACTAGCAAACAGAATCCAACAACATATTAGGAAGATAATACACCATGATCAAGTGCAATTTATCCCAGGGATGCAAGCTTGCTTCAATATACATAAATCAATCAATGGATACACCACATTAACAAACTGAAGAATAAAAGCCATATGACCATCTCAAGAGATGCAGAAAAAGATTTTGATGAAATTCAACACTGATTTATGATAAAAACTCTCCAGAAAGTGGGCATAGAGGGAAACTAACTCAACATAATAAAGGCCATATATGGGAAACCCACAGCAAACATCATTCTCAATGGTGAAAAACTGAAATCATTTCTTCTAAGATCAGGAACAAGACAAGTATGTCCACTCTCACCACTTTTATTCAACATAGTTTTGGAAGTCCTAGCCATGGCAATCAGAGAAGAAAAAGAAATAAAAGGAATCTGAATTGCAAAAGAAGACGTAAAACTGTCACTGTTTGCAGACAACATGATACTATACATAGAAAATCCAAAAGATGTTACCCGAAAGCTACTGAGCTCATCAATGAATTGGGTAAAGTTACAGGATACAAAATTAATACACAGAAATCTCTTGCATTCCTATACACTAATAAAGAAAGATCAGAGAAAGAAATTAAGGAAACAACCCCAATTAGCATTGCATCAAAAAGAATAAAATAACTAGGAGGCAATAAACCTACCTAAGGAGGCAAAAGACCTGTACTCAGAAAACTATAGGATACAGATGAAAGAAAGGAAAGATGATACAAACAGTGGAGAGATATACCATGTTATTGGATTGGAAGAATCAACAATGTGAAAATGATTATACTACCCAAAACAATCTACAGATTCAATGCAATCGCTATCAAACTACCAATGGAATGTTTCACAGAATTAGAACAAAAAAATTTACAATTTGTGTGGAAACACAAAAGACCATGAATAGCCAAAGCAAACTTGAGAAAGAAAAACGGAGCTGGAGAAATCAGACTCCCTGACTTCAGACTACACTACAAAGCTACAGTCATTAAAACATTATGGCACAAAAACAGAAATATAGATCAATGGAAAAGGATAACCCAAGCACCTATGGTCACCTAATCTATGACAAAGGAGGCAAGAATATACAATGGAGTAAAAACAGTCTCTTCAATAATTGGTGCTGGGCAAACTGGACAACTACATGTAAAAGAATGAAATTAGAACACTCCCTAACACCATGCACAAAAATAAACTCAAAATGGATTAAAGACCTAAATGTAATGTCGATACTATAAAACTATAGGAAAACATAGGCAGAACATTCTCTGACATAAATTGCAGCCAGATCTTTTTTGATCCACCTCCTAGAGTAATGAAAATAAAAACAAAAATAAACAAATGGAACCTAATTAAACTTAAAAGCTCTTTCACAGCAAAGGAAACCATAATCAAAACGAATAGACAACTCACAGAATGGGAACAAATATTTGCAAACAAAGTGACTGACAAAGGATTAGTCTCCAAAATATTGAGCTGCTCATGAAGCTCAATATGAAATAAACAAACAACCCAATCCAAAAATGGGCAGAAAATCTAAAGGGACATGTCTAAAAAGAAGACATACAGATGGCCAAAAAGCATATGTAAAGATGCTCAACATCATTAATTATTAGAGAAATGTAAATCAAAATTATAGTGAGATATTACTTCACACCAGTCAGAATGGCCATCACCAAATCTCTACAAACAATAGATGCTGGAGAGGGCATAGAGAAAAGGGAACCTTCCTATACTGTTGGTGTGAATGCAAATTTGTGCAGCTACTATGGAGAACAGTATGGAGGTTCCTTGGAAAACTAAAATAGATCTACCATATGACGCTGAAATTTCACTCCTTGGCATATACCTGGAGAAAACCATAATTCGAAATGATACATGCACCCCAAGGTTCATTGCACACTATTTACAATAGCCACTACATGGAAGCAACCTAAATGTCCATTGACAGAGGAATGGTAATGAAGTTGTGGTACATATATACAATGGAATATTACTCAGCCATAAAAAAGAACAAAATAATGCCATTTGCAACAACATGGATGGACCTAGAGGTTGTCATACTGAGTGAACGAATTCAGAAAGAGGAAGACAAATATCATAGGATATTGCTTATATGTGGAATCTAAAAATAATTGTACAAATGAACTTATTTACAAAACAGAAGTAGAGTCACAGGCGCAGACAACAAATTTATGGTTACCAGGGAGTAAAACGGGTGGGAGAGGGATAAATTGGGAGACTGGGAATGACAAATACACACTACTATATGTAAAATAGATAACTAATAAGACCTACTGTATTGCACAGGGAACTCTTCTCAATACTCTGTAATGACTTTTATGGGAAAAGAATCTAAAAAAGTGTGGATATATGTTTACGTATAACTGATACATTTTGCTGTACAGCAGAAACTAACACAACATTGTAAATCAACTATACTCTAATAAAAATTTTAAAAAAGAAATGTAAAAATTAAACCTTGTGTGAAGTTACATTAATTTAGTATGCCAAATGTCACAAAATAGGTCTATAAAACAGAATAGAGTGTAGAAATACAGCCACATATAAGATAAATTAATTTTTATGAGACACCAATAAAATTCAGTGATGATACAAATATTTTTCAATAAATTTTCCTGGAATAATTGGGGATAACACTATTGAAAAATAAACAATCTCTCTGTGTCTTGACTCATACATAACAATCTAAACAAAAAATAACTCATAGTGGATAAGGATGTAAACATAAAAGCCCAAACTATAAAATTCCTAGAGAAAATATAGGAGAATATCTTTGCACCTTTGGAGTATGAAAAGATATCTTAATATCAAAAAAATTCATAAAGTGTACTTGATTTAATTTAATCGTTTTGCTCTTGAAATACAGCATTACAAAAAATTAATGCAAATATAAGGAGAAAAAATGACAATACATAGATCTTATAAAAACTTTGTCTTCAAAATACATAAAAATATGTTACAAGAATTTTGTAATAAGACAGAAAAAAAACAATAAGTGGGAGAAAAAGACTTGAAAGTGACCTTGGACAAAAAAACAAGACAAAAAACAACAATAATCACATGAAAAGATGCTCAACATGATTAGTTGTCAGGGAAATGTAAATTGAAACTGAATGAGAAAGTGATATCAGCAATGTGGCAGAGTAGGAAGCTTAAATTTCTAGTTCCTCCACGGAAGGAGAACAACAAACAGAAATTGAGAAGCAATTTCATTAGAACTCTGGAAAACAGCCATACTTTACTACCATCAAGCATATGCTGAATAAAGAAAAAGACTCCTCAAAATTTTAGAAATGTTTGTGTTTATTTTATTTGCCCTTGCCACACCGCTTTGGGGAACAATAGTGGCTTGGTTTTGGAAGACACAGAAGCTTGCATTGCCAGTGTGGGGACTACTTCCCTGGTTCTAGAAAGATAAAAGCAAACCTTAATAAAAATTATTATACCTGTCTGTTCTAAACATTCTGGGCACTACTGGAAGGACTAGCACAAAGCTATCATCTCTATTTTACCTAATGTGGAACTCAGGCTAAAAAAGCAGGAAGCGTTAATAAAATAGCACACATCAGGGGTCTATCTCCACCTAGACAACAATTGCACTGACAGACCGTCTCTGATGTAACTCTTTTGGAACTATGGAGAATATTGAAAGCTAGCAATTTCCAGAGGAAGCCTTGGATAATAAATTGTGGTTCATTTTGTTCATTATAACTCTTAGCATAGGAGAAGCTACCTGTAACACACCCCCAGGAAGGCAGATGTGAATGAGTTTCCATAGCAGCTTGCATGCAGCTCATGGAGCTCAGGGCAGACACAAAAGACCCTGCCCTACAAATACTAGGGAACTGTACTCTGATTTCTGCTGGTGAGCACAGAGATGTAGACAAAGAGGCAGATAATGACTGTAGTTGAACCTCCATCCATTGTTGCAAGCTCCTTCCCATCAGGCTGAGTGACTTCTAAGATATTTAAAGTGTTAACACACGCTCCCCCCTTTTCGTCTTTTCCTCTTCTGGAGACAGACATTAAGGACTAGAACATCACAAAAGAAGTGCATATACAAGAAAAATTAGAACATGACCATGCATGCCTAGTAAAATTTCAGAAAAGATCTGACAAGACCTTAAATGTGCACCTCAGGCTGATGCTTGCCCCAGAGACAATGTATTAAAAAAAATGTTAAGCCAATGGTCAAAAACCCACAAAAGTTGCAAACCATAGAGAAAGGGGATAATATGATCTCTAGACTTACTATATTTTCAGATTCAAATGTCCAGTTTTCAACAAGGCAATCACAAGACATACAAAGAACTGCAATGAATCGCTCATTCAAAGGGAAAAAATAACTAAAACTGTCCCTATAAAAGTCCTGATGGCAGATATACTTGACAAAAAATTTAAACAACTATCTTAAAGATGCTCAAAGAACTAAAGGAAGATGTGGAGAACGTCATTAAAACAATGTATGAACAAAATGGAAATATCAGTAAAGAGATACAAAACTAAATAGAAATCAAAAGGCAATTCTGTAGCTGAAATGTACAATACCTGAAATTAAAAATTCACTAGAAGAATTCTTAGATAGATTTGAGTAAACAGAGAAAGTCTTCATGAATTTGAAGATAGGACAATAAAAATTATAAAGCCTAAAGAACAGAAAGAAAAAAGATTGAAGAAAAATGAACAAAATCTAAGGAAACTAAGGGAGGCATTTAATGAATCAATACATGTATTGTGGGAGTCCCAGAAGGGAAGCAAGAAAGAAAAGAGAATATTTGAAGAAATATTGGATAAATACTTGAAAATTTTGATGAAATACATGAATATAAACATTCAAAAGCTCAAAAATATCTGAGTAAGGGTAACTCAAAGAGACCCACACTAAGACATATTATAACTGAACTTCAAAACCCAAAGACAGAGACTCTTCAAAGCATCAAGAGAGAAGAAAATCATAACATAGAAGGGATCCTCTATGATATTATCATCAGATTTTTCATCATAACTTTGGAGACCAAAAGGCAGTGAGTTAATAGATTCAAAGTGTTAACAGAAAAGTAAAAATCAACCAAGAATCTTATATCTGGTAAAACTTTCCTTCAAAAGTGATGAAGAATTTAAGAAATTACCAGAAAAACAAAAGCTGAGTTTGTTAGCACTATACCTGCCTTTCAGCATAAAATAAAAGCATAGCAGACAGTAACTTGAAGCTGAATGAAGAAATAAAGACCTCAATAAAAGTAAATAAATATAAAAAGGTAAAAACTAGTATTACTGTAACAATGATTTGTAACTCCACTTTTTGTTTTCTACATGATTTAAGGGACTAAAACATTTAAAAACAAACAAGTAGGGCTTCCCTGGTGGCGCAGTGGTTGAGAATCTGCCTGCTAATGCAGGGGACACGGGTTCGAGCCCTGGTCTGGGAAGATCCCACATGCTGCAGAGCATCTAGGCCCGTGAGCCACAATTACTGAGCCTGCGTGTCTGGAGCCTGTACTCCGCAACAAGAGAGGCCACGATAGTGAGAGGTCTGTGCACTGCGATGAAGAGTGGCCCCCCCTTGCCACAACTAGAGAAAGCCCTCGCACAGAAATGAAGACCCAACACAGCCATAAATAAATTAATTAATTAATTAATTAATTAAAAAAACAAACAAGTATATGTCTAAAAGCTAGTATTATTGTCACTCGGGCATGTAACTTCACATTTTGTTTCCTATGTAACTTAAGAGACTAATGCAATTAAAAAATTATTAGTTTATACTTTAGGGGCCATGTATAATGATATAACTTTGTGACTTCAACTACTGAAAGGGGTAGGGATGAAACTGGAAAAGGCCATAGTTTTTTATGTTATTGAAGTCAAGTTGATATAAGTTCAAATAAGAATGTTATAACTTTGGGATATTAAAATGTAATCCCCATGGTAACCAAAACGAAAACCACTAGAGACTATAGGCAAAATAACACGAGAAAGGAACTTAAATATTTCATTACAAAAAAAAAATGACTATACCCAATTAACACAGTAATGCAAGAAATGATAGACCAAAAAGCTATAAGACATCTAAGAAACAAATAACACAATGACAGAAATAACGCCTTTCATATCAGTAATGAACTTAAATGTAAATTGATTTAACTCTTCAATCAAAAGACAGAGATTAACATAATGGATTAAACCACATACTCCAACTAAATGCTGTCTACAAACCACTCACTTGAGATCCAAAGCACAAGTAGACTGAGATTAAAAGGATAGAAAAAGCTATTCCATGCAACTAGTAACCAAAGTAGAGCAGGGTGGCTATAGTAATATTAGATAAAATAGACTTTAAATACAAAAGATTGCAAGAGACAAAGGACATTATATATTTTAAAAATATGAAACAGCAAGAATATATGAAACTGTAAACATTTATGCACCTAATGGCAAAATATAAAAACACATGAAGAGAAAAGGGACAGAATGGAAGGGAGAAAGAGGCAGGTCTATATTAATAACTGTAGACTTCAATATCTCACTAAAAATATCAGAACAACCACACAGGAGATATTAAGGAAGTAGAAGAATTAATGTAAAAATTAGCCAGATCAAACAGACATATACAGAATACTCTACCCAAAAACAAAAGCATACACAATCTTCTCAAGTGTACATGGGACTTTTCCTGGGAGATACCATATGGTAGGCCAAAATTGTCTCAATAGATTTAAAACATAGATATCATACAAAATATCTTCTCCAACCAAAACAGGATAAAGTTAGAAATCACTAAGAGAAGTTAAATGGACACATTCACAAAGTGGTAGAAATTAAACAAAACACTCAAACAATGGATCAAAAATAGAATCACAAAAATACTTCAAGACACAAAACCCACTGAAATAACCTTAGCCACTGGGTGCAGACACCAAAAACAACAGGAACTACGAACCTGCAGCCTGCAAAAATGAGACCACAAACACAATAAGCTAAGGAAAATGAGAAGACACAGAAACTCACAGCAGATGAAGGAGCAATGTAAAAACGAACCAGACCAAACAAATGAAGAGGAAATAGGCAGTCTATGTGAAAAACAATTGAGAGTAATGATAGTAAAGATGATCCAAAATCTTGGAAATAGAATGGAGAAAATACAAGAAACGTTTAACAAAGACCTAGAAGAACTAAAGAGCAAACAAACAATCCTGAACAACACAATAAATGAAATTAAAAATTCTCTAGAAGGGATCAATAGCAGAATAACTGAGGCAGAAGAACGGATAAGTGAACTGGAAGATAAAATAGTGGAAATAACTACTGCAGAGCAGAATAAAGAAAAAAGAATGAAAAGAATTGAGGACAGTCTCAGAGACCTCTGGGACAATATTACATGCACCAACTTTCGAATTATAGGGATCCCAGAAGAAGAGAAAAAGAAAGGGGCTAAGAATATATTTGAAGAGATTATAGTTGAAAACTTCCCTAATATGGGAAAGGAAATAGTTAATCAAGTCCAGGAAGCACAGAGAGTCCCATACAGGATAAATCCAAGGAGAAACACTTCAGGACAAATATTAATCAAACTATCAACAATTAAATACAAAGAAAAATACTAAAAGAAGCAAGGGGAAAACAACAAATAGTATACAAGGGAATTCCCATAAAGTTAACAGCTGATTTTTCAGCAGAAACTCTGCAAGCCAGAAGGGAGTGGCAGGAGATATTTAAAGTGATGAAAGGGAAAAACCTACAACCAAGATTACTCTACTCAGCAAGGATCTCATTCAGATTTTAGGGAGAGTTTAAAACCTTTACAGACAAGCAAAAGCTAAGAGAATTCAGCACCAGCAAACCAGCTTTACAGCACATGCTAAAGGAACTTCTCTAGGCAGGAAACACAAGAAAAGGAAAAGATATACAATAACAAACCAAAAACAATTAAGAAAATGGTAATAGGAACATACATATCTATAATTACCTTAAATGTATATGGGTTAAATGCTCCAACCAAAAGACACAGAATGGCTGAATGGCTAACAAAAACAAGGCCAGTATATATGCTGTCTACAAGACACCCCTTCAGACCTACGGACACATACAGATGGAAAGGGAAAGGAAGGAAAAAGATATTCCATGGAAATGGAAATCAAAAGAAAGATGGAGTAGCAATTCTGTTATCAGACAAAATAGACTTTAAAATAAAGACTGTTACAAGAGACAAAGAAGGACACTACATAATGATAAAGGGATCAATCCAAGAAGATATAACAATTATAAATACTTATGCACCCAATATAGGAGCACCTCAATACATAAGGCAAACGCTAACAGCCAGAAAGGGGAAATCGACAGTAACACAATCATAGTATGGGACTTTAACACCCCACTTTCACCAATGGACAGATCATAAAAACTGAAAATAATTAAGGAAACACAAGCTTTAAATGATACATTAAAAAAGGTGAACTTAATTGACATTTATAGGAAATTCCATCCAAAAACAACAGAATACATTTTCTTCTCAAGTGCTCATGGAACATTCTCCAGGATAGATCGTATCTTGGGTCACAAATCAAGCCTTGATAAATTTAAGAAAATTGAAATCGTATCAAGTATCTTTTCCGACGACAACACTATGAGACTAGATATCAATTACAGGAAAATAACTGTAAAAAATACAAACCCATGAAGGCCAAACAATACACTACTAAATAACCAAGAGATCACTGAACAAATCAAAGAGAAAATCAAAAAATACCTAGAAACAAATGACAATGAAAACGCGACGACCAAAACCTATAAGATGCAGCAAAAGCAGTTCTAAGAGGCAAGTTTATAGCAATACAATCCTACCTTAAGAAAGAAGAAACATCTCAAATAAACAACCTAACCTTTCACCTAAAGCAATTAGAGAAAGAAGAAAATCCCCAAAGTTAGCAGAAGGAAAGAAATCATAAAACTCATATCAGAAATAAATGAAAAAGAAAAGATGGAAACAATAGCAAAGATCAATAAAAGTAAAACCGGTTCCTTGAGAAGATAAACAAAATTGATAAACCACTAACCAGATTCATCAAGAAAAACAGGGAGAAGACTCAAATCAATAGAATCAGAAATGAAAAAGGACAAGTAACAACTGACACTGCAGAAATACAAACGATCATGAGAGATAACTACAAGCAACACTATGCCAATAAAATGGACAACCTGGAAGAAATGGACAGATTCTTAGAAATGCACAAACTTCCGATACTGAACCAGGAAGAAATAGAATATATAAACAGACCAATCACAAGCACTGAAATTGAAACTGTGATTAAAAATCTTCCAACCAACAAAAGCCCAGGACCAGACGGCTTCACAGGTGAATTCTATCAAACATTTAGAGAAGAGCTAACACCTATCCTTCTCAAACTCATCCAGAGTATAGCAGACGGAGGAACACTCCCAAACTCATTCTGCGAGGCCACCATCACCCTGATACCAAAACTAGACAAAGATGTCACAAAGAAAGAAAACTACAGGCCAATATCACTGATGAACATAGATTGAAAAATCCTCAACAAAATACTAGCAAACAGAATCCAACAGCACATTAAAAGGATCATACACCATGATCAAGTGGGGTTTATACCAGGAATGCAAGGATTCTTCAATATACGCAAATCAATCAATGTGATACACCATATTAAAAAATTGAAGGAGAAAAGCAATATGATCATCTCAATAGATGCAGAAAAATCTTTCGACAACATTCAACACCCATTTATGATAAAAAACCCCCAGAAAGTAGGCATAGAGGAAACTTACCTCAACATAATAAAGGCCATATATGACAAACCCACAGCCAACATTGTTCTCTATGGTGAAAACTGAGAATATTTCCACTAAGATCAGGAACAAGACAAGGTTGCCCACTCTCACCACTATTATTCAACATAGTTTTGGAAGCTTTAGCCAGAGTAATCAGAGAAGAAAAAGAAATAAAAGGAATCCAAATCAGAAAAGAAGTAAAGCTGTCACTGTTTGCAGATGACATTGTATTATACATTGAGTATCCTAAAGATACTATCAGAAAACTACTAGAGTTAATCAATGAATTTGGTAAAGTTGCAGGATACAAAATTAATGCACAGAAATCTCTTGCATTTTATGCACTAATGATGAAAAATCTGAAAGAGAAATTAAAGGCACAATCCCATTTACCATTGCAACAAAAATAATAAAATACCTAGGAATAAACCTACTTAAGGAGACAAAAGACCTGTATGCAGAAAACTATAAGACACTGATGAAAGAAATTAAAGATGATATAAACAGATGGAGAGATGTACCATGTTCTTGGATTGGAAGAATCAACATTGTGAAAATGAGTATACTACCCAAAATAATCTACAGATTCAATGCAATCCCTATCAATCTACCAATGGCATTTTGCACAGAACTAGAACAGAAAATTTCACAATTTATATGGAAACACAAAAGACCCTGAATAGCTAAAGCAATCTTGAGAAAGGAAAACGTAGCTGGAGGAATCAGGCTCCCTGACTTCAGAATATACTACAAAGCTACACTAATCAAGCCAGTACGGTACTGCCACAAAAACAGAAATATAGATCAATGGAACAGGGTAGAAATCCAAGAGATAAACCCAAGCACATAGGGTAACCTTATTTTTGATAAAGGAGGCAAGAGTATACAGTGGAGAAAAGACAGCCTCTTCAATAAGTGGTGCTGGGAAAACTGGGTAGCTACATGTAAAAGAATGAAACTAGAACCCTCCCTAACACCATATACAAAAATACACTCAAATGGATTGAAGACCTAAATGTAAGGACAGACACTATAAAACTCTTAGATGAAAACATAGACAGAACACTCTATGACATAAATACAGCAAGATCGTTTTCAACCCACCTCCTAGAGAAATCGAAATAAAAACAAAAATAAACAAATGGGATTTAATGAAACTTAAAAGCTTTTGCACAGCAAAGGAAACCATAAACAAGACGAAAAGACAACTCTCAGAATGGGAGAAAATATTTGCCAATGAAGCAACTGACAAAGGATTAATCTCCAAAATTTACAAGCAGCACATGCAGCTCAATATCAAAAAAACAATCAACCCAGTCGAAAAATGGGCAGAACACCTAAATAGACTTTTCTCCAAAGAAGATATACAGATTGCCAGCAAACAGATGAAAGGATGCTCAACATCACTAATCATTAGAGAAATGTAAATCAAAACTACAATGAGGTAGTTTCTCACCTTACACCGGTCAGACTGGACATCATCAAAAAATCTACAAACAATAAGTGCTGGAGAGAGTGTGGAGAAAAGGGAACCCTCTTGCACTGTTGGTGGGAGTGTAAATTGATAAAGCCCCTATGGAGAGCAGTATGGAGGTTCCTTAAAAAACTAAAAATGGAATTACAATACGACCCAGTAATCCCACTACTGGGCATATACCCTGAGAAACCATAATTTAAAAAGAGTCATGTACGAAAATGTTCATTTCAGCTCTATTTACAATAGCCAGGACATGGAAGCAACCTAAGTGTCCATCAACAGATGAATGGAAAAAGAAGATGTGGCACATATATACAATGGAATATTTCTCACCCAATAAAAGGAATGAAATTGAGTTATTTGTACTGAGGTGGATGGACCTAGAGTCTGTCATCCAGAGTGAAGTAAGTCATAAAGAGAAAAAGAAATCCCGTATGCTAAGACATATATATGGACTTAAGAAAAAGTGTTTATGAAGAACCTAGGGGCAGGACAGGAATTAAGATGCAGCTGTAGAGAATGGACTTGAGGACATGGGGAGGGGGAAGAGTAAGCTGGGACAAAGTGAGAGAGTGGCATGGACTTATATATACTACCAAATGTAAAATAGATAGCTAGTGGGAAGCAGTTGCATAGCATGGGGAGAGCAGCTTGGTGCTTTGTGACCTCCTAGAAGGATGGGAGAAGGAGTGTGGGAGGGAGATGCAAAAGGGAAGAGATATGGGGATATATGTATATGTATAGCTGATTCACTTTGTTATAAAGCAGAAACAAACACACCATTGTAAAGCAGTTATACTCTAATAAAGATGTTTAAAAAAAGACAAATGAATATGAAAACAGAACCAAAGCTTATGGGACACAGTGAAACAGTTGTAAGACAGACACTTTTTATATTATATTTCAAAAAAAGAAAGATATCAAATCAACAACCTAACATTACAATTTAAGGAAATAGAAAAAGAATAAACTAAACCCAATATAACATAATAAAAGTAATAAATATTAGAGCAAAGATAAAAGAAAAAGAGAATAGAAAATAGAGAAATTTAATAAAAACAATAGATTATTTCTTGGAAAGATCAACAAAATAAAAAATTCTTAGATAGGTAGAATAAGAATAAAACAGAACACATATGTTACTAAAATAAGAAATGGAAATGGGGACTTATTTACCAATTCCACTTGTTTAAAGAGAATTATGAGGACTATGAATAATTGTACACCAATAAATTAGAAATCCTAGATGAAGTGGACCCATTTCCAAAAACAGAATCCCTGCCAAAACTAAATCGTGAAAAAAATAGCATATATGACTAGGTCTATAACTGACAAGAATTTGAATTAGTAGTAAAAGAAACTCCCAGAAGAGAAATGTGTTAGACCAGTTGGTTTAACTGAATGAAGTCTATCAAACATTTAAAGAAGAACTAATACCAGTCTTTCTCAAACTTTTCCAGAAAACTGAGGGGAGGAAACATTTTATAGCTCATTTTATGAGGTCAGCATTAACTCTGATATCTAAAACAGACAGATTCACTAAAAAGAAACAACAACAACAACAAAAAAAAACAAAAACTATAGATCAATATCCCTTATGAATGTTGAAGCAAAGTCCTAAACAATATAACCAACCAAATTCGGCAGCATATTAAAAGGATTATACACCATGACCAAGTGAGATTTATCCCTGGAATTGAAGAATAATTTAATATACAAAAATCAGTGTAATACATCACGTTAACAGAAAGAAGGGAAAACAGCATAACCACAATTGATACAGAAAAAGCATTTGACAAAATTAAACACCCTTTCATGATTAAAAAAAAAAAACACTGAACAAAGTAGACTTAGAAAGAAACTATCTGAACATAATAAAAGCCATATGAGGGAAAACACATAGCCAAGATCATACTCAATGATGAAAGACTGAAATCTTTTTCACTAAGATTAGGAACAAGGCAAGGATGATTATTTTCACCACTGTTCAACATAGTACCGGAAGTTCAAATCAGAGAAATTAGGCAAGAAAAATAAATAAAAGACATACAAATTGGAAAGGAAGAAATAAAATTTTTTCTGTTTGTGGATAAAATGGTCCTATATGTGGAAAACCCCAAATATTTCACAAAAATACCCCTGCTGGAACTAAATTGAGGAAAGTAGCAGGAGAGAAATCAATATGCAAAAATCAGTTTTATTTCTCTACACAAATAATGAACAATCTGAAAAAAATTTTTGAAAACAATTTCATTTACAATAGCATCTAAAAGAATAAAATACTGAGGAACTAACTGAGGAAATGAAAGGCTTGTATTCTAAAACTACCAAATATTGCTGAAAGAAATTAAAGAAAACATAAATAAATGAAACATCCTACATTCATGGATTGGAAGATAATTTTTAAAAAATTATTTTATTGAAGTATAGTTGATTTACAATGTTGTTAATTTCTGCTGTACAGCAAGGTGATTCAGTTATATGTATATGTATATATATTATTTTTCATATTTGCATTATGGTTTATTAGAGGGTATTGAATATAGTTCCCTGTACTATACAGTAGGTCCTTGTTGTTTATCCATTCTATATATGAAAGTCTGTATCTGCTAACCCCAAACTCCCAATCCATGCTTCCCCATCCCCCTCCCCCTCGGCTACCACAAGTCCGTTCTCTATATCTGGTGAGTCTGTTTCTGTTTCATAGATAAATTCACTTTTGTCATATTTTAGATTTCACATATAAGTGATATCATATGGTATTTGTATTTTGCTTTCTGAGTTAATTCACTTAGTATGACAATGTCTATGTCCATCCATGTAGCTGCAAATGACATTATTTCATTCTTTTTTATGGCTGAGTAATGATCCATTGTGTGTGTGTGTGTGTGTGTGTGTGTGTATGCCACATCTTCTGTATCCATTCATCTGTCAATGGACGTTTAGGTTGTTTCCATGTCTTGGCTATTGTAAATAGTGCTACTATAAGCATAGGGGTGCATATATCTTTTCAAATTATAGTTTTGTCTGGATATATGCCCAGGAGTAGCATTGCTGGATCACATGGCAACTCTGTTTTTTTCAGTTTTTTGAGGAACCTCCTGATTTCCATAGTGGCTGCACCAATTTACATTCACACTAACAGTGAAGGAAGGTTCCCTTTTCTCTACATCCTCTCCAGCATGTTATTTGTAAACTTTTTATGATAGCAATTTTGACTGGTGTGAGGTGGTACCTCATTGTAGTTTTGATTTGCATTTCTCTAATAATTAGCGATGGTGAGCATCTTTTCATATGCCTATTGGCCATCTGTATGTCCAGAAGACAAAATTATTAAGACTTTAATACAGTGATCTATAAGTTTATTGTTATCTGTATCTAAATCCCAATGTCTTTTTTGCAGAAAAAGAAAAACCCATCTTAAAATTCATATGGAATCTCAAGGGACCTAGAATAGCCAAAACAATCTTGACCAAGAAGAACAAAGCTAGAGACATCATATTTCCTGATTTGAAACTATACTACAAAGCTATAGTAATCAAGAGTATGTTACTTAAATAAAAACAGATATTTGGACCAACGGAATAGAATAGGGAGCCTAAGAAAACACTCACACATATACAGTCAAGTAATATTTGATGCAAGTGCCATGAATACACAGTGGGAAAAAGATAGTCTTTTTGACAACTGGTGCTGGGACAGTTTTCCAGTTATTCAGTTTGATATCAACATGCAGTGGAATGCAGTGGGACCATTATCTTACACCATACACAAAAATATATAAATAAAGACTTTAAAATAACACCGGGGTAGAGAGGATTAACCAAGATGGTGGAATAGAAGGACATGCTCTCACTCCCTCTTGCAAGAGCACCAAAATCACAACTGGCTGCTGGACAATCATCAACAGGAAGACACTGGACTTCACCAAGGAGGATACTCCACGTCCAAAGACAGTGAGATGGTAGGAGGGGTGCAATCAGAGTAAAATCAAATCCCCTAAACTGCTGGGTGGGTGACTCACAGACTGGAGAACACTTATACGACAGAAGTCCACCCACTGGAGTGAAGGTTCTGAGCCCCACGTCAGGCTTCCCAACCTGGGGGTCCGGCAACGGGAGGAGGAATTCATGGAGAACCAGACTTTGAAGCCTAGTGGGAATTGATTGCAGGACTTCGACAGGACTGGGGGAAAAAGAGACCCCACTCCTGGAGGGCACACATGGAATAGTGTGCGCATCGGGACCTGGGGGAAGGAGCACTGACCCTGGGGGAGACTGAACCAGACCTACCTGCTAGTGTTGGAGGGTCTCCTGCAGAGGTGGGGGCTGGCTCTGTTTCACTGTGGGGACAAGGACACAGGCAGCGGAGGTTCTGGGAAGTACTCCTTGGCGTGAGCCCTCACAGAGTCTGCCATTAGCCCCACCAAAGAGCCCAGGTAGGCTCCAGTGTTGGGTTGCCTCAGGCAAAACAACCAACAGGGAGGGAATCCAGCCCCACCCATCAACAGTCAAGTGGATTAAAGTTTTACAGAGCTCTGACCAACACAGCAACAGTCAGCTCTACCCACCTCCAAAGCCTCCTATCAAGCCTCTTAGATAGCCTCAACTACCAGAGGGCAGACAGCAGAAGCAAGAAAAACTACAGTCTTGCAGCCTGTGGAACAGAAACCACATTTACAGAAAGATAGACAAGATGAAAAGGCAGAGGGCTATATACCAAATGAAGGAACAAGAAAAAACCCCAGAAAAACAACTAAATGAAGTGGAGATAGGCAACCTTCCAGAAGAATTCAGAATAATGATAGTGAAGATGATCCAGGACCTCGGAATAATAATGGAGGCAAAGATTGAGAAGATGCAAGAAATGATTAACAAAGACCTAGAAAAATTAAAGAACAAACAGAGATGACCAATACAATAATTGAAATGAAAACTACACTAGAAGGAATCAATAGCAGAATAACTGAGGCAGAAGCACGGATAAGTGACCTGGAAGACAGAATGGTGGAATTCACTGCTGCGGAACAGACTAAAGAAAAAAGAATGAAAAGAAATGAAGACAGCCTAAGAGACCTATGGGACAACATTAAATGCAACAACATTCGCATTATAGGGGTCCCAGAAGGAGAAGAGAGAGAGAAAGGACTCAAGAAAATATCTGAAGAGACTATAGTCAAAAACTTCCCTAACATGGGAAAGGGAATATCCACCCAGGTCCAGGAAGCGCAGAGAGTCCCATACGGGATAAACCCAAGGAGAAACACACCGAGACACATAGTAATCAAATTGACAAAAATTAAAGACAAAGAAAAATTATTGAAAGCAGCAAGGGAAAAACGACAAATAACATATAAGGGAACTCCCATAAGGTTAACAGCTGATTTCTCAGCAGAAACTCTACAAGTCAGAAGGGAGTGGCATGATATACTTAAAGTGATGAAAGGGAAGAACCTACAACCACGATTACTCTACCCGGCAAGGATCTCATTCAGATACGATGGAGAAATCAAAAGCTTTACAGACAAGCAAAAGCTAAGAGAATTCAGCACCACCAAACCAGCTCTACAACAAATGCTAAAGGAACTTCTCTAAGTGGCAAACACAAGAGAAGAAAAGGACCTACAAAAACAAACCCAAAACAATTAAGAAAATGGTCATAGGAACATACATATCGATAATTACCTTAAACGTGAATGGATTAAATGCTCCAACCAAAAGACACAGGCTTGCTGAATGGATACAAAAACAAGACCCATATATATGCTGTCTACAAGGGACCCACTTTAGACCTAGGGACACATACAGACTGAAAGTGAGCGGATGGAAAAAGATATTCCATGCAAATGGAAATCAAAAGAATGCTGGAGTAGCTATACTCATATCAGATAAAATAGACTTTAAAATAAAGAATGTTACAAGAGACAAGGAAGGACACTACATAATGATCAAGGGATCAATCCAAGAAGAAGATATAACAATTATAAATATATATGCACCCAACATAGGAGCACCACAATACATAAGGCAGCTGCTAACAGCTATAAAAGAGGAAATTGACAGTAACACAGTAATAGTGGGGGATTTTAACACCTCACTTACACCAATGGACAGATCATCCAAAATGAAAATAAATAAGGAAACAGAAGCTTTAAATGACACAATAGACCAGATAGATTTAATTGATATTTATAGGACATTCCATCCAAAAACAGCAGATTACACGTTCTTCTCAAGTGCGCATGGAACATTCTCCAGGATAGATCACATCTTGGGTCACAAATCAAGCCTCAGTAAATTTAAGAAAATTGAAATCATATCAAGCATATTTTCTGACCACAACGCTATGAGATTAGAAATGAATTACAGGGAAAAAACATAAAAAACACAAACACATGGAGGCTAAACAATACGTTACTAAATAACCAAGAGATCACTGAAGAAATCAAAGAGGAAATCAAAAAATACCTAGAGACAAATGACAATGAAAACACGACGACCCAAAACCTATGGGATGCAGCAAAAGCATTTCTAAGAGGGAAGCTTATAGCTATACAAGCCTACCTAAAGAAACAAGAAAAATCTCAAGTAAACAATCTAACCTTACACCTAAAGTAACTAGAGAAAGAAGAACAAACAAAACCCAAAGTTAGCAGAAGGAAAGAAATCATAAAGATCAGAGTGGAAATAAATGAAATAGAAACAAAGAAAACAATAACAAAGATCAATAAAACTAAAAGCTGGTTCTTTGAGAAGATAAAGAAAATTGATAAGCCATTTACCAGACTCATCAAGAAAAAGAGGGAGAGGACTCAAATCAATAAAATGAGAAATGAAAAAGGAGAAGTTACAACAGACACCGCAGAAATACAAAGCATCTTAAGAGACTACTACAAGCAACTCTATGCCAATAAAATGGACAACCTGGAAGAAATAGACAAAGTCTTAGAAATGTATAACCTTCCAACACTGAACCAGGAAGAAGCAGAAAATACGAAGAGACCAATCACAAGTAATGAAATTGAAACTGTGATTAAAAATCTTCCAGCAAACAAAAGTCCAGGACCAGATGGCTTCACAGGTGAATTCTATCAAACATTTAGAAAAGAGCTAACACCTATCCTCAAACTCTTCCAAATATTGCAGAGGAAGGAACACTCCCAAACTCATTCTATGAGGCCACCATCACCCTGATACCAAAACCAGACAAAGACACTACAAAAAAAGAAAATTACAGACCAATATCACTGATGAATACAGATGCAAAAATCCTCAACAAAATACTAGAAAACAGAATCCAACAACACATTAGGAGGATCATACACCACGATCATGTGTGATTTATCCCAAGGATGCAAGGATTCTTCAATATACGCAAATCAATGAATGTGATACACCATATTAACAAATTTAAGAATAAAAACCATATGATCATCTCAATAGATGCAGAAAAAAGTTTTGACAAAATTCGACACCCATTTATGATAAAAACTCTCCAGAAAGTGGGCATAGAGGGAACCTACCTCAACATAATAAAGGCCATATATGACAAACCCACAGCAAACATCATTCTCAATGGTGAAAAACTGAAAGCATTTCCTCTAAGATGAGGAACGAGACAAGGATGTCCACTCTCAGCACTATTATTCAACATAGTTCTGGAAGTCCTAGCTACAGCAATCAGAGAAGAAAAAGAAATAAAAGGAATACAAATTGGAAAAGAAGAAGTAAAACTGTTACTGTTTGCAGATGACATGATACTATACATAGAGAATCCTAAAACTGCCACCAGAAAACTGCTAGAGCTAATTAATGAATATGGTAAAGTTGTAGGATACAAAATTAATGCACAGAAATCTCTTGCATTCCTATACACTAATGATGAAAAATCTGAAAGAGAAATTATGGAAACACTCCCATTTACCATTGCAACAAAAAGAATAAAATACCTAGGAATAAACCTACCTAGGGAGACAAAAGACCTGTATGCAGAAAACTATAAGACACTGATGAAAGAAATTAATAATGATACCAACAGATGGAGAGATATACCATGTTCTTGGATTGGAAGAATCAACATTGTGAAAATGACTATATTACCCAAAGCAATCTACAGATTCAATGCAATCCCTATCAAATTACCAATGGCATTTTTTACGGAGCTAGAACAAATCATCTTAAAATTTGTATGGAGACACAAAGGACCCCGAATAGCCAAAGCAGTCTTGAGGGATAAAAACGGAGCTGGAGGAACCAGACTCCCTGACTTCAGACTATACTACAAAGCTACAGTAATCAAGACAATATGGTACTGGCACAAAAGCAGAAACATAGATCAATGGAACAAGATAGAAAGCCCAGAGATAAACCCACGCACCTATGGTCAACTAATCTATGACTAAGGAGGCAAGGATATACAATGGAGAAAAGACAGTCACTTCAATAAGTGGTGCTGGGAAAACTGGACAGGTACATGTGAAAGAATGAAATTAGAACACTCCCTAACACCATACACAAAAATAAACTCAAAATGGATTAGAGACCTAAATGTAAGCCTGGACACTATAAAACTCTTAGAGGAAAACATAGGAAGAACACTCTTTGACATAAATCACAGCAAGATCTTTTTTGATCCACCTCCTAGAGTAATGGAAATAAAAACAAAAATAAACAAATGGGACCTAATGAAACTTCAAAGCTTTTGCGCAGCAAAGGAAACCATAAATAAGACAAAAAGACAACCCTCAGAATGGGAGAAAATATTTGCAAACGAATCAGCAAAGTATTAATCTCCAAAATATATAAACAGCTCATTCAGCTCAATATTAAAGAAACAAACACCCCAATCCAAAAATGGGCAGAAGACCTAAATAGACATTTCTCCAAAGAAGACATACAGATGGCCACGAAGCACATGAAAAGATGCTCAACATCACTAATTATTAGAGAAATGCAAATCAAAACTACAATGAGGTGTCACCTCACACCAGTTAGAATGGGCATCATCAGAAAATCTACAAACAACAAATGCTGGAGAGGGTGTGGAGAAAAGGGAACCCTCTTGCACTGTTGGTGGGAATGTAAATTGATACAGCCACTATGGAGAACCATATGGAGGTTCCTTAAAAAACTACAAATAGAATTACCATATGACCCAGCAATCCCACTACTGGGCATATACCCAGAGAAAACCATAATTCAAAAAGACACATGTACACGAATGTTCATTGCAGCACTATTTACAATAGCCAGGTCATGGAAGCAACCTAAATGCCCATCAACAGACGAATGGATAAAGAAGTTGTGGTACATATATACAATGGAATATTACTCAGCCATAAAAAGGAGACTGTCATACAGAGTGAAGTAAGTCAGAAAGAGAAAAACAAATATCGTATATTAATGCATGTATGTGGAACCTAGAAAAATGGTACAGATGAGTCCATTTGCAGGGCAGAAGTTGAGACACAGATGTAGAGAACAGACATATGGACACCAAGGGGGGAAAACTGCAGTGGGGTGGGGATGGTGGTATGCTGAATTGGGCGATTGGAGTTGACATGTATACACTGATGAGTATAAAATTGATGACTAATAAGAACCTGCAGTATAAAGAAACAAAAAACTAGAACAACTAATACTAAACTTTCATTGGGTTATTGGTATGGAAATATGTTAATATAAATGTTTCAGACATTACATGAAATTTCTAAAAATCTTATATGTTCTGGTATAATGTTATAAGTCATAATCCTAGTTATTACTTTAAAATGTATATCTCAGAAATAACTAATTTTCTTGTCAACTGCATTATTATGAACTTTCATCAAATCTTTAACCGTGGTCATTTTTAAGTCTTTTGTCATTTACAGACAGTTCTGGGTGTACTCTGATGCTTTTACAAATATGTTCCTATAAAAGGGTTTCATCTTCAAGAAATTCATGGAAAAGACTCTGACAAGTACAGGTTTCTGGTAACTGACTGTACTGCTGAACTGAATGAATAAGCATTTTCAGAACTCTAATGAAAAACTGATGAACTCATAAAAGTGCTAACAAAAGATCAAGATGAAAAAAAAATTAATTACATGGGACTGAGTGAACTGATGAGGATGAGTATAATTTTTGTGACTTTCTGTTTGAATTAAAAAAAAATCCCACAAGGACTCAGAGGCAAAGAACATACAAATCAATTTTCACTGCAAAGTAAAGGAGCTGTTACAGTGGAGGATTACTGGACTGAATGTCAATATTATGACATAGTATGAGTGTGTTTCATGTTTGGTAATTGCAATCATTGTTGCTTTTGTTGTGGTCATCCATGTACAATGCTTGGTGTCAGTCTATCTCTTGTAAAAATAAAATACAGTGTGTGTGTGTGAAAAAAAAAGTAAACATAAAACTGAAGAAAACTATTACACGTGAAGATCAAAATGGCATCAGTTGTGGGAGGATAAATGGGAATTTTACTTAAAAAAAAAATAACACCGGAAACCTTAAAATCAATAAAGAAGAAAATAGGGGAAAATCTCATTTACATTGGTCTTGGCAATGATTTTTTGATATGACACCAAAAGTACAGGCACAAAACCAAAAGTAAACAAATGGGACTACATCAAACTAAAAAAACTTTCCTCAAAAAGAAAACACTAAATTTAAAAGTCAGCCCATGATTTGGGAGAAAATAATTGCAAACCATATTTCTCATAAGGGTTTAATATCCAAAATATATAAGGAATTTGCACAACTCAAGAGCAAAATCACAAACAACTTAATTAAAATGGGCAAATGACATGAATAAACATTTTTCTAGAAATGTACAAATGGCCAACAGGTATATAAAAATGTGCTCAACATCACTAATTGTCAGGGAAATGCAAAGCAAAACCACAGTGAGTTATTTCACATGTATTAGGATGTATTAGGATGGCTATTATGAAAAAGAAAAAAGGTAACAGGTGTTGGCAAGAATGTGGAGCAAAGGAACCCTTGTACACTCTTGGTAGGGATGTCAATTCATACAGCAATTCCACAACTGGGTATATTTCCAAGGGAAATAAAAGAATTATGCTGAAGAGGTGTCTGCAGTCTCATGGTCATTGCAGCATTACTCACAGTAGCCAAGATATGGTAACAACCTAAGTGTATATCAATGGATAATAGATTTAAAAAATGTGAAACACACACATATATCTATGGAATATTATTTATGGAATAAATAATACATGGAATATTATTTATTCTCTAAAAATTTAATCCTGCCATTTGCCACAACATGGATATATCAGGAGGACATTATGCTAACTGAAATAATTCAGACAGAGAATGAAAAAAACTGCAAGATTGCACTTATATGTGGAATCTAAAACAGTGGAATTCATAAATATAGAGAGTAGAGTTGTGGTTGCCAGGGGATGGGGAGTGGGAAAAATGAGGATATGTCGGTCAAACGATAAAAAGTTTCAGTTATGTAGGATAAATAACCTCCAGAGATTTAATGTACAGCATGATACTATCATTAATAATACTGTACTGTATAATTGAAATTTTCTGAGTGTAGCTTTTGTTTTCCCACCCCCCACACACAAAATGGTAAGTATGTGAGGTGATGGCTATTTTAATCAACTTGACTGGTAGTAATCATCACAATGTTTACATATCAAAATATCGTGTTATACATCTTACATATATACAATTTTTATAAAAATAATAAAATATTTTAAAAATTTAAGGGAGCGATCAACAGTCATGCAATAATACTTGGAGACTTACATACACTACATTTAAAAATGTATAGAATATCTAAGCAGAATGTCAATAGAAAATAGAGGATTTGAACAACACTATAAACCAATTAGAATGATTTAGAACATTCCATCCCAAAACAGCAGAATATACATTATACTCTAGTGCACATGAAACATTCTCCAGGATAGACCAAATGTTAAGCCACAAAACAATTCTCAATATTTTAAAATGTATTGAAATCATATAAGGTATCTTTAATTACTAAAATGGAATGAAATCAATAACAGAAGGAAAAATAACTATAGCTATCTCAGTTTGCTAACAAACTCACAACATAAAAATGGATAATTTAACACAACAAAACATAAAAGGGGAAGAAGAAAAGCTTGGAACTTGTATAGGTATATGAAGATAAGATGTTGTCGGCATAAAAAGGACAATTTTATCTATGAGAATTTATATGCAAACCTCAGGGTAACCACAAAACATAAACATAGAGCAGAGTCATAGAATATAAAAAAGAGGAAGTTGGGAAAACATCAGAAAACACCAAACTAAAATGGCAGACAGGAACACAAGAAAAAAAAAGTAATGGAGATACAGAAGAGCCAGAAAACAAAAGATAAAATGGCAGAACTAAGTCTGTATGTAGTAATAAATTACCCTAAATGTAAATGCATTAAATTCACCAAAGGACACAGAGTGACTGGATGGATTAAAAACAGGACCCAATAATACACTGCCTATGGAAGACTCATCTCAGCTCTAAAGACAAACATAGACTCAAAGTGAAGGGATGGAAGATGATACTGCAAGTGAATGGCAGCCAAAAGAAATCAGGTGTAGCTATATTCATATCAGACAAAATAGACTACAAGCCAAAAAGGTAACAAGAGACAAAGTTGAATGTCATATAATGATAAAGGGAACAATCCGTCAAGAAGACATAGCATTTATTAATATATATGCACCTAACATAAAAGTACCAAAATATATAAAGCAATTATTAACACCATTAAAGGGAGAAATTGATAGCAACACAATAATAGTAGGGAACTTTAACACTCCACTTACATCAAAAGATAGATCATCCAGACAGAAAGTCAACAAGGAAACCATGGCCTTAAATGGAACATTAGATCAATTGACAATACATATTTATAGAACATTCCATCCAAAAGCAGCAGAATACACATTCTTCTCACGTGTGCAGGGAACATTCTCAAGGATCAATTATATGTTGGGGCACAAAATGTCTCAATAAATTTAAAAAGACTGAAATCATATCAAGCAACTTTTTCAACAACAATGGTATGAAAATAAAAATCAAGTAGAAGAATAAAACTGGAAAAATCACAAATATGTGGATACTAAACAACATGCTACTGGGTTAACAAATAAATCAAAAGAGAAAGTTTTAAAAATATCTGAAGACAATTAAAAATGAAAATATGACATGCCAAAATCTATGAGATGCAGCAAAAGCTGTACTAAGAGGGGTTAATAGCAATACAGGCTTACTGCAAGAAACAAGATAAATATCAAATAAACAATTTAACCTTATACCTAAAAGAAATAGAAAAAAAAAACAAACTAACCCCAGATCAGTAGAAGGAAAGAAATAAAAATCAGAGCAGAAATTAATGAAATAGAAACTGAAAGGATACTAGAAAATATCAATGAAACTTATACCTGATTCTTTTTTTTTTTTAATCTGCTCTCTGGCTTTCTCATACCCTTTACATTAAATATTAAATCTCATAATATTGGGATTTTATTAATTTTTATTGGAGTATGGTTGCTTTACAATGTTGTGTTAGCCTCCACTGCACAACAAAATGAATCAGTCATACACACACAGATATCCCATCACTTTTGGACTTCCTTCTCATTTAGGGTACCACAGTGCATTAGCTAGAGTTCACTGCGCTATACAGTATGTTCCCATCAGTTGTCTATTTTATACGTAGTATCAATAATGTATATGTGTCAATCCCAGTCTCCCAATTCCTCCCTCCCCACCCCTTTCCCCCTTGGTATCCATACATTTGTTTTCTACGTCTATGTCTCTAATTCTGCTTTGCAAATAAGATCATCTATACCATTTTTCTAGATTCCACATATATGCGTTATTATAAGATATTTGCTTTTCTCTTTCTGACTTACTTCAATCTATATGACACTCTCTAGGTCCATCCATGTCTCTACAAATGACCCACTTTCATTCCATTTTATGGCTGAGTAATATTGTATATATTGTCAGTTGTATATATGTACCACGTCTTTATCCATTCCCCTGTTGATGGGCATTTAGGTTGCTTCCATGTCCTGGCTATCGTACATAGTGCTGCTATGAACATAGGGGTGCATGCATATTTTTGAATTATGGTTTTCTCTGGGTATATGTTCAATAGTGGGACTGTTGTTGGATCATATGGTAGTTCCTTTTTAGTTTTTTAAGGAACGTCCATACTGTTTTCAATAGTGGCTGTATCAATTTACATTCCAACCAACAGTGTATGAAGGTTCCCTTTTCTCCACACCCTCTCCAGCATTTATTGCCTGTAGATTTTTTGATGATGGCCATTCTGACCAGTGTGAGGTGATACCTCATTGTGGTTTTGATTTGCATTTCTCTAATAATTAGTGATGCTGAGCATCTTTTCATGTGTTTGTTGGCCATCTATATGTCTTCTCTGGAGAAATGTCTATTTAGGTCTTCTGCCCATTTTTGGATTGGGTTGTTTGTTTTTGTGATATTGAGCTGTATGAGCTGCTTGTATATTTTGGAGATTAATTCTGTGTCAGTTGCTTCATTTACAAATATTTTCTCTCATTCTGAGGGTTGTATTTTTGTCTTGTTTATGGTGTCCTTTGCTGTGCAAAAGTTTTTAAGTTTATTTATGTCTCATTTGTTTATTTTTATTTTAATTTTCATTACTCTAGGAGGTGGGTCAAAAAGATCTTGCCGTGACTTCTGTCAAAGAGTGTTTGGCCTTTGTTTTCCTCTAAGAGTTTTAGAGTGTCTGGTCTTACTTTTAGATCTTTAATCCATTTGGAGTTTATTTTGTGTACGGTGTTAGGGAGTGTTCTAATTTCAATCTTTGACATGTAGCTGTCCAGTTTTCCCAGCACCACTTATTGAAGAGGCTGTCTTTTCTCCATTGCATATTCTTGCCTCTTTTGTCATAGATTAGGTGAGCATAGGTGCGTGGGTTTGCCTCTGGGCTTTCTATCCTGTTCGATTGATCTATATTTCTATTTTTGTGCCAGTACCATACTGACTTGATTCCTGTAGCTTTGTAGTTTAGTCTGAAGTCAGGGAGCCTGATTCCTCCAGCTCCATTTTTCTTTCTCAAGATTGCTTTGCCTCTTCAGGGTCTTTTGTGTTTCCATACAAATTGAAAAAAACTTTGTTCTAGTTCTGTTGAAAATGCCATTTGGTAATTTGACAGGAATTGCATTGAGTCTTTAGATTGCTTTGGGTGGTATAGTCATTTTCACAATACTGATTTTTCCAATCCAAGAACATGGTATATCTCTCCATCTGTTTATGTCATCTTTGATTTCTTTCATCAGTGTTTTATAGTTTTCTGAGTACAGCTCTTTTTCATCCTTACGTAGGTTTATTCCTAGGTATTTTATTCTTTTTGTTGCTATGGTACATGGGATTGTTTCCTTAATTTCTCTTTACCCCCCTTCATTGTTAGTGTATAGGAATGCAAGAGATTTCCGTGTATTTATTTTGTATCCTGCAACTTTACCAAATTCTTTAATTAGCTCTGGTATTTTTCTGGTAACATCTTTCGTATTTTCTATGTATAGTATCATGTAATCTGCAAACAGTGACAGTTTTACTTCTTCTTTTCCGATTTGGATTTATTTCTTTTCTTCTCTGAGTGCCATGGCTAGGACTTCCAAAACTATGTTGAATAATAGTGGCAAGAGTGGACATACTTGTCTCGTTCCTGTTCTTAGAGGAAATGCTTTTGGTTTTTCACCATTGAGAATGATGTTTGCTGTGGGTTTGTCATATATGGCCTTTATTATGTTGAGGTAGGTTCCCTCTATGCCCACTTTCTGGACGGTTTTTATCATAAATGGGTGTTGGATTTTGTCAAAAGCTTTTTCTGCATCTACTGAGATGATCATATGGTTTTTATTCTTTAATTTATTAATATAATGTATCACATTGATTGATTTGCATATATTGAAGAATCCTTGCATCCCTGGAGTAAATCTCACTTGCTCATGGTGTATGAAACTTTTAATATATTGTTGGATTCTGTTTGCTAGTATTTTGTTGAGGATATTTACGTCTATGTGCATCAGTAATATTGGCCTCTAGTTTTCTTTTTTGTGATATCTTTGTCTGATTTTGGCATCAGGGTAATGGTAGCCTCGCAGAATGAGTTTGGGTGTGTTCCATCATCTGCAATTTTTTGCAAGAGTTTGAGAAGGATAGGTGTTAACTCTTCTCTAAATGTTTTATAGAATTCACCTGTGAAGCCATTTGGTCCTGGATTTTGTTTGGTGGAAGATTTTCAATCACAGTTTCAATTTCATTACTTGTGATTGGTCTGTCCATATTTTCTATTTCTTCTTGGTTCAGTCTTGCAACGTTGTGCTTTTCTAAGAATTTGTCCATTTCTTCCAGGTTGTCCATCTTATTGGCATATACTTGCTTGTAGTAATCTTTTATGATACTTTGTATTTCTATGGTGTCAGTTGTAACTTCTCCTTTTTCATGTCTAATCTGATTTGAGTCATCTCCCTTTATTTCTTGATGTGTCTGGTATAAAGTTTATCAATTTTCTTTTTCTCAAAGAACCAGTTTTTAGTTTTATTGATCTTTGCTGTTGTTTTCTTCGTTTCTATTTCATTTATTTCTGCTCTGATCTTTATGATTTCTTTCCTTCTACTAACTTTGGGTTTTGTTTGTTCTATAGCTGATTCTTTGAAAAGGTAAAATTGACAAAGTTTTATCTAGACTGTCTAAAAGAAAGAGAGAAAAGGCTCAAATGAAGAAAATCCGAAATGAAAAATTAGTTACAATTGATACCACAGAAATACAAAAATTGTAATAGATTAGTATGAACAAATGAATACAATAAACTTGCAGGTTATAAAATAAATAATAAAAAAAATCTGCTGTGCTTGTATACAGTAAAAAGAGAAAGAGAAATTAAGGAAACAATCCTATTTTGAACTTGAACATAAAGAATAAATTTAACCAAGGAAGTAAAGAACCTGTACATTGAAAATAATAAGACATTTTTGAAAGAAATTGAAGACACAAAGAAATGGAAAATCTTTTCTATGTTCATGGATTGGAAGAATTAATATTGTTAAAATGTCCATATTACCTAAAGCAACCTCCATATTCAATGTGATCCCTGTGAAAATCCCAATGACATTTTTCACAGAAATAGAATTAAAATTCCTGAAATTTATATGGTATCACAAAAGACCCCAAATAGCCAAAGCAATCCTGAGAACAAAAGGAAAAAGCTAGAGGTATCACACTCCCTGATTTCAAATTATACTTCAAAGATACAATAATGAAAATAGCATGGTATTGGCAGAAAAACAGACACACTGATCAATAGAACAAAATTGAGAGCCCAGAAATAAACCCACGCACTTGTGGTCAATTAATCTATGATAAAGGAGCAAAGAACATACAATGGAGAATGGAAAGTATCTTCAATAAATGGTGTTGGGAAAACTGGACAGTCACATGCAAAATACTGTAAGTAGACCACTATCTTACATCATACAGACAAATTAACGCAAATGAATTAATGGAATGCTTGCTTTCACCATTGCTATTGAACAATTTACTGAAAGTTCTACCCAGACTGGTTAGACAAGTAAAATAAGTAAGTGGCATCTGAATTGGAAAGTAAAGGTAATTTCTATTCTAGATGACATACCTGTATTAGAAAATTTCAAAGAATCCACAAGAAAGGTATTACGACTATTTAACAAATACAACAAAGTTGTAAACTACCACAAGTTCAGCACACAAAAAATCGGGTTTAATATCTGAAATATATAAAGAAATCTTAAAATTCAACAACAAAAAAGAAAACAATTTAAAATAGGCAAAGGGCTTGTATAGACACTTCTCCAAAGAAGATATACAAATAACCAATTAACACTGAATAAATGTTCAACATTCTTAGTTATTAGCAAAATGCAAACCAAAACCAAAATAAGTTTCACACTTACAAAATCTTTTCACACTTAGTAAGATGGCTGTAATTTAAAAGAAAGAAAAAAAAGTGGTCATGGGAACATGGAGACATTGCAATCTTCATATGTTGCTGGTGGGGGTGTAAAAGGATACAGCCTCTATGGAAATGTTTGACCTAGCCATCCACTCCTACGTATAATACTCAGAGGAATTAAAAATAGATACTTGTATATAAATATTCATTGCAGCATTATTCACAGGAATCAAAAGGTAGAACTAACCCAAGTGTCCATCAACAAATAAATGGATAAACAAAATGTATGTGTATATATATACATATATATATATATATATATATATATATATATATATATATATATATATATATATATATATATATATATATATATATAATAGGATATTATTTAACCATAAATGGGAATGAAGTTCTGATACATATATCACCCTTATAAACATGCTAAGTGAAACTAACCAGACTATAAAGGACAAATATTGTATGATTCCACTTTTATGAAGTATCTAGAATAGGAAAATTCATAGAGACAGAAAGTATGTTAGAGCTTACCAGGGGCTGGGGAGAGGGGATAATAGGGTGTTACTGTTGAGTGGTTACAGAGTTTCTGTTTGAGGATGATAAAAAGTTTTGGAGACAGATAGTGGTGAAGGCTGCATAATTGTGTGAATTGTGTAATTAATGTCATTGAATTGTACATAAAAATGGTTAGAATGGCAAATTTTGTGATATATATATATTTTTACTGCAACTAAAAATCTTTAATCTTTCCAAAAAAAAAAAAAGACACAACTACATATCCACTGTAATGCTTAAAATTAATGACTGACAAGGATATAGAGCAACTGGAACTCTCAGACTTGGCTAGTATATGTATAAAATTATAAAAGTACTTTGGAAAACAGTGTGTCAGTGCTTAAAATGTTAAACATACATTTACAATACAACATAGCCATTAAACACCTATACATTTACCCATGAAAAAAATATGACTACATAAATACTTGTACAGAAAAGTTCATAGCATCTTATCCTTAGGGCTTAGGTGTGCTTATACCTAATGAAAACTTGAAACAATATAAATATCCAGTAATGGGAAATGGATAAACAAATTGTGATATATTTATACAATGGGATATTATAAAATCAAAAGGAACAAATTACTGATATCTGCTTCAACATACATAAATTTCAAAAACATAAATGCTCAGTGAAACAAGCCAGACTCAATACTATACTATATATGTATCATTCCATTTATATAAGTTCTAAAACTGGCAAAATTAATCTGTGGTGGAAAAAGATCAGAAAAGGGGCTGGTCAGATGATGGCAGGTAATTGATTATGACTAGACATCAGGGAACTTTCTGAAATTATGGAAATATTGATAGTGTTACAGGTTACACGGGTATATGCATGTGTTGAAAGTCAGGGAGTTATACACTGAAGATCTATGCTTTATAATATATGTAATTATACATTTCTAAAAAGTATATATAACTTGCCATGTCAGGACTATGCAAGCATCAATGAGAAACTCCTTTACTCGCTGTTATGATTAATTTTAACGTGTCAACTTGACTGGGCTAAGGGATGCCCAGATATCTGGTAAAACATTATTTCTGGGTGGATCTTTGTGGGTATTTATGGAAGAGATTAGCATTTGAATTGCTAGACTGAGTAATGAAGATCACCATCATCAATGCTGTTGGGAAACATTCAATCTATTGAGGTCCTGAGTAGAACAATGAGGAAGAGGATGGGCAAATTTGTTCTCTCTGCCTGAGCTGGGACATCCATCTTCTCCCCATCAGACATTGATGCTCTTCATTTTCAGGCCTTAAAACTCGGTCTGTGACTTAAACCTCTGGCTCCCTGGTTCTCTGGTCTTCAGACTCAGACTGAATTATACCACTGGATTTCCTGGGTCTCTGTATTGTAGACAGTAGATTGTGGGACTTCTCGGCCTCTGTAATCACTTTAAACAATTCCTATAATAAATAAATAAATGAATAAATGAATGAATGAATAAATAAATAGATAAACAAATAAATGTCTTATTGGTTTTTTTTTCCTCTGGAGATCTCTGAGTAAAATAGATTTTGGTACAGAGAGTGGTTAAAGAGTAAAATAATTTTAAATATGAGTTTTCTGAAACTGTTCTGGGGTTTCTGGAATTGACTCTCTAATCTGATTAGATTTAAATAAGATAATGAGATAATATATATGAAGCTTTCAAACATTTTTAGAAAACTGACTACCCCTAATGTTTCTAGATAAAGTGGTGAAAGAAAAGAATGAGCTCAGGGACTCAAATTTCAGTTCAAGAGGTGCATAACAACCTAAGATCTTCTATGTGTACCCTGAAGGAGTCCCTTATTTCCTGTAGTCAGAGGGCTGAAATTGTTGAAAATTATGTGCAAAACTTCATCTTGTATTGGCTAAATTAGAGTGTTAGTTGAACTCCCAGCCTTGTCTACTGTTAAAGTGAGGTCATATACTGGGAAATAATAGTATCCTGTAAATTGAGATTGGAATGTGTGGGAAGATCTCATGAAGCTGGAGACATTGAACCTTTAAATCCTGATGAGTTTTTATTGCTAGTGGAAGAGGCCTCCCCATTCCCAGTGGAAGTTGCCTATACAATCTCAGTGGAAGTGACCTCCTGATTCCCAGTGGAAGGGGAATCCCCATCCCCTGTGGTATCGATCTCCCCACCAACAGCAGAATAAGCCTTTCCGCCTCTATCTGAGAGGATTAACTTGGACGGCTTGAGGAAATGACAATGACCTCCTTTGAGATGGTTGCCATGCTGATTTTCCTAAGGATCCACCTCCATCACCCACTTTTGCTTCTAGACTAACAACTAGACACAAGTGCTAACAGGCTCCTGAAAGTGAGATACACATTATGACCCATGAGGAAGTATACTACGCTCCAAAAGAATCACTAATGAAGGTCAGGTGAACAATGGAGTTTTAGTTCAGATCTGTCTAACAATGGGCCCAGTGTGTTCCTGAACTCATCCCCTGATTACTTCCCCAGTTCCAGAATGCATTATTAGAATAGACATACTTAGCAGTTGGCAGAATCCCCACATAGGTTTCCTGATCTGTGGAATGAGGAATATAAAGGTGGAAAGACTAAGTGGAAGCCATTAGAATTGCCTCTAAATGAGAAACTAGTAAATTAAGAGGAATATTTGTGCTCACTTCGGCGGCACATATACTAGAATTGGAGAGATACAGAGAAGATTAGCATGGTCCCTGCGCAAGGATGACACACAGATTCATGAAGCATTCCATATTAAAAAAATAAAAAAGAGGAATACTGCATTCTTGGAAGGACTGCAAAGATTAGTGCCACTATCAAGGACTTAATATGTGCAGGAGTAGTGATTCCTAGCACATGCCCATTCAACTCTCCTATTTGGCCTGTGCAGAAGACAGATCTTGAAGAATGTTAGTGGATTATCATAAGCTTAAGCAGGTGGTGACGCCAATTGAAGCTCATGTACCAGATGTGGTTTCATTGTTTGAGCAAGTTAACATAATCCTTGATACTTGGTGTGTATCTATTGATCTAATAAATGATTTTTTCCTCCATTCTTGTCCATATGGTCCTCCAGAAGTAGTTTGCTTTCAACTAGTAAGGCCAGCAATACACCTTCATTGTCCTACCTGAGACGGTATGACGACTCTCCATCCCTATGTCATAATTTTGTTCACAGGGACCTTGTTCACCTTTTCCTGCCACAAAATATCACACTAATCCATTACATTGATGACATTATGCTGATTGGACCTAGTGATCAAGAAGTAGCAACTTCTCTATATTCATTAGTAAGACATTTGCATGTTAGAGGGTGAGAAATAAATCCAACTAAAATTCAGGGGCCTTCTACTTCAGTGAAATTTCTAGGGGTCAAGTCAAGATATTCCTTCTAACATGAATTGTCTAACATGAATTATTGTTGCATCTGAACCTTCTACAACCAAGAAAGACGTCATGGGACTTCTTGGCCTCTATAATCACATGAGATAATTCTTACAATGAATGAAGGAATGAATGAATGAATCTTATTGGTTTTGTTTCTCTGGAGAACCCTGACTATACACTAATACATCAGAATTCACATGGTGCATATGCACCCCTCTAACACTTTAATGATACTTATCACATTCCTTTTACGTTGTTTTGTACAGTTTTATACACACCTTATTAGTCTGAAGGCTACTTGAAGGATAAAAGACTATGTGTTATTCATCATGATATTCCAACATACCCTCTAGAAAAATGTCTTGCACATTTTGTTTCATTCTATGAATAAATGAAAGATAAAGTAACCAAGTACTAATCAAAGTAACTACAGCAGAAAGCCTGATTTGTGAGAAACACATATGTATGTAGTTTTCTTTGGGAATAATTTGGAAGATGTCTTTAAAAACGAGGCTATATTCTTTATGTTATGAATACTTAATGAAGGATGGATGTGGAAAATAAGTGAAGGAAAGAAAACATGAATTCTTTTCATTTTCAAAAGCCCTGAATATAGTTTAAGCAGTCATGAGTAAATCCAGAAACAGAATTAATTAGTTCAGGAAAATAATGAGCCAATTTATTGATAATTTTTCTCTACCTTTATAAAAAAGATTTTGTCCAAACAATGGACAATATAGATCTTTTACATCTCATTCTCAGGGTTTGAGCCTGTTCGGATACAGACTAAAAGAGATAAACGGAAGACCATTTTACACCTATATTTACTAGTTTAGCCTTTGATTCTGTGTTCTTTCCTTTTAAATTCACGCTCTCAAAATCTTGCCCATCCCCACCCCACACCTTAACTCTCTTATCTCCACAGATAAATCATAATCCAGAGGTCTTTCCTTACATAGTTAATCAGCCGCAATATTAATTCTTCTTCACAATGCTCCTTAACATTCATTTCTAAAAATTATTAGCTTACAAATTTCTGTGTGAATTTCTGTTGCAACCATTCAGCTAGAATCCTTTGTTCCAGTCTCTGACATTTTTACCACATCATTCAAGACTGTCTGGTGGAATTCTGGAGGTATGCAAGCTTGAATACTCATTTTGACTTCATCTCTCTTCAATCTCCTTTTCTGAAGAAGCCGGGAGTCAGAGTTAGCAAGCTGGCAGAGCCAGGGCATGGATACAGTAGAAGTGGTGGGTTCTCCAGGGATGTCAAAGAGAAAAGAAGACCCATAGTCCAATGGAGCAAAGGAGACAAAGCACAAGTGAGATCTTGTTTGATGATGAAGGAGGTATTTTAAATCAGATTATTTAATGAGTGAAACTGGGACACTTTTCATATTTTTGCTCAAAACAAATGATCTCCTATCTCGCTGAGAATAAATTCCAAATGCTTTACAGTGGTCCATAAGATTTGTACATGGATCTGGCCCTTGACAAACTCTCTGATCTCGTCTCCTCTCATTCTCCTCCTTGCTCACTTCCAATCTGGCCACACTAGGCTGCTATCACAAACCTCCTAGCACATTATATCTGAAGGCATCAGCAACATGGTTTGCACCCTCACTTTATTCAGGTGTTTACTCAAATGTTGTCTGTTCTGAGAGGACTTCTCTATCCATATATATAGAATAGCATGCCCAAGACACCATTCTGTCACTTTACTTACCCTGCTTTACCTTTTTTCAAAGCAATCATCACAGCCTGACGTATGTATAAAGTGTGTTGGGAGGAAGAAGATGGGAATCTATCTCCACCCAGCATGATGTAAGCTGTAAGCACTATGAGAGCAAGGATTTTGTTTCTGGCTATTTTCCTCTCCTAAAACAGTGTCATGACCATTGTGTGGTCCTGTCTCTGATTTAGTGTAAGAATATGAGAGAAATCTGATATCACCAAGGAACAATATAAGACCTGATTCTAGACTGGTGGTCCAAGGAGAAGGGGATGACTGTCTGCCTCTTCCCAATAGAATGAATGTAAGTTTCAAGAGAATAGAGACTTTGGCAGTTTTGTTCACTGCTTGGTCAAGGTTGAGCCTCCCTCTGACTCAAAGCAACCAGGTATGATATCAATATTATCATGGAATAGTCTGAAACTTGGTTCTAGTCGAGGAGTCCAGAAATTTAGGGGGTAAAGGCATAGTTGGTGAACACAGAATTCTACATTGATCTTTTTTTCTGTCTTCCTCCCACTGAAACATAGTTTCATATTTTGCTCACTGCTGTACACTTAACCTCTAAAACAGAGGTAGAACTAGAGTGAAACTTTGCTATGTCTGAATAAAAAGTTGTGAGATATTTCCAAATCACGATGAGACAATATAAGGCCTAAAGGCCAGGGATATAAATGTGGTGGTGGCTGTCTTCCTCTTCCCATTAGGATATATGCTCTAAGAGAGCAGGGATTTTGTTTAGACTGTTTACTGTTCTATCTCCAGGTTTTAGGCCAGGGCTGAGCCTCTCTCTCTTACTGTATGTTAAAAGCCCAATGTCATCACGGAATAATATAATTCTTGGTTCAGGACTTGGGGCCTAGTGAGAGAGCAAGGACTAGGGGGCATTATCATATACCTAAAATTTATATACAGTTGTATTTTTTGTTGTTGTCTAAAGACAAACTACACAGTTTGTCATATAGTACATATTCATTCCTCTAACACTTTAATGATATTTATCACACTTTTTTTATGTTCTTATGTAACATTTTATACCCACCTTATATCTTTGTTATTGGACTGAAGGTTACTTGAAAGATAAAAGACCATGTGTTAAAGAAAGATTTTGTTTTGTCCACTGCTATGTCTCAAACTCTTAAAACAGGGCCAGTACCAGGGTTGCCCATTTCCTCCTTGGAGCCGGACAGGTGGAGACAAAGAGGTGGCTGTTGGCTTTGGGCTACGGGAATCTTCATGCACTCGTAGAGCCTGCTGCAGTTGTTCCAGTATCGTTTGTTGAAAAGACTCTCTTTCCATCGTTAAATTGCTTTTGCACCTTGATAAAAATCAGTCAGCTGGGGAGACCTTCAAGATGGCGGAGGAGTAAGACATGGAGATAAACTTCCTCCCCACAAATACATCAGAAATACATCTACATGTGGAACAACTACTACAGAACACCAACAGAATGCTGGAAAAAGACCTCAGACTTCCCAAAAGGCAAAAACCCCCCACGTACTTGGCCGTGTGGAAAACAGGGTCTTGGTGCTCTGGCCAGGTATCAGGCTTGTGCCTCTGAAGTGGGAGAGCCAATTTCAGGACATTTGTCTAAAGGAAACGCCCAGGCTCCATGTACTTTCAAATGGTGAAAGCTCTCCCAGAGATCTCCATCTCAATGCTAAGACCCAGCCCCACTCAACGACGAGCAAGCTACAGTGCTGGACACCTATGCCAAACAAGTAGCAAGACAGGAACACAACCCCACCCATTAACAGAGAGGGGGCCTAAAATCACAATAAGGTCACAGACACCACAAAACACACCACCAGATGTGGTCCTGCCCACTAGACAGACAAGATCCAGTCTCATCTACCAGAAGACAAGCACCAGTCCCCTCCACCAGGAAGCCTACACAATGAACTGAAAGAAGCTTAGCCACTGGAGGCACACACCAAAAACAACGGGAACTATGAACCTGCAGCCTGCGAGAAGGAGACCCCAAAAACAGTAAGTTAAGCAAAATGAGAAGACAGAGAAACACACAGCAGATGAAGGAGCAAGGTAAAAACCACCAGAAAAAACAAATCAAGAGGAAATCAGCAGTCTACCTGAAAAAGAATTCAGAGTAATGAGAGTAGAAATGATCCAAAATCTTGTAAATAGAATGGAGAAAATACAAGAAACGTTTAACAAGGACCTAGAAGAACTAAAGAGCAAACAAACAATGATGAACAACAAAAAAATGAAATTAAAGATTCTCTAGAAGAGATCAATAGCAGAAAAACTGAGGCAGAAGAACAGATAAGTGACCTGGAAGATAAAATAGTGGAAATAACCACTACAGAGAAGAATAAAGAAAAAAGAATGAAAAGAATTAAGGACAGTCTCAGAGACCTCTGGGACAACATTAAACACACCAACATTAGAATTATGGGGGCCCCAGAAGAAGAAGAGAAAAAGAAAGGGTCTGAGAAAATATTTGAAGAGATTATAGTTGAAAACTTCCCTAATATGGGAAAGGAAATAATCAAGTCCAGGAAGCACACAGAGTCCAATACAGAATACATCCAAGGATGCTTGGTGTCAGTCTATTTATCTCTTGTAAAAATAAAATACAGTGTGTGTGTATGAAGAAAAAAGAAACAAAAAAAGAATACATCCAAGGAGAAACACGCCAAGACACATATTAATCAAACTATCAAAAATTAAATACAAAGAAGAAATATTAAGAGCAGCAATGGAAAAGCAACAAATAACATACAAGGGAATCCCAGTGTCATTAACAGCTGATCTCTCAGCAGAAACTCTGCAAGCCAGGAGGGAGTGGCAGACATATTTAAAGTGATGAAAGGGAAAAGCCTACAACCAAGATTACTCTACCAAGCAAAGATCTCATCCAGAGTCGATGGAGAAATTAAAATCTTTAAAGACCAGCAAGAGCGAAGAGAACTCAGCACCACCAAACCAGCTTTACAACAAATGCTAAAGGAACTTCTCTAGTCAGGAGACACAAGAAAAGGAAAAGACCTACAATAACAAACCCAAAACAATTAAGAAAATGGTAATAGGAACAAACATATGGATAACTACCTTAAATGTAAATGGATTAAATGATCCAAACAAAAGACATAGGATGAATAGATACAAAAACAAGACCCATATATATGCTGTCTACATGAGACCCACTTCAGACCTAGGGACACATACAGACTGAAAGTGAAGGGATGGAAAAAGATATTCCATGCAAATGGAAATCAAAAGAAAGCTGGAGTAGCAATTCTCATATCAGACAAAATAGACTTTAAAATAAAGACTATTACAAGAGACAAATAAGGACACTACATAATGACCAAGGGAAAAATCCAAGAAGAAGATATAACAACTGTAAATATTTATGCACCCAACATAGGAACACCCCAATACATAACGCAAATGCTAACAGCCATGAAAGGGGAAATTGACAGTAACACAATCATAGTAGGGGACTCTAAAACCTCACTTTCAACAATGGACAGTTCATCCAAAATGAAAGTAAATAAGGAAACACAAGCTTTAAGTGATACATCAAAACAGATAGACTTAATTGATATTTATAGGACATCCCATCCAAAAACAACAAAATACACTTTCTTCTCAAGTGCTCATGGAACATTCTCCAGGGTAGATCATATCTTGGGTCACAAATCAAGCATTGGTAAATTTAAGAAATTTGAAATTGTATCAAGTATCTTTTCCCACAACAATGCCTTGAAATTAGATATCAGTTACAGGAAAAAAATCTGTAAAAAATACAAACACATGGAGGCTAACAATACACTACTTAATAACCAAGAGATCACTGAACAAATCAATGAGGAAAACAAAAAATACCATGAAACAAATGACAATAAAAACACGATAACCCAAAACCTATCAGATGCAGCAAAAGCAGTTCTAAGAGGGAAGATTATAGCAATACACTCCTACCTCAAGAAACAAGAAACGTCTCAAATAAACAACCTAACCTTACACTTGTACCAATTAGAGAAAGAAGAAAAAAAAAAACCCAAAGTTAGCAGAAGAAAAGAAATCATAAAGATCAGGTCAGAAATAAATGAAAAAGAAATGAAGGAAACAATAGCAAAGATCAATAAAACTGAAAGCTGGTTCTTTGAGAAGATTAAAAAAATTCCTAAACCATTAGCCAGACTCATCAAGAACAAAAGAGAGAAGACTCAAATTAATAGAATTAGAAATGAAAAAGGAGAAGTAACAACTGACACTCCAGAAATACAAAGGATCATGAGAGATTAGTACAAGCAACTATATGCCAATAGAATGGACAACCTGGAAGAAATCGACAAATTCTTAGAAAAGCACAACCTTTTGGGACTGAATAAGGAAGAAATAGAAAATACAAACAGACCAATCACAAGCACTGAAATTGAGACTGTGATTAGAAATATTCCAACAAACCAAAGCCCAGGACCAGATGGCTTCACAGGTGAATTCTATCAAACATTGAGAGACGAGCTAACAGCTATCCTTCTCAAACTCTTCCAAAATATAGCAGAGGGAGGAACACTCCCAAATTCATTCTACGAGGCCACCATCACTCTGATACCAAAGCCAGACAAAGATGTCACAAAGAAAGAAAACTACAGGCCAATATCACTGATGAACATACATGCAAAAATCCTCAACAAAACACTAGCAAACAGAATCCTACAGCACATTAAAAGGATCATACACTATGATCAAGTGGGGTTTATCCCAGGAATGCAAGACTTCTTCAATATATGCAAATCAATCAACGTAATACACCATATTAACAAATTGAAGGAGAAAAAACATATGATCATCTCAATCTATGCAGAAAAAGCTTTTGGCAAAATTCAAGACTCATTTATGATAAAAACCCTCCAGAAAGCAGGCATAGAGGGAACTTATCTCAACATAATAAAGGACATATATGACAAACCCAGTCAACATCGTTCTCAATGGTGAAAAAGTAAAACCATTTCCTCTAAGACCAGGAACAAGACAAAGTGGTCCACTCTCACCACTATTATTCAACATAGTTTTGGAAGTTTTAGCCACAGCAATCAGAGAAGAAAAAGAAATAAAAGTAATCAAAATCAGAAAAGAAGAAGTAAAGCTGTCACTGTTTGCAGACGACATGATACTATACATAGAGAATCCTAAAGTTGCTACCAGAAAACTACTAGAATTAATCACTGAATTTGGTAAAGTGGCAGGATACAAAATCAATGCACAGAAATCTCTTGCATTCCTATACACTAAGGATAAAAAATCTGAAAGAGAATTTAAGGAAATACTCCCACTTACCATTGCAACGAAAAGAATAAAATATCTAGGAATAAACCTACCTAAGGAGACAAAAGACCTGTATGCAGAAAACTATAAGACACTGATGAAAGAAATTAAAGACGATAAAAACAGATGGAGAGGTATACCATGTTCTTGGATTGGAAGAATCAACATTGTGAAAATAATTATATTACCCAAAGCAATCTATAGATTCAATGCAATCCCCATCAAACTACCAATGGCATTTTTCACAGAACTAGAACAAAAAATTTCACAATTTGTATGGAAACACAAAAGACTCTGAGTAGCCAAAGCAATCTTGAGAACGAAAAACGGAGCTGGAAGAATCAGGCTCCCAGACTTCAGACTATACTACAAAGCTGCAGTAATTAAGACAGTATGGAACTGGCACAAATACGGAAATATAGATCAATGGAACAGGATAGAAAGCCCAGAGATAAACTCACGCACATATTGTCACCTTATTTTTGATAAAAGACGCAAGAACATACCATGGAGAAAAGACAGCCTGTTTGATAAGTGGTGCTGGGAAAACTGGACAGCTACATGTAAAAGAATGAACTTAGAACACTGCCTAACACCATACACAAAAATAAACTGAAGTTGGATTAAAGGCCTAAATGTAAGGTGAGACAGTATAAAACTCTTACAGGAAAAGATAGGCAGAACACTCTATGACATAAATCACGGGAAGATCCTTTTTGACCCATCTCCTAGAAAAATGGAAATAAAAACAAAAATAAAGAAATGGGACCTAATGAAACTTAAAAGCTTTTGCACAGCAAAGGAAACCGTAAACAAGACCAAAAGACAACCCTCAGAATGGGATAAAATATTTGCAAATGAAGCATCTGAAAAGGGATTAATCTCCAATATTTACAAGCAGCTCATGCAGCTCCATATGAAAAAAACAAACAACCCAATCCAAAAATGGGCAGAAGACCTAAATAGACATTTCTCCAAAGAAGATATACAGATTGCCAACAAACACATGAAAGGATGCTCTACATCACTAATCATTAGAGAAATGCAAATCAAAACTTCAATGACATATTACCTCACACCAGTCAGAATGGCCATCATCAAAAAATGTAGAAACAATAAATGCTGGAGAGGGTGTGGAGAAAAGGGAACCCTCTTGCACTGTTGGTGGGAATGTAAATTGATACAGCCACTGTGGAGAACAGTATGGAGGTTCCTTAAAAAATTAAAAAGAGAACTACCATACGACTCAGCAATCCCACTACTGGGCATATACCCTGAGAAAGCCACAATTCAAAAAGAGTCATGTACCACAATGTTCATTGCAGCTCTATTTACAATAGCCAGGACATGGAAGCAATGTAAGTGTCCTTCGACAGGTGAATGGATAAAGAAAATGTGGCACATATATACAATGTAATATTACTCAGACATAAAAAGAAACGAAATTGAGTTATTTGCAATGAGGTGGATGGACCTAGAGTCCACCATACAGAGTGAAGTAAGTCAGAAAGAGAAAAACAAACACTGTATGCTAACACATATACATGGAGTCTAAAAAAAGAAAAGTTTCTGAAGAATCTAGGGACAGGACCAGAATAAAGATGCAGACGTAGAGAATGGAGTTGAGGACATGGGGAGGGGGAAGGGTAAGCTGTGACGAAGTGAGAGAATGGCTTGGATATATATACACTACCAAATGTAAAATAGATAGCTAGTGGGAAGCCGCTGCATAGCACAGGGAAATCAGCTCTGTGCTTTGTGATCACCTAGAGGGGTGTTATACGGAGGATGGGAATGAGATGCAAGAGGGAGGTGATATGGGGATATAGGTATACGTATAGCTGATTCACTTTGTTATACAGCAGCAACTAACACAATATTGTAAAGCAATTCTACTCCAGTAAAGATGTTAAAAAAAAAAAAAAAAAAGAAGTGCCAGGATTGGCACTAGTCCTAATCCGAGTGTCAGAAAGTGGGATAACTCCAAAATTATGGGAAAACATAAGGTCTATTTCTAGTCTTGAGGTCAGGGGTTGGTGGTAGATATCTGTCTCACTACAGCCAGGATAAAATCTTCTTGAGAGCTGAAAATTTTGTCTTTTTCATTCAGTTGCCAATACTGTGGCTAGGGTGAAGCCTCCCTGAGTGTTAGGAGTGGTAAAAGTACCTAGAACAGCAACTTGCATTCTAAAGTCAGTGTTATTGGGTTTTTGTTGTTGTTGCAATCCATATCCCAATTCAAAAAAAAGAAGATTCCCTACAATAAAAACTAAAAGAAATTTCACAATATAAAGTTTATATAAAATATAAAAATTTCATGTTGAAATTTTTTTAAAGCCAAAAAATCAATACTATTATCAACTATGTTTATATTTTCAGTAAATATATAAAGCACAGAGAAGATTTGCATTAAATTCATGATAGTGTATGCCTCTGCAGTGGACGGAGATGTTATATTTTGCAAATATGCCAACATTTGTTAATTTTGGGTGAAGGTAAACGGACGTTTTTTATATCTTTCATGCTTTCCATATTATGTTTTAATTTTTCAAAATAAATAAAATACAAAGAGAACTTAGAACTGTTATAGATGATGATTTTATTACAATGTTTTCAGAATTGAACATACCTAAGACATACGCACGTGCAACGTGCAAGGACATAAAGCATCTGAATAATACAATCAAGAAGCTTGGTAATAGAGAAAACTTTAAATTTTGTATTTCACAGAGAATATACATTCCTTTTTAATAGAAAGCTTGAATAAACCAATTACCATTGAAGAGATAAGAAAGCTGATTAAAGATCTACCATCAAAATTGTCACCAGGATTAGACTGTTTTTACAGCTCACTACTAGCTAATTTTTAAAGAACAAATAATTCTAATGCTATTTAAACTGTTCCAGAACACAGAAAAATGATTGAAAACTCACAATTTCATTTTTTAAAGCTAGCATAATTTTAACAACAAAATTTGAAATATACAATTTTACTTTGGAATGTAAACGCAATAATACTAAATAAAATATTGGTAAATAATACCCAGTAATGTATCAAATGATTATTACACCATGACTAAGTAGGATTTATTCCATAAACACAAGTTTGTTTCAAAACATCAAATATCTACCACTCTAATTCATCGAGTCAACAAACTAAAGGAAAAAAAAAGTTATACTGTTTTGTCAATAGATGCTGAAAAGACATTTGATAAAATTCAGGAGCCACTTTTAGTAATAATGCTATGTAAAACAGGAATAGAAGAAATACCCTAAATGTGTTAATGGTCAATGACTATTTACCAATAACCAACAGCAAATGTCATATAAATAGGGAACACTAAAGACAATTCCATGAAAATTAAGAACCACACAGGCATGTCTGTCATAATCATTATTCAACATTGTTTTGGAAAATCCAGATCATGTAATAACAATATTAACATTATAAGAGATAAAATGATCTCTATTTGCAGGTGAGATGACTATATATCTACAAAGTCCAAAACATTCTATTTTAAAAACCCAGTGTAATTCAGAGTATTTAGTAAGCTGAAAATAGAAGGAATAAAAAACCTCTAGTTTGTCTATATTGCCAAAAATATAAATGAGGAGGAAAAAATACCCAATTCAAAATGTCAAAATGTGACAAAAACTGTAAAAATATTTAGAGATAAACTTAATCAGATGTGATGGGACCTATATAACATTACAAAAACAAAACCAAAAGATTTTAATGATGTACCAAAATTCTCGAGTATTAAAGATTAATATTATTTTTAAAATAACCTTCTAAACAGAAATGCAGAAATGTAATACGATTCTAAGGCATCACAATTTTTTTAAACGTGGAAAGGATGCTTCCAATTTTTACATGAAAGAATGAAAAACAAATTATATAAAAGAAGAAAAGACAAAAAAAAAAAAAAAAAACAAACTAATGAGAGGGGACTTGCTTTACCAGAGTCCAAAGTTTATGGTCAAGCCAGTACAATTAAAACAATGTGATACTGGCTCAGGAACTTGAAAATGGGTGATTTATTTAATAAATGTGATAGCATAATCAGGTATCCAATATGAACAAAATGTATATTTGGACCTCTACCTCCATATACAAAAATAAATTCCTGATGGATCAGTTAAAGCTTAAAATTAATAAACATTTTTAGAAAAAATGTAGGTAAATATTTGTATGACTAGCAGTGGGGGCATTCAACTGAAAAAAACAAGAAACCAAAAAGCTAAAAAGAAGAGAGGACTCTATCTAATTTTTTTTAAAGCTGTAAAGTAAAAAAGAAGATATCAATAAAGTCAAGATTAATGATAGAATGGAGAAAATCATAACACATATGGGCTACAACTGATTAGTACACACCACATAGTAAATATAGTTAGAATTCCTACAGATTTATAAGGAAAAGATCAAAGATTCAATAGATAAATGAGCAAAGGATAAGCACTGGCAAATCACAAAAAAAAAGTCCGAATGGTAAAAAACAAAAAAACTCACTGAGTTTGTCAATTAAAGAAACAATACTATGTAATTTTTCACTGTTCAGATTTACAAACATTAAAGAGTGCTGGAGAGGATGCTGGAAAATGAGCACTTTCATTTTAGATGGTAATTTTGTAATATCTCTTAAAATTAAATAAACACCTACCTAACAGTCCCATTTCTGGGAAGCTACCCTATAGAAATAAAAGCACCAGTATGTATTGTAGCAGTGCTATGGTGGAAAAAAAAGAGAAAACTTAAAGACCATCAATAATAGAATGGTACATAAATGGTACCATTTTGGTACATAAATATGTACTGTGTATGCAGTTGTTAGGAGAAGAGAGGAAGACAAGGAGAAATAGAGGGAGAGGGGAAATGGGTGATTTATTTAATAAATGTGATGGTACAATCAGGTATCCAATGTGAATAAAATATATAGTTGGACATCTATCTTATACCATATGGAGAGGGAGGCATGGGGGAGAGAGAGAGATATCTGTAGCTACTGATCAGAAGGATATGTCAAGGGAGAAAAGCAATTACAGAGAAATAATGGGGCTTGCTGTTTCTGTAGAAAGGACTACAACAAACTTTCTTTAAGAGGATGGGGAAAACATGGAAGGATATACATTATGTTCTTAACACTTGTTACCTGGGGAGAAAAAAATTGGTAAGGCAAAGAAAGAAATGGGGGGGTGGTGGAGGATATAGTGTGTGTACACCATTTATTTTTCTTTATCTAGTTTTCCATTGTTCCAAATTTTACAAACACTTTTCAATTTTCTATTAGCACCCGATTTAAAATTTTGATTACAGAACAAGGCAATATCAAAAGTACCAAAGTATACTTCGGGCAAAACTGTGGAACTAGTCAATGTAAGATTTGGAGGCACCGTAAGTAATAATAAATTCTTTAATCTCTGACTTCAAAACTGTTCTCAAAAGTTCACACGACATATTTTACATTTAATAGTTCCACAACTTTTGCAATAGCACAATGAATTTAGGGGGTTTTCACCAAACCATAGACATAAATGTGAATATCATCATCAAACTTAATGAAGTAGACAGATGGCTTGGCCACCACTTGATGGATGAAAATGCCGGTTCTCTTGGACCCATCATCTTTGGCGTGCTCCACCTGCTTGCCCACAAGGCTGTCGACAACTTCTCCAGGCTCCCGTTCTGCTGTAGGGAAATAGTAGTTGGAATCTGGAATGATGCGCAGGTCACCATCTTTGTAGTCATCCAGCAGCGTGTACATATAAAGGACTGGATCTTTCTCGTAGGTGATGTAAAACCAAGTGTCCATCACGGGGGCTCGCGCCAGGACCATACCCTTCCATTCATCTTTCGTACCGTGCTCACCCTCAAACACATGACCCACTGCCTTGCCAATCAGGGAATCTGCCAGGCGCGAATCAATGCGAGGAGTTGGCACTCTCTCAGGAAGGATCTCTAGCGCTAAAACTCTCTTATCTCGGTGCAGTTCTAGTCCATACACACTATCTTTGCCATCATATTTGATGATATAGAGAGTGGGCTTCACGGAAACCTGCTCAAGCACGGTGCCCTTCCACTGCTCCACGGGCTCGTTGCCTTCCTTCCAGCCGTGTTGAATGCGGCAGCCCACAATGTTCCTACGGGTGAGGAAAGTGGGCTTGCGCCGCTGTTTCCTGTGGGTGTGCCTTTTCTTCATCAGGTATGCGGACACACCATCTACGCCCATCGGAGGCACTGTTGGGGGCGACATGGCTCGGGGTTTAAGGAGGCTCAGCAACGCTACCACTTACTAGATTAAGCTGACGAAAAGTCAGCACTATCCAGTATGAGATCTTTTTTTTTGTGATCTCCGAAAACAGAGAGATCCTGTCCTGCACGTTCTCCTTCTCCCTTCCACAAAGGCAAGGCTCTCACCAAGGCTCGGCAGAAACGCTCTTAACTCTGACCGTGGACACTAGGACAGCGGGGGCCTCTTGACAGTATTCTTCTCTCCCGCCCGGCAGAGGTATCTGCAGCAGTGGCAGTTGCCGCAGGAGATGGCGGGCTTGCGTGTGCTGCCTGCGCCTTGCGCCCGCCCCGACTCCCAACCCTAAGTCTCCCGAATTGACCACTTAGCTGTTATCGATGGTGCTGCGGCTGCGGAACGGCGACGGAGAAGGAGAGGACGGGAAAGGGATAAGAGCGATGGTTGCAGCGCCAAAGTCGCGGGCGGCGGCGGGTCTCTGAGAAGTCCGCGCGGCCTCGGCTTAGCAATGTTGCTCTGCTCGGCCTAGCTCTGGCGCCAGGGTTTTTGCCGCTTCGGGAACCCGACCCCTCAGAGCCCGCCTGAGCCTCGGCCCCGCCCCCGCCATTCCGCCTTCCGCTCAGCCAGCAGCAGCTGGGCGGGTTACTGCGCACACTGCGTTCTGTCCACACAGTCACAGGCGCTCACTCCTTCATTTCCTCACGCGCCCCCCGACCGCTTCTCTCAAACCCAAGCCAGACTGGCCGGCTCCCTTACTCCTCTCTGGCCGTCTGTCGCCCGCCAGCCTCCTCAGCAGCTTCTCCATCTGCTTTCTATCTTCCAGGAATTCCTCACAAAGCCTTTTTTTTTTTTTTTTTTTTTAATATTCAACACATACATACACAGAGTTTGTACATACAAAAAAATTTTTTTTTCAGTTTAAGGATTACGAGACCGGATAAGTAAATGCCGTGTACAGTCCACCATCCTGATCCAAACTTTCCTTTTTATTTTCTATCTGGTCACTCACAGTAATGCTTTTTTAATACGTATATTTTTCTGAATGTAAAGTAAATGTACTGACACTGCGGAGATTTTCTGAAATTCAGTGAAATAAAAACCGAAACTAACCTTAATCTTAACATCTAGATATACAGCAAAATGTTAACAGTTCTGATATCTCAATAAATCTATGCTTGTATTTTACAAAATTGGTAGCTTTTCACATCTTTATAACTTCTTTTTAAATTCATATCATTAGTATCTTCCAAAGTTATTAAATACTCTGAAAACATGGTTTTTAATGGTTCCATAATGTTCCTTTGTATAGATCTTCCGTTATTTATCCTAAAAGGTCTATGACGATAAATAAAATTAGTTTACTCTCATATATGGATTTATTGAGCTAGTATAAACCATTTTTTCAAAGAATACTTAATGACATGGAGATCTACATATGAGATAAGAACAATGTGTGAGAAAGCAGGATACTGAAACAAAATTGTGGCTCCAATTTTGTAGACAGAAAAAATTAAAAGGTTTTTGTGGTATATATTTGCAGTCTTTCTGATTATAAAAGTACTGCATGCTCATGTGGAAAATATGAAAGATAGAAAATAAAGTATCCATAATTTCACCTACTTCAAGTCACAGGGCTCTTATCAAGATTAAATGAAAATATCTGTATGTCTTTTATTCCTGTATCCTACTTACAAGATAGCAATATAAACCAGGGAAGTCTAGGCTCCTCATTCTCACTCCTCCACTCTATACTGGTGAGAAGAGAAAGCCTCATATCATCATGGGTAAAAAAGGCCATTAATTCTTCTGGAAATGTAGGAAAGCAGGGAAGAGAGGTGCAAGGCAGCAATTCGGGCTGCCTCCACGTTACATTACCTTCCAAGGCAGGGAAAGAAAAACCTAGTCCTCATACCATTTAATAGCTGATTGGGCAGAATATGTGTGGATCCTTCAATTCCCCATGTTTCCCAGGCCAAAGGCTTTTGAGATGGGATAACTCGCCAGTACTATATTATAAGAAAGTAATTCCAAGGAAGCAATTTCAAGGAAGCAAGAAAACTACATATACTAAAAGGTATTTCTAAACTCTTTAGAATTACATAGTGGTGTGTACATATTCACACATATATACAACCTACACAGGGAAAGTCAGAAGGTGAGTATGTGTAAATGTCATGTCATTATGTTCCACAAATAATGCTCCCCAAGTAATTCCCCAGACCAAGATGTGCCAAGTTATTTTTGCTTAGAAGAGCAATTGACAGGTGGGAGAAGACCACCCACCAGGCACACAAATTCAGAACAGTTAACTCAAGCTCTTTGGTTATATACTTTAATGGAATTCTTGCTCACAGCCCTACAAAGCAATCTGAAGAGACAAAGAATTTCCAGTATCCTTCCTTCTCTAGAACTATGATTCTGATGTTTAAATCACTCCCTAGCGTTATGGATTCAATGAGCCTCACTACACTAAGATATAATGTTTACCTTGTATGTCTGCCCACTAGACTACAAACCCATTCAAGAAAAGACTTTTATCTCAAGTGCCTTACTCAGAATAGGTACTCAATGAGTATTTGTTATATGAATAAATAAGTGGTTTCAACTGCCTTGCTCCAATCCAAAGAAATCCTCCAAAATGAAACAAGTGGTCTTATACAAGCCTCTGAAGACTGCAGTTCTGGTGACTTAAAATCTCCTAGGGCAGCTTTATTTATCCCTTCAAAACACACAGATTACTGATCCTATAAATATGTGTCTATAAGTCTGAAAATGATAAGGAGAACACCATCAAATGCAAAATAGTCATACCTCAGAGATATTGTGGGTTCAGTTTCAGACCACCACAATAAAGTGAATATTTCAATATAGGAAGTCACACAAATTTTTTGGTTTCTCAATGCATGTAAACATTATGTTTACATTATGCTATAGTATAATGTGTGTGCAATAGCATTATGTTTAAAAATCCAAGGTATATAACATACCTTAATTAAAAATACTTTATTGTTAAAAAGTATTAACCATTATCTGATCTTTTACAAGTCACAATCTTTTTGCTGGTGGAGGATCTTGCCTCAATGTTGATGGCTGCTGATTGATCAGGGTGGTGGCTGCTGAAGGTTGGGGTGGTGTGGCAATTTCTTAAAATAAGACAACAGTGAAGTCGCTGCATCCATTGACTCTTTTCACAAAAGATTTCTCTGTAGCATGCAATGTTATTTGATAGCATTTTATCCACAGTAGAACTTCTTTCAAAATTGGAGTTAATCCTCTTAAACCTGCTGCTCCTTTATCAATTAAGTTTATGTAATATTTTAAATCCTTTGTTGTCATTTCAACAATCTTCACAGCATTTTCACCAGGAGTAGATACCATCACCAGAAACAACTTTCTTTGCTCATCCATAAGAAGCAACTCCTCATTCATTTAAGTTTTATTATGAGAGTGTACCAATTCAGTCACATCTTCAGGCTCCACTTCTAATTCTAGTTCTCTTGCTATTTCCACCACATCTGCAGTTACTTCCTCCACTGAAGTCTTGAACTACTCAAAATCATCCATGAGGATTGGAATAAACTTCTTCCAAACTCCTGTTAACGTTGATGTTTTGACCTCTTTCCATGATTATGAATGTACTTAACTTGCATCTAGAATGGTGAATCCTTTCCAGGAGGTTTTCAATTTGCTTTGCCCAGATATCAGAGGAATCACTATCTATGGCAGCTATAGCCTTATGAAATTTATTTCTTAAATAATAAGACTTGAGTGTCAACATTATTCTTTGATCCATGCGCTGCAGAATAGATGTTGTGTTCGCTGGCATGAAAACAACATTAATCTTATTGTACATCTCCATCAGAGCTCTGGGTGACCAGGTGCATTGTCAATGAGCAGTAGTATTTTTTTTTAACATCTTTATTGGAGTATAATTGCTTTACAATGGTGTGTTAGTTTCTGCTTTATAACAAAGTGAATCAGCTATACATATACATATATCCCCATATCTCCTCCCTCTTGTGTCTCCTTCCCACCCTCCCTATCCCACCCTTCCTGGTGATCACAAAGCACTGAGCTGATCTCCCTGTGCTATGCGGCTGCTTCCCACTAGCTATCTATTTTACATTTGGTTGTATATATAAGTCTATGCCACTCTCTCACTTTGTCCCAGCTTACCCTTCCCCCTCCCTGTGTCCTCAAGTCCATTCTCTATGTCTGCATCTTTATTCCTGTCCAATGAGCAGTAATATTTTGAAAGGGATCTTTGTCTTCTGAATAGTAAATGAGCATTGGCTTCAACTTAAAGTCACCAGCTGCATTAGCCCCTAACAAGAGAGTCAGTCTGTCCTTTGAATCTTTGAAGCCAGGCATTAACTTCTCCTCTTTAGCTATGAAAGTCCTAGAGGGCATCGTCTTTCAATATAAGACAGCTATGTCTACATTGAAAATCTGTTGTTTAGTGTCTTAGCTAGATCTTCTGGAAAACTTGCTGCAGCTTCTACACCAGCATTTGCTGCTTCATCTTCCACTTTGATGTTTTGGAGATGGATTCTTTCCTTAAACCTCATGAACCAACCTCTGCTAGCTTCAAACTTTTCTTCTGTAGCTTCCTCACCTCTCAAAGCTTTCATAGAACTGAAGAGAGTTAGGGCCTTGCTCTGGATTACGCTTTAGCTTAAGTGAATGCTGTGGCTGGTTTGATCTTCTATCCAGACCACTAAAACTTGCTCTGTAACAGAAATAAGGCTGCTTTGATTTTTTATCATTTGTGTGTTCACTAGAGTAGTACTTTTAATTTCCTTGAAGAACTTTTTCTTTCCATTCACAATGTGGCTGTTTGGCTCAAGGGGCCTAGTTTTTGGCCCATCTTGGCTTTTGACATGCCTTCCTCACTAAGCTTAATCATTTCCACCTTTTGATTTAAAGTGAGAGACATGTCTCTTCCCTTCACTTGAAAACTTAGAGGCCTTTGTATGGTTATTAATTGGCTTATTCAATATTGTTGTATCTCAGGGAATAGGGAGGCCCAAGGAGAGGGAAAGAGAGGAGGGAGTGGCCAGTTGGTGAAGCAGTCAGAACACACACAGCATTTATCCATTAAGTTTGTCATCTTATATGGATGCTGTTTGTGGTGCCCCAAAACAATTATAATAGTAACATTAAAGATCACTGATGACAGATCATTATAACAGATATAATGATAATGAAAAAATTTAAAATATTGCAAGAATTACCAAGATATGACACAGATATGAAGTGAGCAAATGCAGTTGGAAAAGTGGTGCCAATAGACTAGCTTGACACGAGGTTGCCACAAATCTTCAATTCATAAAAAAAAAACTCAATAAATGTGAAGCACAATAAAGTGAAACACAATAAAACAAGGTATGCCTGTATGTGGATAATTATAAAATCCACCTCAAGGTGTAGCTGTGAGGATTAAATAAGAAAAATGCAAGTAAATTTCTTAGCACCTGAACTGGTTCATGGCAAGTACTCATAGCCTCTTAACTAGTCATTCCTAAAAATAAGCCCTTTTCTCTTATCAGATCTGTCTACAAACCGCCTGGCTCATGCTCCACCTCTGAAACTTTGCTCTATTTCACACTCAAGCTCCCTTGGTCAGGGTCTGAGTGTGAATCAAGGAAACACTGTAGCAGGGTTTTGTTCTTTATAGTCAGTTTCAGAGCAGTCTTTCAAATGCTGCAAGTTTCTGGAAGCCCAAATTCTGGATAAACAAAACTTTATTGAGAATAAATTTGGGAGATACAGTGATAATTTATAACTGGAGGGGTTATGGATATAGGCATAAATATAATTCCATTGTACAAGGCAGATTATAATACATGCTATGAGAGGTACAAATTAAGCACTGGGGACCAAAAGGAGGTAGTGATTTCTTATGGCTGGGAAGATTGGAAAAGACAACTTGAAAGGGTAAGACAACAAAAAGAAGACATTCAGAAGGTGGTAGAATAGTGAGACCTTTTCAGTCCAATCAGAACACAGCTAAAGGCACAGAGGCAGGCCTGGGCATAGGATATGTAAAAAATTGGTAAGGAGCTTGTGGCTGTAGCATAGCGTGTGCCAGGTTAAGGAATAGGGTATGTGGTGGGAAAAAAGGTTAGTCAACAGCCTCAAACGCAGAGACTTGGCATTCCATCCACTGCTGGGTGGAAGAAGATGATGTTCCAACACTTCTGATAGTGTAATGTTGGCAGGACGAAGTAGAGAGTTGATCTTCCATGTCCCATCTAGCAGGAGCAGGTGATACTTCCCTAAGCAGATAGTACTTCCCTGTCAGAGTAGTATTAAGTGGTATGGTACTGAGCACAGAGCTGATCTTCAATCCCCCACTCATCAGAAGCAAGCAGTGCTATGCTCTGATTTTCTTGCCAGAGTAGCATCAGTGAGGGTTTATGATGAGCAGTTCCTCCACAGTCATCTAGTGGTATAAGGTAGTGCTAGTGACATCTATGCTATAAATTCTCCTAACCATCCCCCTATATCAAATCAACAGCAGTGAGACTGAACAATGCAGAGCAAGGCAGGCCTAGTCAGAACTCTGGTTCCCAACGCTCACTGTATCAGTGAAACCCACTGAGGAGTTGAGCTTTCATCCCCAACCACTGTCAATGAAACTCAACCAGGGTAACAAGATGGGAATAAATGGTACTCAACTCTCCCTATGTCCTTGGAGTCAGTGAAGCTTAGTGGTCAGATAAGCCACCACCCGCCCTTGGAGGCAATGAGATGGTATGAGTCAGTACACAACTTTCATCACTAAGGTATTGGCAGATTTAAGAAGGGAGCTAAACTTCTAACCATCCCACCCATGTGCAATGAGGCAGTGTGAGTCAGTACTCCACTTTTGCAAAGGTAGTGCCAAGATATATATATATATATCAAAGCATGTACAAGATCTGTATACTGAAAATTTTAAATGTTAATGCCAGAAATTTAAAAAGATGTAAGTAAATAGAAGGATATACAGTGTTCACAGATTGCAGAACTCAACTTAATAAAGATGTTGATTCTCTCCAAAATGATCTATGAATTTAATGCAATTTCTATGAAAATTCGAGCAAGGTTTTTCATAGAAATACACAGGATACTTATATTTATATGGAAATGTTCAATATCTAAAATGTCTAAAACACTTTTGAAACAGAAGTATGTAGTAGAAAGAATCATTCTACCTTAAAGTTACATAGCTACAGTAATCAAGGAAGTATGGTGCTTACAGACCAACAGACACACAGAGAGATAACTCAGAAAATGACTCACATTTACATCCACCTGATTTTTGACAGATGTTCAAAAGCAATTCACTAGAGAAAGGATAGCTTTTTCAACAAATGGTGCTGGGGGAATTGGACATCCCAAGGCACACATGCACACACACACACACACACATACACACACAAAACCTACATGGAAACCTCTTATCTTATACAAAAATTAACGTGAAATGAAAAACTAACTAAAATGTAAAATGTAAAGTTATAAAACTTTTACAAAAAACAGAAGAAAATCTTTGGTACCCAGTGCCAGCTGAAAAGTTCTTACACTTGACACCAAAAGTAGGATTCTTCATAGGAACAACTGATAAATTTGATCTCATTAAAATTAAAAAAAATGCTCTATGAAACACTCTGTTAAGGGGATAAATAGACAAGCTACAGAAAGTGAGAAAATATTTGCAATGTATACATCTAACAGAAGGCTCATATCTCGAAAACATAAAGTAAAATTATTTTACTCAACTGTAAAATAGCCAACAATCCAATTAGAAAATGGTAAAAGACATGAACAAAAAATTTCACAAAGAGGATATACAGTCAGCAAATAAGCACATGAAGAGATCATTAGCCACTAGGAAAATATAAATTATTACCATAATAAGATATCACTACACATCTATTAAAATAGCTAACATTTTTAAAATAGTGACCATACCAAATGTTGACCATGATGCAGAGAAACTAGCTCTCTCTAACATTGATGGTTAGAATGTAAAATGATGTATTCTGGTGGAGACCTTCAAGATGGCGGAGGAGTAAGACGTGGAGATCACCTTCCTCCCCACAAATACAACAGAAATACATCTACATGTGGATAAACGCCTATAGAACACATACTGAACACTGACAGAAGACCTCAGACTTCCCAAAAGGCAAGAGACACCACACGTACCTGGCCATGTGGCTGAAAGTGTCTTGGCACTCCGGCCGGGTGTCAGGCCTGTGCCTCTGAGGTGGGAGAGCCAAGTTCAGGACATTGGTCCACCAGAGACCTCCCGGCTCACCATAATATCAAACAGCAAAAGCTCTCCCAGAGATCTCCATCTCAATGCTAAGACCCAACTCCACTCAACGACCAGCAAGCTAAGGTGCAGGGCACCATATGCCAAACAACAAGCAAGACAGGAACACAACCCCACCCATTAGCAGACACGATGCCTAAATTCATAATAAGGTAACAGACACTGCAAAACACACCACAGGACATGGTCCTGCCCACCAGAGAGACAAGATCCCACCTTATTCACCAAAACACAGGCACCAGTCCCCTCAACTAGGAAGCCTACACAAGGAACTGAACAAACATTAGCCACTGGGAGCAGAGAACAAAAACAACAGGAACTAAGAACTGAAGGCTGCAAAAAGGAGACACTAAACACAGCAAGTTAAGTGAAATGAGAAGACAGAGAAATACACAGCAGATGAAGGAGCAAGGTAAAAACCGACCAGACCAAACAAATGAAGAGGAAATAGGCAGTCTACCTGAAAAAGAATTCAGAGCAATGATAGTAAGGATGATCCAAAATCTTGGAAATTGAATGGAGAAAATACAAGAAACGTTTAACAAGGACCTAGAAGAACTAAAGAGAAAACAAACAATGATGAACAACACAAGAAATGAAATTTAAAATTCTCTAAAAGGAATCAGTAGCAGAATAACTGAGGCAGAAGAACGGGTAACTGACCTGGAAGATAAAGGAGTGGAAATAACTACCGCAGAGCAGAATAAAGAAAGAAGAAAGAAAAGAACTGAGGACAGTCTTAGAGACCTCTGGGACAACATTAAATGCTCCAACATTCGAATTATAAGGGTTCCAGAAGAAGAAGAGAAAAGAAAGGGACTGAGAAAATATATGAAGAGATTACAGTTCAAAACTTCCCTAATATGGGAAAGGAAAGAGTCAATCAACTCCAGGAAGCACAGAGAGTCCCACACAGGATAAATCCAAGGAGAAATACGCCAAGACACATATTAATCAAACTATCAAAAATTAAATACAAAGAACAAACATTAAAAGCAGCAAGGGAAAAACAACTAATAACACATAAGGGAATCTCCATAAAGTTAACAGCTGACCTTTCAGCAGAAACTCTGCAAGCCAGAAGGGAGTGGCAGGACATATTTAAAGTGATGAAGGAGAAAAATCTACAACAAAGGTTACTCTAGCCAGCTAGGATCTCATTCAGATTTGACAGAGAAATTAAAACCTTTACAGACAAGCAAAAGCTAAGAGAATTCAGCACCACCAAACCAGCTTTACAACAAATGCTAAAGGAACTTCTCTAGTCAAGAGACACAAGAGAAGGAAAAGACCTACAATAATAAACCCAAAACAATTAAGAAAATGGTATTAAGAACATACATATGGATAATTACCTAAAAAGTAAATGGTTTAAATGCTCCAACTAAAAGACATAGATTGACTGAATGGATACAAAAACATGACCGGTATACATGCTGTCTACAAGAGACCCACTTCAGACCTAGGGACACATACAGACTGAAAGTGAGGGTATGGAAAAAGATATTCCACACAAATGGAAATCAAAAGAAAGCTGCAGTAGCAATTCTCATATCAGACAAAATGGACTTTAAAACAAAGTCTGCTACAAGAGACAAAGAAGGACACTTCATAATGATCAAGGGAAAAATCCAAAGAGAAGATATAACAATTGTAAATATTTATGCACCCAACATAGGAGCACGTCAATACATAAGGCAAATACTAACAGCCATAAAAGGGGAAATTGACAGTAACACAATCATAGTAGGGCATTTTAACACCCCACTTTCACCAATGGACAGATCATCCAAAATAAAACTAAATAAGGAAACACAAGCTTTAAATGATACATTAAACAAGATGGACTTAATTGATATTTATAGGACATTCCATCCAAAGACAACAGAATACACATTCTTCTTAAGTGCTCATGGAACATTCTCCAGGATAGATCATATCTTGGTTCACAAATCAAACCTTGATAAATTTAAGTAATTGAAAACGTATCAAGTAACTTTTCCGACCACAATGCTGTGAGACTAGATATCAATTAAAAGAAAGAAATCTTTAAGAAATACAAACACATGAAGGCTAAACAGCACACTACTTAATAACCAAGAGATCACTGAAGAAATCAAAGAGGAAATCAAAAAATACCTAGAAACAAATGACAATGAAAACACGATGACCCAAAACCTATGGGATGCAGCAAAAGCAGTCCTAAGAGGGAGGTTTATAGCAATACAATCCTACCTTAAGAAACAAGAAACATCTCAAAAAAACAACCTAACCTTACACCTAAAGCAATTAGAGAAAGAAAAACAAAAAAAAAAAAACCCCAAAGTTAGCAGAAGGAACGAAACTATTATGATCAGCTCAGAAATAAATGAAAAAGAAATGAAGGAAATGATAGCAAAGATCAATAAAACTAAAAGCTCTTTCTTTGAGAAAATAAACAAAATTGACAAACCATTAGGCAGACTTATCAAGAAAAAAAAAGGGAGAAGACTCAAATCAGTAAAATTAAAAAAGAAAAAGGAGAAGTAACAACTGACACTGCAGAAATACAAAGGATCATGAGAGATTACTAAAAGCAACAATATGCCAATAAAATGGACAATCTGGAAGAAATGGACAAATTCTTAGAAATGCACAACCTTCCGAGACTGAACCAGGAAGAAATAGAAAATATGAACAGACCAATCACAAGCACTGAAATTGAAACTGATTAAAACTCTTCCAACAAACAAAAGCCCAGGACCAGATGGCTTCACAGGCGATTTCTGACAAACATTTAGAAAAGAGCTAACACCTATTCTTCTCAAACACTTCCAAAATATAGTAGAGGGAGGAACACTCCCAAACTCATTCTACGAGCCCACCAACACTCTGATACCAAAACCAGACAAAGATGTAACAAAGAAAGAATACTACAGGCTAATATCACTGATGAACATAGATGCAAAAATCCTCAACAGAATACTAGCAAACAGAATCCAACAGCACATTAAAAGGACCACACAGTATGATCAAGTGGGGTTTATCCCAGGAATGCAAGGATTCTTCAATATACACAAATCAATCAACGAGATACATCATGTTAACAAATTGAAGGAGAAAAACCATATGATCATGTCAGTGGATTCAGAGAAAGCTTTCGACAAATTCAACACCCATTTATGATAAAAACCCTCCAGAAAGTAGGCATAGAGGGAACTTTCCTCAACATAATAAAGGCCATATATGACAAACCCACAGCCAACATCATCCTTAATGGTGAAAAACTGAAACCGTTTCCACTAAGATCAGGAGCAAGACAAGGTTGCCCACTCTCACCACTATTATTCACCATAGTTTTGGAAGTTTTAGCCACAGCAATCAGAGAAGAAAAAGAAATAAATGGAATCCAAATTGGAAAAGAAGAAATAAACTTTTCACTGTTTGCAGGTGACATGATAATATACATAGAAAATCCTAAAGATGCTACCAGAAACCTACTAGATCTAAGCAATGAATGTGGTAAAGTAGCAGGAAACAAAATTAATGCACAGAAATCTCTTGCATTCCTATACAGTAATGATGAAAAATCTGAAAGAGAAAGTAAGAAATCACTCCTATTTACCATTGCAACAAAAAGAATAAAATATCTAGGAATAAACCCACCTAAGGACACAAAAGACCTGTCTGCAGAAAATTATGACACTGATTAAAGAAATTAAAGATGATACAAACAGATGGAGAGATATACCATGTTCTTGGATTGGAAGAATCAATATTGTGAAAATGATTCCACTACCCAAAGCAATTTACAGATTCAATGCAATTCCTAGCAAAATACCACTGGCATTTTTCACAGAACTATAAGAAAAAAATTCACAATTTGTATGGAAACAGAAAAGACCCCTAATATCCCAAGCAATATTGAGAAAGAAAAACGGAGCTGGAGGAACCAGGCACCCTGACTTCAGACTATACTGAAAAGCTACAGTAATCAAGACAGTATGGTACTGGCACAGAAACATAAATATAGATCCAAGGAACAGGATAGAAACCCGAGAGATAAACCCACGCACATATGGTCACCTTATCTTTGATAAAGGAGGCAAGAATACACAATGGAGAAAAGACAACCTCTTCAATAACTGGTTCTGGGAAAACTGAACATTCCACTATCACCAATGGACATGTAAAAGAATGAAATTAGAACACTCCCTAACACCATACACAAAAAGAAACTCAAAATGGATTAAAGACCTAAATGTAAGGCCAGACACCATCAAACTCTTAGAGGAAAACATAGGCAGAATACTGTACGACATAAATCACAGCAAGATCCTTTTTGACCCACTTCCTAGAGAAATGGAAATAATAACACAAATAAACAAATGGGACCTAATGAAACTTAAAAGCTTTTCCACAGCAAAGGAAACCATAAACAAGACGAAAAGACATCCCTCAGAATGGGAGACAATATTTGCAAATGAAGCAACTGACAAAGGATTGATCTCCAAAATTTACAAGCAGCTCATGCAGCTCAATATTAAAAAACAAACAACCCAATCCAAAAATGGGCAGAAGACCTAAATAGACATTTCTCCAAAGAAGATATACAGATTGCCAAAAGACACATGAAAGAATGCTCAATATCTTTAATCATTAGAGAAATGCACATGAAAACTACAATGAGATATCATCTCACACCGATCAGAATGGCCATTATCAAAAAATGTAGAAACAATAAATGCTGGAGAGGGTGTGGAGAAAAGGGAACCCTCTTGCACTGTTGGTGGGAATGTAAATTGATACAGCCACTATGGAGAACAGTATGGAGTTTCCTTAAAAAACTAAAAATATAACTACCATATGACACAGCAATCCCACTAATGGGCATATTACCCTGAGAAAAGCATAATTCAAAAAAACTCATGTACCAAAATGTTCATTTCAGCTCTGTTTACAATAGCCAGGACATGAGAGCAACCGAAGTGTCCATCAACACATGAGTGGAAAAAGAAGATGTGGCACATATATACAATGGAATATTACTCAGCCATAAAAAGGAACAAAACTGACTTATTTGTAGTGAGATGGATGGACGTAGAGACTGTAATACAGAGTAAAGTAAGACAGAAAGAGAAAAACAAATACCGTATGCTAACACATATATATGGAATGTAAAAAAAAAAATGGTCATGAAGAACCTAGGGGTAAGATGGGAATAAAGATGCAGACCTACTAGAGAATGGACTTGAGGATATGGGGAGGGGGAAGAGTAAGCTGGGACAAAATGAGAGAGTGGAATGGACATATATACACTACCAAACATAAAATATATAGCTAGTGGGAAACAGCTGCATAGCATAAGGAGATCAGCTCAGTGCTTTGTGACCACCTAGAAGGGTGAGATAGGGAGAGTGGAAGGGAGGGAGATGCAAGAGGGAAGAGATATGGGGACATATGCATATGTATAAGTGATTTACTTTGTTATAAAGTAGAAACTAACACAGCATTTTAAAGCAATTATCCTCCAGTAAAGATGTTAAAAAATAAAAAACCCAAAGCAATTAAGATAATTGCATTAGGAACACAAATATCGATAATTACCTTAAATGTAAATGGATTAAATGCTCCCACCAAAAGACAAAGACTGGCTGAATGGACACAAAAACAAGAACCGTATACATGCAGTCTACAAGAGAGCCACTTCAGACCTAGGGACACATACAGACTGAAAATGAGGGCATGGAAAAAGTTATTCCATGCAATGTAAATTAAAAGAAAATTGGAGTAACAATTCTCATTTGAGACAAAATAGTCTTTAAAACAAAGACTATTACAAGAGACAAAGAAGGACACTACATAATGATCAAGGGATCAATCTATGAAGAGGATATAACAATTGTAAATATTTATGCACTCAACAAAGGAGGGCCTCAATACATAAGGCAAATGGTAACAGCCATAAAAGCGGAAATCAACCAAAACAAATCATAGTAGGGGACTTTAACATTCCACTATCGCCAATGGACAGATCATCCAAAATGAAAATGAATAACAAAACACAAGCTTTAAATGATACATTAAACATGATGGACTTAATTGATGTTTATAGGACATTCCATCCAAAAACAACAGAATACACTTTCTGCTCAAGTGCTCATGGAATATTCTCCAGGATAGATGATATCTTGGATCACAAATCAAGCCTTGATAAATTTTAAAAAATTGAAATCATATCAAGTAACTTTTCTGACCACAGCGCTATGAGACTAGTTATCAATTACAGGAAAAAACCTGTAAAAAATACAAACACATGGAGGCTAAACAATACACTACTAAATAACCAATAGATCACTGAAGAAATCAATGAGGTAATCAAAAAGTGCCTATAAACAAATGACAATGAAAACACAATGCAAAACCTATGGGATGCAGCAAAAGCAGTTCTAAGAGGGAAGTTTATAGCAATACAATCCTACCTCAAGAAACAAGAAACATCTCAAATAAACAACCTAACCTTACCCCTAAAGCAATTAGAGAAAGAAGAACAAAAAGCCCCAAACTTAGCAGAAGGAAAGAAGTCATAAAGATCAGATCAGAAATAAATGAAAAAAAATGAAGGAAATGATAGGAAAGATCAATAAAATTAAAAGCTGGTTCTTTGAAATGATAAGCAAAATTGATAAACCATTAGCCAGACCCATTAAGAAAAAAAGGGAGAAGACTCAAATCAGTAGAATTAGAAATAAAAAAGAAGTAACAACTGACACTGCAGAAATACAAAGGATCATGAGAGATTACTACAAGCAACTCTATGCCAATAAAATGGACAACCGGGAAGAAATGGACAAGTTCCTAGAAAAGCACAACATTCTGAGACTGAACGAGGAAGAAATAGAAAATATAACACACCAATCACGGGTACTGGAATTGAGACAGTGATTAAACATCTTCAAACAAATAAAAGCCCAGGGCCAGATCGCTTTACAGGTGGATCTTAACAAACATTTGGAGAAGAGCTAACACTTATCCTTCTCAAGCTCTTCCAAAATATAGCAGAGGGAGGAACACTCCCAAACTCATTCTACGAGGCCACCATCACCCTGATACTAAAACCAGACAAACATGTCACAAAGAAAGAAAACTACAGGCCAATATCACTGTTGAACATAGATGCACAAATCCTCAACAAAATACTAGCAAACAGAAGCCAACAACACATTAACAGGATCATATCCCATGATCAAGTGGGGTTTACCCCAGGAATGCAAGGATTCCTCAGTATACAAAAATAAATCAATGTGATAAACCATATTAACTAATTGAAGGAAAAAAACCATATGATCATTTCAATAAATGCAGAAAAAGAAAATTGAAATCTTTTTTTGTATCTATTGAGACCAAATAATAAAGACCATATATGACAAACCCACAGCTAACATCATTCTCAATGGTGAAAAACTGAAACCATTTCCTCTAGGATCAGGAACAAGACAAGGTTGTCCACGCTCACCACTCTTATTCAACATAGTTTTGGAAGTTTTAGCCACAGCAATCGGAGAAAAAAAAGAAGTAAAAGGAATCCAAATTGGAAAAGAAGAATTAAAGCTGTCACTGTTTGCAGATGACATGATACTGTACATATAGAATCCTAAAGATGCTACCAGAACACTACTAGAGCTAATCAATGAATTTGGTTAAGTAGCAGGATACAAAATTAATGCACAGAAATCTCTTGCATTCCTATACACTAATGACAAAAAATCTGAAAGAAAATTTAAGGAAAGATTTGTTACATTTACCATTGCAACAAAAAGAATAAAATAATTAGGAATATACCTACCTAAGGAGACAAAAGACCTGTATGCAGAAAGTTATAAGACACTGATGAAAGGAATTAAAGATGATGCAAACAGATGGAGAGATATACCATGTTCTTGGATAGGAAGAATCAACATTGTGAAAATGACTCTACCACCCAAAGTTATCTACAGAATCAATGCAATCCCTATCAAACTATGAATGGCATTTTTCACAGAACTAGAACAAAAAATTTCAAAATTTGTATGGAATCACAAAAGACTCTGAAGAGGTAAAGCAATCTTGAGAACAAAAAACAGAACTGGAGGAATCAGGCTCCTGGACTTCAGACTATACTACAAAGCTTCAGTCATTAAGACATTATGGTACTGGCACAAAAACAGAAATATAGATCAATAGAACAGGATAGAAAGCCCAGAGATCAACCCACACACATATGGTCACCTTATCTTTGATAAAAGAGGCAAGAATATACAATGGAGAAAAGACAGCCTCTTCAATAAATGGTGCTGGGAAAAGTGGACAGCTACATGTAAATGAATTAAATTAGAGCACTACCTAACACCATAAACAAAAAAAAATCTCAAAATGGATTAAAGACTTAAATGTAATGCCAGACACTATAAAACTCTTAGAAGAAAACATAGGCAGAACACTCTATGACATAAATCACAGCAAGATCCTTTTTGACCCACCTCATAGAAAAATGGAAATAAAAACAAAAATAGACAAATGGGACCTAATGAAACTTTAAACCTTTTGCACAGCAAAGGAAAGCATAAATAAAATGAAAAGACAACCCTCAGAATGGGAGAAAATATTTGCAAAGGAAGCAACTGACAAAGGATTAATCTCCAAAATTTACAAGCAACTCATGCAGCTCAATAACAAAAAACCAAAAAATCCAATCCAAAAATGGGCAGATGACCTAAATAGACATTTCTCCAAAGAAGACATACAGATTGCCACAGATTGCCAACAAACATATGAAAGGATGCTCAACATCACTAATCATTAGAGAAATGCAAATCAAAACTACAATGAGGTATCACCTTACACCATTCAGAATGGCCATCATCAAAAATCTAGAAACAAAAAGTTCTGGAGAGGGTGTGGAGAAAAGGGAACCCTCTTGCACTGTTGGTGGGAATGTAAATTGATACAGCCACTATGGAGAACAGTATGGACGTTCCTTAAAAAACTAAAAATAGATCTACTATATGACCCAGCAATCCCAGTACTTTGCATATACCCTGAGAAAGCCACAATTCAAAAAGAGTCATGTACCACAATGTTCATCGCAGGTCTATTTACAGTAGCCAGGACATGGAAGCTTGTCCATCGACAGGTGAATGGATAAAGAAAATGTGGCACATATATACAATGGAATATTACTCAGGCATAAAAAGAAATGAAATTAAGTTATTTGTAGTGATGTGGATGGACCTAGAGTCTGTCATAGAGAGTGAAGTAAGTCAGAAAGAGCAAAACAAATACCGTATGCTAACACATATATATGGAATCTAAAAAAATAAATAAATAAATGGTCCTGAAGAACCTAGGGGCAGGACAGGAATAAAGACGCAGTTGTAGAGAATGGACTTGAGGCCACGGGGAGGGGGAAGGGTAAGCTGGGACAAAGTGAGAGAGTGGCATGGACATATATACACTAGCAAATATATAATTGATAGCTAGTGGGAAGCAACTGCATAGCACAGGGTGCTCAGCTCGGTGCTCTGTGACCACCTAGAGGGAAGGGATACGGAGTGTGAGGGGGAGACGCAAGAGGGAGGAGATATGGTGATATGTGTATATGTATAGCTGATTCACTTTGTTGTAAAGCAGAAACTATCACACCATTTTAAAGCAATTATAGTCCAATAAAGATGTTAAGTAAAAATAAAATAATTAATTTGTAACCAGTGGAGAAAAAGAAAATGATGTATTTTCCCTGGAGAACATTTGGCAGTTTCTTACAAAAATAAACATGGAAATACTATGTAAATCAGCAATTATACTCTTGGACATGTATCTTAGAGAAATAAAGACTTATGTTTATACAAAAACATGTATGTAAATGATCATAGAAGCTCTATTCATAATTCATAAAATGTAGAAACAAACCACATGTCCTCCATGGTGAATGACTAAAATACAATAATTCAGCCATACCATGGAATACCACTCAGCAATAAAAAGGAACATGCTATTGATAATATCAAATTTTGTATTTGTATTGTAAGGAATTATGCTGAGTTAAAAAAAAGCCAGTCTCAAAATGTTACGTACTGTATTATTATATTTATATAGCATTCTTTAAATGACAAATTATAGTTTAATGACTTCCAAGGATTAGGGATCTGGAGTGGGAGAGAGTTGGTTTTAGTTAAAAATGGGTGACTTGAGGTATCTTTGTGGTGGAACTCTTTTTCATCTTGACTGTGGTAGTTGTCACACTAGTCTACACGTGTGATAACATTGCATAGTAGTAAATACACACACACAGAAGTCCACATATAACTGGTGAAATCTGAATAAATTTGACAGATTTTATCAATGTCAGTTTCTTGGTGTGATTTTGCACTCTAATAATGCCAGGTGTTACCACTGGAGTTTACTGGGCAAAAAGTACACAGAATATCTCTATTATTTCTTACAACAGCATGTGAATCCACAATTATCTCATTTTTTAAAAAAAAGAAAAAGAGCTGAAGTCGTAAAATTTAATAGATAAGGAAAATTGTTCTATATATGAATAACAAATAAGATGCAGAAAATTATATAATATGATAATATTTCTTATTAAAGTAAATAATAAAAAATGTTATTTTATTTACAGGAAAAAATAAGTATGCAACTTTGAAGAAGTCATTAAATCTCTCTTTGCTTCCATTTCATCAGACAAAAAATAAGAGTTTTGGACTGATTCAGCTCTAAAGTCCTTTCTTGCTCCAAATTTCTATGATTCAATGAAAATGAAAAGCTGGGAAAGAAAGCTGGGATTAAGAAATGAGTTTGGGGTGTAGTTTTCCAGTTAACCAGTGCGTGTAAATTTTTATAAGGAGAAAATGCAGCTAAGTAAGCTGAGAGTAAAGTGACAGAGCATTTTTAAATCAACAGATCAAGATTTTTGTTTTCCCTCTTGGGAACTGTACAGAGATTTGTGGAGCTGCTAAATTGCCTGTAAAAATCTTATTTTGTCATATAGTATTTTGGCAGGTTTGATAGTGAGAGTTGATGAGAAGAGTAAAATTGTGAGTTGGCCAGTTGGATATATTCTGAATAAAGGCTTTGGCTTTGATTATCAAGGGTGTTGGTTTAGCATTTGACTATGTTCATCCAATTATCAAAGATTTCCTCTAAGTACTGGATTGAAGATGGAGACCAGTGATTAAAAGCCAACTAAATTTTCTCTGTTAGTTTGATCCTAAGTATAGTTATTTTTTTTATTTTTGCAAAAATAGCTTTTTAAAGTTATAGGGGATGGGTAGAATCAATGAGCAGAGAGAAAAAACCCTCTATATTAGGGAGAGTAATAAACTAGCACTAAAAATCCTGGTTTTATTATTCAACCCTGTTACTATATTTCCGAATGACTCATACTTCCTGTGGCACAGTTTAGTATATATAAAAGAAGGAAAATACTATCTACCTCCTACTTTTCAGAAAACAATATGGAATTTATTTAGGTAGAAGGTCTGTTTAATGTTTTAAGCTAAAGAATAATACTATGTGAATATAAGATCACTTCAATTTGTTATATATGAAGAAACACAGATAAATTAAAAAATGACCTTATAAAACAGAATTTCAAAGCTTACTCTGCTGGTTCACTAAGAGTAATGAATTTTACTTCTGTTTTTTTTAAAGTTCTTACTTATTACAAAATCAGATTGGGTTCAATTACTATGAAATCACAAATATTGCATATGTTCTATCTTGTATGTAATATATTTAAAAAGCTATTACCACCCTAAAGTTTAAGGTAAAGCATAAACTGCAACTTTTATTTTTTAGGTACTTCTTTGAAAATTATTTTGAAAACAGTAAGTTCTCTGACTAATGAGAATTATCTGAGGAACTAGTCCTTAGCTTTTTCCCTTGATACATGAATTTTCTTCCATAAAGAAAGAACAATGACACAATAGAACCCCCACCACAATCCTGTAAGTGGGTTGCTAAAAAAACCTCTTAAAGTGAAGGGTTATTTTATTATGAGATTAATAAAAAATAGCAATTTTCTGTTGCTCTACACTGAAACAAAACACAGTTATAAAGTAAGTGAAACTTAGATTGGACATGACTGAACTGAAAAATTCCCAAACGATCATCAAGGAGTTGTTTCCCAATCCCACAGCTGAGATAGGAACCTTTAGACCATAGTTTTTGAGAATAGAGACTGCTTAGAGGAAGGGTTAGCTCACTATGAGAAACTCAAACTATACAAAAAAATGTAAAAATGAAAGAAAAAAAAATCACCCCAAAACCCACCACCCATACATATGTTTTCCAGGAGGCATGGCAATCACTTTATATTCCCATATTGTTTAGAACTACATGTTAGATTACCTCTATAGAAGCAAAATTATAACATATGTACATGCTTTGGAAAGGGACAGTCTTTAAAAACAAAAAAGCCATTGAAACTCAGCCTTATAGTTCTCCAAAAGGAATGCTCGGACCAAAGAAAGGTCAATAAAAAGGAAATAGTATTTACACCTGTTTAAGGAAATTCAGAGTACTGAACTTCATACCTGTCCACTAAGACATATTCTTTATTCTCAAGAACTTTTTCAAAGTCCATGGGATACAGGCTGAAAAGGAGATCTGGCTTGGAGCCAGTCTGGGGTGGAACCAAAGATTACACCTTAAGTCAGTGGATCTCAACTTCTATTAGGCATTAGACTTTGCTGCAAAGCTTGCAATATAAACATATCCCAGGTCCCATGCCTCAGAGACTCTGATCCAGAATGTCTGTGGTCAATTCTATAATGATACTTGTTTCACAACCTCCCCAGACCTTCACTTTGAGAAACATTACAATAAATCCAAATAAATACATTTCTCTATGCTTCTGTTCCCAAGGGCTTTAATGTGTAAATATTCTTTCTTTGAGTTACAAGACTCAGATTTAGCACATATCAATAATTTAATTTAACCATGTTTCAGATTTTCCATATACTTAGGAAGTCATGATCATTTTATAACTAGAACCATATGTGTAGTAATGACAAGGCAATTTGGGATTTATAACTTGACATTACAACTTGGGCATTACCCTTTTATGGGAGAATAACATCCTCATAATTTTCATTGGATTAGAATGATTTTTCTTTATGATATGAACACAATATCATAAAAATGTTAAAAATTGCATTTTTTTAAACCCAGAGAGTTAATGAAACCAAAATACGAAAGAAAAATAACAGGACATGTGATTCTAATTCATCCTCCCTCAGTCTCTCTGTACTAGAACTGCTAAACTCATAATTACCACTTTACTTAGTCAACATCTCTTTATGTAAATTCCATATTATTTGCTCAATGAATTAAGCCTAAGATAATAATCAGGCTTCTCCTACCTATTTCCGTACCAATAATGGCCCACTGTCTATTTTTGGCAAAGCTCCCATTCATCTCTCTCTTTATAGCCTATATCCTTATATAGGCAAGGAATTAGTTTCATCAACTCTAACCCATGCCCCCTCCCCATTCCCATCTCAGTCCTTTGGTCAATAGTAACAACTGCTGCAAAAAAGTCCAGTCAGTGACAAAGATACAGGATCTGGCTTAAAGAAGTCACTGGTGACTTTTATGAAAACATATACAGTCATTTTAAATTGCTTTAAGGTAGGAAATGCATGCAAATTAATATATAAACATTCCATAGTATACATTTCTAACACACTGATGGGATCAGCTAAAATGAAATCCTCCTCTGAGTGGACTTGACAAAACATAGGCGAATTGTGTCAATGTTCTTGACTGTGTTAAAATTGTATACATATGACTAAAAAAAAAAAATGTTTAGAGAAGGCTAGTCAAGTTGAGCCAAAGCTGGCTGTATCCCAAAGTTAAGTAGAAATGTGTTACCACCCAAACACCCATTTTCACAGTTCAAGCCTTCACAAGCTTTCCCTGTCTTTCTGAAAATTGGACGCAATCAACCTAAGAGGAAATGTTAGCAGGGTGGAAGGTTGTCGATTAGCAAGGCTAAATAGTTTTTCTCTCATATCTTTTTTTAAATTCAGCTTTGTTGAGGGATAATTGACAATTAAAATTATATGTATTTTAACAGTGCAACTTGGTGTTTTTATATGTGTATACATTGTGAAACAACCACAATCAAACTAATTAGCATATGTATTACCTCATATAGTTACCTAATTTTTTTGTGGTGAGACTACTTAAGATCTACCCTGTTAGCAAATTTCAAGTATACAACACAGTATTGTTAACTATAGTCACTATATTAGATCTCCAGAACTTATACATCTTGCATAACTGAAACTTTGTACACTTTGACAAACATTTCATCACTTTCCCAATCCCAAACCCTGGCAACCACGATTTTTCTCTGTTACTATGAGTTTGAATATTTTAGATTCCATATACACATGAGATTATGCAATATTTGTCTTACTGTGGCTGGATTATTTCACTTACCATAATGTCCTCCAGGTTTATCCATGTTGTCACAAGTGTCAGGATTTCATGCTTTTTTTAAGGCCGTTACTATTCCATTTTGCATGTGTGTGTGCGTGTGTGTGTGTGTATATCACATTTTCTTTTTTAAACATCTTTATTACAGTATAATTGCTTTACAATGGTGTGCTAGTTTCTGCTTTATAACAAAGTGAATCAGTTATACATATACATATGTCCCCATATCTCTTCCCTCTTGTGTTTCCCTCCCTCCCACCCTCCCTATCCCATCCCTCTAGGTGGTCACAAAGCACCTAGCTGATCTCCCTGTGCTATGCAGCTGCTTCCCACTAGCTGTCTATTTTACGTTTGGTAGTGTATATATGTCCATGCCACTCTCTTACTTTGTCCCAGCTTACACTTCACCCTCCCTGTATCCTCAAGTTCATTCTCTAGTAGGTCTGTGTCTTTATTCCCGTCTCGCCCTTAGGTCCTTCATGACCTTTTTTTTTTTCTTTAGATTCCATATATATATGTGTTAGCATATAGTATTTGTTTTTCTCTTTCTGACTTACTTCACTATGTATGACAGACTCTAGGTCCATCCACCTCATTACAAATAACTCTTTTCATGGCTGAATAATATTCCATTATATATATGTGCCACATCTTCTTTATCCATTCATCTGTTGATGGACACTTAGGTTGCTTCCATGTCCTGGCTATTGTAAATAGAGATGCAATGAACATTTTGTTACATGACTCTTTTTGAATTATGGTTTTCTCAGGGTATATGCCCAGTAGTGGGACTGCTGGGTCGTATGGTAGTTCTCTTTTTAGTTTTTTAAGGAACCTCCATACTGTTCTCCATAGTGGCTGTGTCAATGTACATTCCCACCAACAGTACAAGAGGGTTCCCTTTTCTCCACACCCTCTCCAGGATTTATTGTTTGTAGATTTTCTGATGATTGCCATTCTGACCGGTGTGAGATGATATCTCATTCTAACAGGTGTGACATGATATTTCATTGTGGTTTTGATTTGCATTTCCCTGATGAATAGTGATGTTGAGCATATTTTCATGTACTTGTTGGCCTTTTGGAGGTCTTCTTTAAAGAAATATCTATTCAGTTACTTTGCTCATATTTTAATCAATTTATTCTGGTTTGTTTTTACTCTGAGTTATGATTTCATTATATATTTTTAATATTTGCTACTTATCAGATATATGGTTTGCAAATATTTTCTCCCATTCTGTAGGCTACCTTTCATTCTGTTGATTGTTTCCTTTGCTGTTCAGAAGCTTTTTTATTTGATGCAATCCCACTTGTCTTTCTGCTTTTGGTGCATGTGCTTTTGGTGTCTTATTTAAAATGTCATTTCCAAGACTAATATTAAGGATTTTTTCCCTTATGTTTTCTTCTAGTCATTTACTATTTCAGATGTTATGCTCAAGTCTGTAATCAATTTTGAGTTGACTTTTGTATATGATGTGGGATAAGGGTCCAATTCCATTCTTTTGCATGGGATATCCAGCTTTACCAGCATCATTTACTGAAGAGATTATCATTTGCTCATTGTGTGTTCTCAGCACACTTGTTAAAGGGTGAGTTGACTGTAAATGCATGGATTTACTTCTGGGGTCTTTATTCTGTTCCATTGATCTATATGTCTATCTTAACACCAGTACCATACGGTTTTAATATTTGTAGCTTTGTAATTGTAACTCATTTCTTAAATCACCCTTTAATATAGGCAAAATAAAGCCTTCTAAAGGCTCAGGTCAGCTTTCTTGGCTACTTTTGTTTGCCCATGTGGCTTGTTCTAGAAATGTAGAATTTTAAAGTGTTTTCTAGGTTCATGTAATGGACCAGCCACAAATTTTGGCCTTGTCTCCAGTAGGGAGTTAAATCTTTGACTGAAAATGAGAGCTATCAACTGATTGCAAAGAATTCAGTGCTGCTATTTTCACCTTTTTAGAAGTTATTTTCCCAATGCAGCAGTTATCAAGGTCTCATTACTTTTGTATGCACTTACTTAACAAGTGGCACTTGCTATGGGGAAGTTGCTCTGTAATTGTTGTTTTAACCTAAAGCAATACAATGGTCTCATTTATTTGTCTTGTTCAGCAACACAAGTCTAGCTACTTCCTAAAATATAGTCAAAGGAAACCCTCTTCCTGTGCCATATCAGAATGTTGTTTATTTATTCTGTTTTATTGTGAGAAGTTTAAAAACAATGGAACCAAACTAAAAGTATATATGTATAGCTGATTCACTTTGTTATAAAGCAGAAACTAACACACCATTGTAAAGCAATTATACTCCAATAAAGATGTTAAAAAAATAATAAGGGAGGGAGATATAAAACTTTTGCAAGGCATAATTTCAGTTTGAGGTTTAATATAGACAAGGATGACTTTGAGTTTTTTAAATGGTCAGATTATGCACAAAATTTTCTGAAACTTAATATTTTAACAATACAAGATAGATAACAAAATGGCTGTGTTTGCTTGCAAAAGGGCTATATAACTCAAAATTGTAAAGAAAACACTCTGGTAGGACAGTAGTTGGGAGATGTTACTCAAAATATTCAAGTAGATATAATAGGAACTCTTTATTATGTTTAAAGTTAGCTCTCCAACAATGCTGCGTCAGCCAAGTCTTTTGTTTATACCATGTATGACCTAAGAATCTAATAATGTCAAGAATATGGAAGAAAGTTCAGAGGAAGAAAGTCAAGAGTATTTGACAATGGCTAATACTGTAGGCATAAACATTTATAATACCATAATAATTTTCTTTATAAAAGCCACCTTGATTATGCACCAATGTGACAGATTAGGGAAATGCACTGTAGCTATATTACTGGATAGTTCAGTATGTGTGTGATTTCACACGCTCTCTTTTGTCAATATTTAAAACAATCTACACAGGGAGTAAATTCCCCTTGTTCATAAATCTCAAGTAAAATAGAGAAAGAGAAAATTGGATAAAGGTAAGGGCTTTCTAGCTGCTTCTTACAGTCTCGTGTGCCATTTTGCCTTGGTTACTGTCATTGGCTTTAAATAACGTGTTGCTCTGTTTATTCTATGTCTGCCTGCTTTTTTTTGATGAATGTTGGAACTTAAAAATGTATAGGAAGATCCAAACAAAACAAAACAAAACAAATAAAGCCCTCTACATGTATTTTGAGGAATTTAAACCTGTCACAATGCTATATAAATCTACAAGGAACTCAAAACCCTTAAAAATATTTTTGAGCCAAGAACAACCCTTTCAGGAATCAGGAAGTTAAGGACATTTTCAGTATTTTAAATTTGGAATAGTTCATGCTAAAAAAAGTGTGTAGGGAAATATTCTTGCATTCCTGAAATTTTACTAGTTTTTCTTTCTTAAGAATATGTTTTAAACCTAATTAAGCCAATGTCAATTTATTTGGAAAGGTGGTTCTTCCACTATGGCATCAAAAACCAGAAAAATTACATATGACTTCTTATATTGTTTTGCAAAAGACATTAATATAAAAGTTGATATTCTTCTATAGTTTCACTGTGCCAATAATAATAGGAATAAGGCTATCTCAAATGTATATGCTTTGCTCTATAAAAGGTGTCAAAGATAAACAAACCTAGACTCTAGTTAAAGTGGTAAGGACAGATTTTTTTCCTCAGTTTTATTGTGATATAATTGACATGTAGCAATGCATAAATTTAAGGTGTACAACATAATGACTTGACTTTCATATATTGTGAAATGATTACTGCAATAAGTTTAGTTAACATCCACCATCTCATATACAAAAAAACTCAAAAAGAAAAAGAAGAAAAAAACATTTTTTTCCCTTGTGATGGAAATTCTTGGAATCTACTCTCTTAACAACTTTCAAACAAACTAATACAGCAGTGTTAACTATAGTCATCAGGTTGTACATTACACCCCCAGAACTTATTCATCTCATAACTGGAAGTCTGTAACTTTTGATGACTTTTACCCAATTCCCCCCACCCCTTATCCCCCACTAACCACAAATCTGATCTCTTTTTCTATGAGTTTGTACCTATGACAGATATATTCATCTGTCATTGGACACTGAGGTTATTTCCATGTCTTGTCTATTGTAAACAATGCTGCTATGAACATGGGGTGTGCAGCTATCTCTTCGACATAGTGTTTTTATATCCTTCAGATATATTCCCAGAAGTGAAATTACCAGATCATATGGTAGTTCTATTTTTAATTTTTTGAAGAATCTGCATACTATTTTTCATAATGGCTGTAACAATTTACAATTCCACTAACAGTGCACAAGCGTTCCCTTTTCTCCATATCCTTGCTGGCATTTGCTATTTTTTGTCTTTAATAACAGTTATTTTAACATGGCATGAGGAGATATTGTGGTTTTTACTTGCATTTCCATAATTATCACTAATGTTGGGCACCTTTCATGTGCCTATTGGCCATTCATATATTTTCTTTGGAAAAATGTCTATTCAGGTCTTTTGCCCGTTTTTTATTTTTTTTTTATTTTATTTGCTACTGAGTTGTATGAGTTATTTGTATATTTTGGATGGTAATTCCTTATCAGATATATGTTTTGCAAATATTTTTCTCATTCCATACATTTTCTTTTCTTTTAGCTGATCATGTATTTTGGTGTCCAGAATCTTTTTAATTTGATGTAGTCCCACTTGTTTAATTTTGATTTTGTTGCTTGAGCTTTAGGTGTCATATCCAAAAAATCATTGTCAAGACCCATTTCAAGGAGCTTTTTCTTCTGTTTTCTTCTAGAAGTTTTATGGTTTCCAGTCTTACATTTAAGTCTTTAGCCCATTTCAAGTTAATTTTTGTGAGTGGTATGATACAGTAGTAGTTTTATTCTTTTACAGTGAATATCCATTTTTTTCCCAGCACCATTTATTTTAGAGATTGTCTTTTAAATTATGAATATAGTATTGCAATAAATAAAAGAGTCCAGTGTTAACTAAACTCAAATTTGATTTGTGCAGAGGTAACAGGGTATTTTAAAAGGAGAATGAGGGAATAGAAAGGGGATTGAGTAGAGGCTTAATAGAGTTAGGAAAATGAAAAATTACAAAAAAAGGGAAAGGATTGGGTTAATCCATGTGAAATCTACCTGGATTTGTTAACTGGTGCTTCTTGAAGTTAGATTCCTTCCCTCCCACACAGATCTGGAGACAGGTCTTCCATTTTAAGGTTTTGACTGAAAAAACAGTAAATTTTTTGAGAAGCTTTTTGTTTTCTCAAGCAGGCACTTTAAGGGGGACAAGAGTCATCCTAGGGATGTAGCCTGGAGCTGTTAGAAACTATGTTAGTATTTATTCAAGTGTTTTTATAGGCCAACGTTGAGGTCTAGTTGATAAGAGGGCCCAGAGGAGCCTGGCTAGAGTTTGGTTGAGGAGATATTCTTTGTCAAAGGTCTTGTAAGTAAATATATATTTCATATGAATAACTTCACCACGAGCAAGTACTTCAATTTGTAAAGTACTTCAAATGATAGACATTCCTTTGTTCCATATCTCTCCTGGGAACTGAGCAGTAAACAAAACAGACAGTCCTTGCTCTCAAGGAGTTCATATTCTAGCGAAGGGACAAACTGATAAGCAAATAAACAAGTAAGTATATAATATAATATCAGGTTGTAATAAGAATTATGAAAAATAAGAGAGGTAAGGGAAAAGAGATAGATGTGATGCGGGTAGTCAGTATTACAAAGGACCATAAAAATTACATTTGAAGTGAATGGAGTCTGCCATAGGAAGATCTGGTGGAAATATATCCCAGGCAATTGGAACAGTGAATGCAAAAGCTCTGAGGCTGGTGTGAACTCAGTGTTTTAGAGAACAGAAAGGCCCACTAGCTGGAATAAATTGAGCAAGGAGGATAGCATTACAACCTATAGTCAGCAGGCGATCAAGCACCAGATCATAGACGGCCTTGTAGGCTTGTCACATGTGTGTCAAATTCATCAAAACTGACAACCAGGATTTGTTATCTGAGGTGATGGACATGAGGGAGTTCATCCTCCCACATGGTGGGTTGATGTGAAACTTTGTTCAATAAGGAGGTAAACCCATAAACACAGAGTACTAGACAATGAGTTATGTATGTATTATGGATGATAATGAACTACTGTAACTCTGATTCTTCAGGAAGCCTAGTCTTAGAAATGCTTAGGCCCAGGAAGACTAGATGGTTGCAAAAATGGTTCCCATGATACCTAAGTTTTCTGTGCAATTTAATAATAAATCTTCTTCCTTGAAGGTAATCTGGGCAAGCATAAGTAATCTTTGTGATTTTAAGTGGTCTATCACAGGCCACCTTGTATGGTTTACTGGTCCTCTATTTTTTATTCTGTATGTATGTACTTTTCTGTTATTTAATTAGGATAAAAATGATGGTCTCCAAGAATTTTAGTTTCTCTCTGCTTGCCTAACATAGTGCTTTGATTAGGCAGCTGCAGAAGTCTAGCAGAAAAGAGGCCTAGAGCAGATTTGAAGGTCATTTGGGTAACCAAATAGACTATAAATAAACAAATACATGGATAGTTAATTACCTTAGAAATCTCTCCAGATGATGAATGTCAAATGGCCCAAGTAAGTGCAGTTATAATTGGCATATAAGTGAAAGAATTTTGATATAAGTCCCAGACAGCATTCCGCAACTATCAATATTTAAAAGAAAGTCTTTGTTAGCCAGTGCTACGGTCTGATTTATTTTATAATTTTTTTTCAATTTTCAGAAATGTCCTTTTCCAAATGGTTTAAACATAAGTACTGGGGTTTTTGTCTACTGAATGATTTCAATGTAAGAGAGAATATGTATATCTACAGGCCTTGCATTCAACTTTACACCATAATATTTTAAAGCTAATAACTGGACAGTAAAACAATTTTCTCTATGCTATGACTAATTTTTTGTCACCAATTTGCTGTGATTTCTCTCTGCAGTGAAGACTATACCTTACTTTTATAGTACAGTGCTTTTGGATCCCTTCTAACACGATGTGTGGTAAAACAGTCTAAATAATTACAGATTTCTAAACACTATGATAAACAGAAAATTAATAAAACATCCTAATGTACAACAATAGGACAATTTTGAAGTAAATTCTAGTATATTAATTCAATATCATATCCTATAACTATTAAATTTATGTTGAAAAATAACTAATCCCAACTTGAGAAAATTTTAAAAAGATAAATTTGTATGTATATTATAATCATAATTATGTAAAAAGGAAAATTTTTAAGTATTTAAAGAATGGGAGAAAATACAGTGGAGTTCAATTTAATGTTAATAGTGATTCTGTGATGCAGAACTATGAGTGTTTTTTCTTCCTTCTACTTGTTTTAACTTTTAAAATTTTGTATAATTAGGATATTTTGCTTTATAGGGGAGAAAAACAAAATCTTTAATCAAAACGTAGAAAGTCTAAGGATACCTTTCTTCCTAAACACACTAATTTATGATCTGAGGCTCATATGGTTTTGTTGCCTACCTATAAACTGGATTGCACATTTTGTTATTCCTTACCAAATCCTCAATTCTTCTAGTTTCCTCCAACATCTAGATACAACTCTCCAAACTAATGTTACTAATTTTTCTCCCTCTCCATTGACTTGGCATCATTAATAACTAAAACCAGATTGCTCAGATCCTTATTAGGACTATCTAAAGAAGATCTGTGAGCAGAAGTTTAATATCTGGAAATCTTCTCCCAACATCTAGAAATCTCAACTTGCTGTCCTCTGGACACAGAAAATGAGTTTATAGTCTGCTCTAGCCATTAATATTTGCTTTTCTTTTCATAACCCACAGCATCATTGAAATGGGTTTATAGTCTGCTCTAGCCATTAATCTTTGTCTTTCTTTTCATAACCTACAACATCAGTGAAATGCCTGGTGGTTTACACTATGTAGCAAATGTCCTCTACTACCAAGTCCCAACAGATAGTTCAGCTGGCCTTTACTGAATGAAAGGTGACCAAATGAAAAACTCATATTGTTCAAAAGAAAGAAGAATTTATCTTCTGTCCTTGAACAAGAGGAGGAACTGACAAAGACTCTCCCATTGACTAGACTTTAGATAGACTCCTCTGAGTCCTTTTTCAAACTAGGCCTCATCCTTGGGCCCTGTATTTGGCCTGCCTAGTCCAGTTGTAGCAAAAATCCTGCTAAGTCAGTTTAGAGACGATCCGCCACCCTTGATATCTGATCACCCTGGCCTTCTTTTAGCACTAATCCTGTTAAGTTGGTTTAGGAAGAAATCTCCTACCCTTAATGTATTATTTTAGTAATACTCCATTTAATGATCCCCTCATTCTGCTCACTAGCTATAAATCCCCAGTGTCTTAGCTATATTCAGAGTTGCGGCTGATCTCTCTCCTTTATTTTGATAGTCTTGACAACGATAGCAAATATCCTGAATAAAGTCTTCCTTACTGTTTTAACAAATATAAAAATATCTTTTCTTTAATTAAAACAAAAGAATATCACAGAAAGTTGTATACTTAATTTATTCTGAAGGAGAATAAATAAACTGTGACTTTGAGTTCACACTGAACATATTGTAATGAATAAGAATGTGTGTACTAATCAATACTAAAGTGGGAAACACAGGAAAAAATTTTATGATTCCAAAATTAAGAATTTTTCTAGAACAAAAGTTGGAAAATTATCGCAGATGCATTCTAAGATAGTCATTCAGAAAAATCATTGAAGGGCAAGAGGTAGGACTGAACCAAATCACAAAATTCTACCTGGTGCCAGAAACTTTCTACATGGTATTAATTAAAGTCTTGGTTTTGACAAACAGATAGCCACAAAATGTAGGCAAACAACCTTTTTAAGTTAATGTGTCCTAGGTTATTTTCCATAATGTTTACTCAAGTTACTTTCTTTCCCTAATTAACTCAGAAACTCATTTTATATAACATTTGATATCATTTATATCTCATGAAATTCAAGTTCGCCTTTATTAAAAATGCTGTGACATACATACTTATGTATGTCATATGTGTTCATCCAAGATAGGGAAAGGCCATTCTTATTAACATGTTGCTATTCTTAGTAATTAACTCCAAAAAAAGCTTAATTTTTGGATAGAGATTCTTCTTTATCCTCAACTGTCAAATCATGCAAAGAAGGTGAAACTAAATTAATTAAATGTACACCCTAAATGTGTTCAGAATACAGTGGGAAGTGCTGATTAAATCTGGTGAAGTGCCATGCATTTAAATGTGGCTCATGAAGAAAAAAAGAAAAAGGAGATCAACTTGAAGTTTCCAATGATATAAGGGGCAAAACAGGAAAGAATTAACTGGAGAGTGATGGGGTTCAGGAAGTGCTATCCCAAAATATGGCAGCTTGCCATATTGAATATTTTAAGGTGAAAAAGTTTGATAAAATGGCAGAAGCAGGAAGTCACTCTGACTCCCCCCACTTCTCTGAAACAGGACATAAAACCCTCATGTGAGAGATGCCCTACCTACACTACGAGGAAAGGACCATCCATAGCTCCAAAGACAAAAGGACACCAAGAACAGCTTTGCCAAGACTCCCCCAGTTTACTACAATTACATCATACTTTTTAACCTATAATATTCCTCCTTGACTGTGTACTCTTCATCAAACATAGCATAAAATATGCATGTCTAAATGTTTCTTTTGGTCTTCATTTCCTTATGAAGTCTCCAGTCTCATGTGAAACTTATACTGAATAAATTTGTATGCTTTTTACCTGTTAATCTATATTTGTCAGTTTAATTGTCAAACCCAGCCAGGGACCCTAAGAGGGTTGAGGAAAAACTTTTCCTCCCTTAGAGTTTCTGGTAACTATGAAGGGACTCCATCATCTGGAGACACCTTGCTTGGTCCAGAAGCTGCAGTCAGAGATCTTGGACCTCTGGCAACAGCTGGCAGTAGGTAAGAATTCTTACGATGTCAGTCTTTCATATCTCTGCCTGTGGGGACCAGTTGAGCAAGTGTGGTAAAAGTCTTTTCTTTCCCAAATTAAGATTAGCAAAAAAAATTGTGAGAATTAGTTCTTTGATTTGTAACTCCTGTGAATTTGGTTTGAGGGGTACCCATTGATTATTTTCCTCCTGGGAACAGCTATTGTTTTCCTATTTATCTCTCATTTTGTGCTCTGAGGACTCAACTTGGCTTTCCACGTGTTGGGGCATGCAAGTATTGGTTCTTGCATGTGCAGGTGGCTAACTGTCAGATTCAAGGCCCCAAGAATGTGGCTGGACAAAACATGTGGGTTGCACCCTATTTGCAACTAAAGTCCTACTGACAATTGCCAGCTCTTAGGGAGTTAAGTCTTTCTTTCTTTTGGCTATCTTGGGAGTGGGTCTGGATCTTGGGAAGCCTTCACATTTGCACCCTCTTTGGGACAACTTTTGCATCCATAATTAGTTATTGGTTTTGGTTTTGAGTCACCTGATAGGTAAAACTTTAGTTTAAATACTTGAAAGGAATTTTTAAAGGAGCTCTATGTCTGATGTTGGCCAAATTGGAGGCTGATATTCAGAGCCTGATAGAAATATATTTTTAAAATTATTCCCCCCAAGCTAAAATAGAGCTATGTACTTACAGGGAAAAGAAAACATTGTGAAGCCTTTGTGGGAGGATTTATTAAATCATTGCAAAGACACACAACTCTAAATCTAAAACACAGGAGTCTTTTATCCATCTTAGCTTGATCTTTTCTCCCTTATATAACGATAATGTAGCTGGATGAACGGGTCAGCCCCTTGATATCATTCAGGCTGTGAGTCAATTATTTGAGGAATTAAAAAACAACTGTCCTGAGCACGCTGCGGCCGCGTCAGTCCGGTGCGACCTGCACCCGCCTGGCCGGTCGCCCTGCCCGCGCCCGAGTCAAGGCCATGGCGGCCTCGCTTCTGCTGCGGCAAGGAGGAGCAGGGGGGCTGAAGACTGTGCTCCTAGAAGCAGGAGTGTTTCTAGGACTTGTTTCTACAGTTTCTCTCTCTGCAGAATCATGAAAGAATGAAAAGGGATTGCCACCGAATCCCAAGAAGCAAAGTCCACCAAAAAAGTCCGCGCCAGCCGCCACCCCAGCTGAGCTGTTTGACAACACCACCTACAAGAATCTCCAGCATCATGATTACAGCACGTACACCTTCTTGGACCTAAACCTGGAGCTTTCGAAGTTCAGGATGGTTCAGCCCTCTTCAGGAGGAGAGTCACCTCGCCACTGAGAGCTCAGCTTAAAACTTAACCTTCAGTGTCTTTCTACATTCTTGGCAAAAATAAAATCCGCTTAGCAGTCCTGAAAAAAAAAAAAAAAAACAAAAAACAAAATACAGCTGTCCTTTTCTTACAAATCTTTAAAAAAAAACCTAAAAAGCAGTTCTAGAAGAAATTCAAAGTCCACCTGATGCTTATCTATCCCCAAACTTCCTCTACTCACCTAAAAATGCTTGCAGATATTGTAAAAGATCAAGACATTGGAAACATAATTAATTGTCCTGCACTTAAGAAAAAGAAGGAACATTTGAATAATAATTACCTTAGACATGTGATAATAGGCAAATATGCCCCCAAACTCCTTTCTGGAGAAAACTTACATCCTTTCTCTGTGACTTTGAGATGTAAATTTTCTACCATGTCTTCTCTAGGCCCTGAAAGCCATCTCTCTCTTTTCTTTTTTTTTAATTTGATAGATGTATATTTTTTATTTATTTAGTTATTTAGTTATAAAACATCTTTATTGGAGTATAATTGCTTTACAATGTTGTGTTAGTTTCTGCTGAAATACAAACTTCAGGGAGATGATTCTCATCAGAAGGAAAAAAGAAAGCAAAAAGCTATTTGGAAACTAAACACATGAAAAATCTTAAAAGTCTCCACAAATATTGGTAAATAGTTACCTATTTACCATTTGTGTCAGAAACAAATGGTTTGAATAAAAATATAAAGAGGAAATAAACTAATGAGCTTTATGTTAATATACCTGACACACAGCTAAAATTATAACAAGATCTCTGTTTATGTCTGCATGTTTATCTGTCTTATATGTATGCATAAAATCCCTTTAAAAAGTTCTACTAAAATCGGCTTAGATTTAAATGAGCTATCATATAAATTAGGTGTTTTTAAAACTCTCAGAAATATATAAACTACCCCCAAATTTTTAAGTTCACATAATCTGGGATAATCTTTGGTAAATAGAGGTAGTTTTTAAATTGTTGGGGTGAAAAAGGCATGCCTTTAAGTTCTCAGCATTAAATATAATACAAACATACAATTTTCTTCTACCTAGGTTGACTAGTCAAACGAGCTTATGCTATTTCTATTAAATATTTAAGATTTTAAAACTATAAAGCCAACCTATGAATTGCTTGATGCATGTCAAGGGTGACAGTAAACAGAGGGAGATACAGTGAGAGAGTGAGAAGAACCATATGTTTAACATTTTAGCTTCTGTGCTTCTGTACTTTTTTGATACTGCCTGATTTGTCAACAAGAAAAATAAGATAATAGCTAGTTTTGTTTAATATCACATGAAATTTTCATGAACAATTCAGGCATAATTAAGAACAAATGAATTAAATAGATGTAAGTTTATAAATGAACTTTTAAACAATAATTATGCTTTATGATATATCTACTTAAAAATAGTTTCAAAAATATGTTAATAACTTGAAATCTTAAAGCTATACTAACATAAATTAAATGATGGATATTCATTAAATATCTAGAACATTTCAAATCGAGAAAAAATATTGAAACATCAACTGCTGAACATAAGCTTATCTAATTTGACATCTTGTTTTATATGGTATAGAAAAAATATATATGAGTGCATTAATAAACATGAGAAAATGTACTATGAAAAGACATATGCCATTAGAAATTATGAAATGATATATTCATATATTTGCTACAGGATGATACTATGTGGCAGGCAATTCAAAATTCGTAGTTTTCTCTGTAAAAGAAAGATTAGTAATGGATAAAATTCTAATCAATGTATGTAAATAAAACCATTAGGAATGATAGAGTAAACTTTTTAAAAACTCTATATACAAGGAAAGTAAGATATTTTTGAATAAGAAATCTATAAAAGACATGTTTTTGTTAAGGGAAAAAGAGTAATTTTGTCCTAAAGTAGAATCAGTGGTTGGTCCCGAATGAGAAAGAGAAAAAGAGTAGGACAAAAACTGAATGGATATTATAAATAAAAGTTGTAGAAGGAATCTTGGAAAATAAACCTTCATCCTGTGTGTTCAGAGCTGGCTAAGAATGGATGGACTCATTTATAAGTTTTCTTTAATATTAGCCTTAGTATTAATGGTACACTAATAAAGAAAAAGAACAATTATATGATTTTCTCTCCATTAAAATGATAGTTGTCTCAGATTATTGATCTGCTCTTAATAAGAAATTGTAAAGAAAATAATTTTTTTCATTATCTTTTAAGTAATCTGCCTGGGAAGCCAAGAGTTTCTGTCTTAAAATAATTTCCCATGTTTCATGTTGTCTTTATCAGGTCTTAGAATACTTAAGAAAACTGAAGCTCCAAAATGTTAAAGAACTAAGCTTCTGTTTTGTTTTGCTTTTAAAATTATGTAATATACTCTATTTACCATTGAATATTACCACTTTTGTTAAATAGATAACTAAGTATTGTTTCATAGTAACCTGTGATTGTATTTAGTCAAGTTCTCAAATTTTTTGACATTTTTGACAACTTCCCCAAATCAAATTCTAAATGCAGTCTTTTTTCTTTTTTAAACATCTTTATTGGAGTATAATTGCTTTACAATGTCTGTTAGTGTGTTAGTTTCTGCTTTATAACAAAGTGAATCAGTTATACATATACATATATCACCATATCTCTTCCCTCTTGCATCTCCCTCCCTCCCACCCTCCCTATCCCATCCCTTAGGTGGTCACAAAGCACCTAGCTGATCTCCCTGTGCTATGCGGCTGTTTCCAACTAGCTATCTATTTTACATTTGGTAGTGTATATGAGTCTATGCCACTCTCTCACTTTGTCCCAGGTTACACTTCCCCCTCCCCGTATCCTCAAGTCCATTCTCTAGTAGGTCTGTGTCATTATTCCAGTCCTGCCCCTGGGTTTTTCATGACTTTTTTTTTTTATCCCTTAGATTCCATATATATGTGTTAGCATACTGTATTTGTTTTTCTCTTTCTGACTTACTTCACTCCGTATGACAGTCTCTAACTCCATCCACCTCACTACAAATAACTCCATTTCGTTTCTTGTTATGGCTGAGAAATATTCCATTGTATATATGTGCCACATCTTCTTTATCCATTCATCTGATGATGGACATTTACGTTGCTTCCATGTCCTGGCTATTGTAAATAGAGCTGCAATGAACATTTTGGTACATTACTCTTTTTGAATTATGGTTTTCTCAGGGTATTTGCCCAGTAGTGGGATTGCTGGTTCGTATGGTAGTTCTATTTTTAGTTTTTTAAGGAACTTCCATACTGTTCTCCATCGTGGCTGTATCGATTTACATTCCCACCAACAGTGCAAGAGTGCTCCCTTTTCTCCACACCCTCTCCAGCATTTATTGTTTCTAGATTTCTTGATGATGGCCATTCTGACCGGTGTGAGATGATATCTCATTGTAGTTTTGATTTACATTTCTCTAATGATTAACGATGATGAGCATTCTTTCATGAGTTTGTGGGCAATCAGTATATCTTCTTCGGAGAAATGTCTATTTAGGTCTTCTGCCCAGTTTTGGATTGGGTTGATTATTTTTTTGTTATTGAGCTGCATGAGCTGCTTGTAAATCTTGGAGATTAATCCTTTGTCAGTTACTTCATTTGCAAATATGTTCTCCCATTCTGAGGGTTGTCTTTCTGTCTTGTTTATGGTTTCCTTTCCTGTGCAAAAGCTTATAAGTTTCATTAGGCCCCATTAGTTTATTCTTCTTTTTATTTCCATTTCTCTAAGAGTTGGGTCAAAAAGGATCTTGCTGTGATTTACGTCATACACTGTTCTGCCTATGTTTTCCGATAAGAGCTTGATAGTGTCTGGCCTTACATTTAGGTCTTTAATCCATTTTGAGTTTATTTTTGTGTATGGTGTTAGGGAGTGTTCTAATTTCATACTTTTACACGTACCTGTCCAGTTTCCACAGCACCACTTATTGAAGAGGCTGTCTTTTCTCCACTGTATATGCTTGCCTCCTTTATCAAAGATAAGGTGACCATATGTGCGTGGATTTATCTCTGGGCTTTCTATCCTGTTCCGTTGATCTATGTTTCTGTTTTTGTGCCAGTACCATACTCTCTTGATTACTGTAGCTTTGTAGTATAGTCTGAAGTCAGGGAGCCTGATTCCTCCAGCTCCATTTTTCTTTCTCAAGATTGCTTTGGCTATTCGGGATCTTTTGTGTTTCCATACAAATTGTGAAATTTTTTGTTCTAGTTCTGTGAAAAATGCCAGTGGTAGTTTGATAGGGATTGCATTGAATCTGTAGATTGCTTTAGATAATAGAGTCAGTTTCACAATGTTGATTCTTCCAATCCAGGAACATGGTATATCTCTCCATCTATTTGTATCATCTTTAATTTCTTTTATCAGTGTCTTATAATTTTCTGCATACAGGTCTTTTGTCTCCTTAGGTAGGTTTATGCCAAGATATTTTATTCTTATTCTTGCAATGGTACATGGGAGTATTTTCTTAATTTCACTTTCAGATTTTTCATCATTAGTGTATAGGAATGCAAGAGATTTCTGTGCATTAATTTTGTATCCTGCTACTTTACCAAATTCATTGATTAGCTCTAGTAGTTTTCTGGTAGCATCTTTAAGATACTCTGTGTATAGTATCATGTCATCTGCAAACAGTGACAGCTTTACTTCTTCTTTTCCGATTTGGATTCAGTTTATTTCTTTTTCTCCTCTGATTGCTGTGGCTAAAACTTCCAAAACTATGTTGAATAATAGTGGTGAGAGTGGACAACCTTGTCTTGCTCCTGATCTTAGTGGAAATGGTTTCAGTTTTTCACCATTGAGGACGATGTTGGCTCTGGGATTGTCATCTATAGCCTTTATTATGTTGAGGAAAGTTCCCTCTATGTCTACTTTCTGCAGAGCTTTTATCATAAATGGGTGTTGAATTTTCTTGAAAGCTTTCTCTGCATTTATTGAGATGATCATATGGTTTTTCTCCTTCAGTTTGTTAATATGGTGTATCACGTTGATTGATTTCCCTATATTGAAGAATCCTTGCATTACTGGAATAAACCCCACTTGGTCATGCTGTATGATCCTAATAATGTGCTGTTGGATTATGTTGGCTAGTATTTTGTTGAGGATTTCTGCATCTATGTTCATCAGTGATACTGGCCGGTATTTTTTTTTTTGTGACATCTTTGTCTGGTTTTGGTTTTGGTATCAGGGTGATGGTGGACTTGTAGAATGAGTTGGGGAGTTTTCCTCCCTCTGTAATATTTTGAAAGAGTTTGAGAAGGATAGGTGTTAGCTCTTCTCTAAATGTTTGATAGAATTCACCTGTGAAGCCATCTGGTCCTGGGCTTTTGTTTGTTGGAAGATTTTTAATCACAGTTTCAATTTCAGTGCCTGTGATTGGTCTGTTCATATTTTCTATTTCTTCCTGATTCAGTCTCGGAAGGTTGTGAATTTCTAAGAATTTGTCCATTTCTTCCAGGTTGTCCATTGTATTGGCATAGAGTTGCTTGTAGTAATCTCTCATGATCCTTTGTGTTTCTGCAGTGTCAGTTGTTACTTCTCCTTTTTCATTTCTAATTCTATTGATTTGAGTCTTCTCCCCTTTTTTCTTGATGAGTCTGGCTAATGGTTTATCAATTTTGTTTATTTTCTCAAAGGACGAGCTTTTAGTTTTATTGAACTTTGCTATTGTTTCCTTCATTTCTTTTTCATTTATTTCTGATCTGATCTTTATGATTTCTTTCCTTCTGCTAATTTTGGGTTTTTTTGTTCTTCATTCTCTAATTGCTTTAGATGCAAGGTTAGGTTGTTTATTCGAGATGTTTCCTATTTCTTGAGGTAGGCTTCTATTGCTATAAACTTCCCTCTTAGAACTGCTTTTGCTGCATCCTATAGGTTTTGGATCTTCGTGTTTTCATTCTCATTTGTTTCTAGGTATTTTTTGATTTCCCGTTTGATTTCTTCAGTGATCACTTCGTTATTAAGTAGTGTATTGTGTAGCCTCCATGTGTTTGTATTTTTTACAGATCTTTTCCTGTAATTGATATCTAGTCTCATAGCATTGTGGTCGGAAAAGATACTTGATACGATTTCAATTTTCGTAAATTTACCAAGGCTTGATCTGTGACCCAAGATATGGTCTATCCTGGAGAATGTTCCATGAGCACTTGAGAAGGATGTGTATCCTGTTGTTTTGGATGGAATGTACTGTAAATATCACATAAGTCCCTGTTGTTTAATGTATCATTTAAAGCTTGTGTTTCCTTATTTAATTTCATTTTGGATGATCTGTCCATTGGTGAAAGTGGGGTGTTAAAGTCCCCTTCTATGATTGTGTTACTGTCTATTTCCCCTTTTATGGTTGTTAGTATTTGCCTTATGTATTGGGGTGCTCCTATGTTGGATGCATAAATATTTACAATTGTAATATCTTCCTCTTGAATCAATCCCTTCATCATTATATAGTGTCCTTCTTTGTCTCTTGTAATATTCTGTATTTTAAAGTCTGTTTTGTCTGATATGAGAATTGCTACTCCAGCTTTCTTTTGATTTCCATTTGCATGGAATATCCTTTTCCATCCCTTCACTTTCAGTCTATATGTGTCCCTAGGTCTGAAGCGGGTCTCTTGTAGACAGCATATATATGAGTCTTGTTTTTGTATCCATTCAGCCCGTCTGTGTCTTTTGGTGGGAGCATTTAATCCATTTATATTTAAGGTAATTATCGATATATATGTTCCTATTCCCATTTTCTTAAATGTTTTTCGTTTGTTATTGTAGGTGTTTTCCTTCTCTTGTGTTTCCTGCCTAGAGGAGTTCCTTTAGCATTTGTTGTAAAGCTGGTTTGGTGGTGCTGAACTCTCTCATCTTTTGCTTGTCTGTAAAGGTTTTAATTTCTCCGTCAAATATGAATGAGATCCTTGATGTGTAGAGTAATCTTGGTTGTAGGTTTTTGTCCTTCATCACTTTAAATATGTTCTGCCACTCCCTTCTGGCTTGCATAATTTCTGATGAAAGATCAGATGTTAACCTTATGGGGATTCCCTTGTGTGTTATTTGTTGTTTTTCCCTTGTTGCTTTTAATATGTTTTCTTTATATTTAATTTATCATAGTTTGATTAATATGTGTCTTGGCATGTTTCTCCTTGGATTTATCCTATATGGGACTCTTTGTGCTTCCAGGACTTGATTAATTATTTCCTTTCCAATATTAGGGAAGTTTTCAACTATAATCCCTTCAAATATTTTCTCAGTCCCTTTCTTTTTCTCTTCTTTTTCTGGGACCCCTATAATTCGAATGTTGGTGTGTTTAATGTTGTCCCAGAGGTCTCTGAGACTGTCCTCAGTTCTTTTCATTCTTTTCTCTTTATTCTGCTCTGCAGTAGTTATTTTCACTATTTTATTTTCCAGGTCACTTATCCGTTCTTCTGCCTCAGTTATTCTGCTATTGATCCGTTCTAGACTATTCTTAATTTCATTTATTTTGTTTTTCATCGTTGCTTGGTTCCTCTTTAGTTCTCCTAAGTCCTTGTTAAATGTTCCTTGCACTTTGTCTATTCTATTTCCAAGATTTTAGATCATCTTTACTGTCACTATTCTGGTTTCTTTTTCAGGTAGACTGCCTATTTCCTCTTCATTTGTTAGGTCAGGTGTGTTTTTACCTTGTTCCTTCATCTGCTGTGTGTTTTTCTGTCTTCTCATTTTGCTTATCTTACTGTGTTTGGGGTCTCCTTTTCACAGGCTGCAGGTTTATAGTTCCTGTTCTTTTTAGTGTCTGTCCCCAGTGGCTAAGGTTGGTTCAGTGGGTTGTGTAGGCTTCCTGGTGGAGGGGGCTAGTGCCTGTGTCCTGGCGGATGAGGCTTGATCTTGTCTTTCTGGTGGGTATGCCCACGTCTGGTGGTGTGTTTTGGGGTGTCTGTGGCCTTAATATGATTTTAAGCAGCCTCTCTGCTAACGGATGGGGCTGTGTTCCTGACTTGCTAGTTGTTTGGCATAGAGTGTCCAGCACTGTAGCTTGCTGGTCATTGAGTGAAGCTGGGTCTTGGTGTTGAGATGGAGATCTCTGAGAGATTTTTCCCATTTGGTATTATGTGGAGCTGGGAGGTCTCTTGTGGACCACTGTTCTGAAGTTGGCTCTCTCACCTCAGAGGCACAGCCCTGATGCCTGGCTGGAGCACAAAGAACGTTTCCTCCACATGGCTCAGAGTAAAAGGGAGAAAAAATAGAAAGAAAGAAAGAAAGAGGATAAAATAAAATACAAAAAAGTAAGATAAAATAAAATAAAGCTACTAAAATAAAAAATAAGAAAAAGATTATTAAGAAAAAAATTTTTTCTAATATTAATTTTTTAAAATAATAAATAAGAAAAAAATTATTAAGAAAAAAATTTATTAAGAAAAAAAAAATTTTGAGGGGTCTGGACAAGATGGCAGAAGAGTAAGATGCAGAGATCACCTTCCATCCCACAGATACATTAGAAATACATCTACACGTGGAACTTCTCCTACAGAACACCCACTGAACGCTGGGAGAAGACCTCAGACCTCCCAAAAGGCAAGAAGCTCCCCACGAACTTGGGTAGGGCAAAAGAAAAAAGAAATAACAAGACAAAACAATAGGGATGGGACCTGCACCAGTGGGAGGGAGCTGTGAAGGAGGAAAGGTTTCCACACACTAGAAAGCCCCTTCGCAGGCAGAGACTGCGGGTGGCAGAGGGGGGAAGCTTCGGAGCCATGGAGGAGAGCACAGCCACAGGGGTGAGGAGGGCAAAGCGGAGAGATTGCCACACAGAGGATCGGTGCTGAGCAGCATTCACCAGCCCGAGAGGTTTGTCTGCTCCCCTGCCGGGGTGAGCGGGGGCTGGGAGCTGAGGCTCGGGCATCGGTCGGATCGCAGGGAGAGGACTGGGGTTGGCAGCATGAACACAGCCTGTAGGGGTTAGCGCATCACAGCTAGCTGGGTGGGAGTCCGGGAAAAAGTCTACAGCTGCCGAAGAGTCAAGAGACTTTTTCTTGCCTCTTTGTTCCATGGTGTGCAAGGAGAGGGGATTCAGAATGCCGCCTAAATGAGCTCCAGAGATGGGCGCGATCTGCGGCTATCAGCGTGGACCCCAGAGACGGGCATGAGACGCTAAGCCTGCTGCTGCCACCGCCAAGAAGCCTGTGTGCGAGCACAGGTCACTATCCACACCACCCCTCCTGGGTGCCTGTGCAGCCCGCCACTGCCAGGGTCCCGTGATCCAGCGACAACTTCCCCCAGAGAAAGCACGGCACACCTCAGGCTGTTGCAACGTCACGCCGGCCTCTGATGCCGCAGGCACACCCCGCATCCGTACCCTTCCCTCCCCTCTGCCTGAGTGAGCCAGAGCCCCCGAAGCAGCTGCTCCTTTAACCCCGTCCTGTGTGAGCAAAGAACAGACGCCCTCAGGTGACCTACATGCAGAGCTGGGTCCAAATCCAAAGCTGAACCCTGGGAGCTGTACAAACAAAGAAGAGAAAGGGAAATTTCTCCCAGCAGCCTCAGAAGCAGCGCATTAAAGCTCCACAAACAACTTGATGTGCCTGCATCTGTTGAATACCTGAATAGACAACGAATCATCCCAAATTCAGGAGGTGGACTTTGGGAGCAGGATATATTAATTTTTCCCCTTTTCCTTTTTTTTGTGAGTGTATATGTGTATGCTTCTGGGGGAGATTTTGTCTGTATAGCTTTGCTTTCACAATTTGTCATAGGGTTCACTCCGTCCATTTTGTTTGTTTGTTTGTTTAACTTAAAAAAATTCTTTTTCTTAATAAATATTTTCATAATAATTTTTTCCTTATTTTTAATTTTAAAAAATTAAGAAAAAATTTTCCCTGGTAATTTTTTTCTTATTTTTTATTTTAAAAAATTAAAAATATTTTTCTTAATAAATTTTTCTCTTAATAATTTTTATCTTACTTTTTATTATAATAGCTTTATTTTATTTTATTTTATCCTCTTTCTTTCTTTTTTTCTATTTTGTCTCCCTTTTATTCTGAGCCGTGTGGATGAAAGGCTCTTGGTGCTCCAGCCAGGCATCAGGGCTGTGCCTCTGAGGTGGGAGAGCCAACTACAGGACACTGGTCCACAAGATACCTGCCACATCCACATAATACCAAATGGCGAAAATCTCTCAGAGATCTCCATCTCAACATCAAGAACCAGCTTCACTCAACGACCAGCAAGCTACAGTGCAGGACACCCTATGCCAAACAACTAGCAAGACAGGAACACAGCCCCATCCATTAGCAGAGAGGCTGCCTAAGATCATAGTAAGGCCACAGACACCCCAAAACACACCACCAGACGTGGGTGTGCCGACCAGAAGGACAGGATCAAGCCTCATCCACCAGGACACAGGCACTAGTCCCCTCCACCAGGAAGCCTACACAACCCACTGAACCAACCTTAGCCACTGGGGACAGATACCAAAAACTACGGGAACTACGAATCTGCAGCCTGTGAAAAGGAGACCCCAAACACAGTAAGATAAGCAAAATGAGAAGACAGAAAAACACACAGCAGATGAAGGAGCAGGGTCAAAACACACCTGACCTAACAAATGAAGAGGAAATAGGCAGTCTACCTGAAAAAGAATTCAGAATAATGATAGTAAAGATGATCAAAAATCTTGGAAATAGAATAGACAAAGTGCAAGAAACATTTAACAAGGACCTAGATGATTTAAAGAGGAACCAAGCAATGACGAAAAACACAATAAATGAAATTAAGAATAGTCTAGAACGGATCAATAGCAGAATAACAGTGGCAGAAGAACGGATAAGTGACCTGGAAGATAAAATGATGGAAATAAGTACTGAAGAGCAGAACAAAGAAAAAAGAATAAAAAGAACTGAGGACAGTCTCAGAGACTTCTGGGACAACATTAAACGCACCAACATTTGAATTATAGGGGTCCCAGAAGAAGAAGAGAAAAAGAAAAGGACTGAGAAAATATTTGAAGAGATTGTACTTGAAAACTTCCCTAATATGGGAAAGGAAATAGTTAATCAAGTCCTGGAAGCACAGAGAGTCCCATACAGGATAAATCCAAGGAGTAACACGCCAAGACACATATTAATCAAACTATCAAAAATTAAATATAAAGAAAACATATTAAAAGCAACAAGGGAAAAACAACAAATAACACACAAGGGAATCCCCATAAGGTTAACAGCTGACCGTTCAGCAGAAACTCTGCAAGCCAGAAGGGAGTGGCAGGATATACTTAAAGTCATGAAGGAGAAAAACCTACAACCAAGATTACTCTACCCAGCAAGGATCTCATTCAGATTTGATGGAGAAATTAAAACTTTACAGACAAGCAAAAGCTGAGAGAGTTCAGCACCACCAAACCAGCTTTACAACCAATGCTAAAGGAACTTCTCTAGGCAAGAAACACAATAGAAGGAAATCACCTACAATAACAAACACAAAACATTTTTGAAAATGGGAATAGGAATATACATATCGATAAATACCTTAAATGTAAATGGATTAAATGCTCCCACCAAAAGACACAGACTGGCTGAATGGATACAAAAACTAGATCCTTATATATGCTGTCTACAAGAGACCCACTTCAAACCAAGGGACATATACAGACTGAAAGTGAGGGCATGGAAAAACATATTCCATGCAAATGGAAATCAAAACAAAGCTGGAGTAGCAATTCTCATATCAGACAAAATAGACTTTAAAATAAAGACTATTACAAGAGACAAGAAGGACTCTCTATAATGATTAAGGGATCGATACATGAAGAAGATATAACAATTGTAAATATTTATGCAGCCAACATAGGAGCACTTCAATACATAAGGCAGATACTAACGGCCATAAAAGGGGAAAACGACAATAACACAATCATAGAAGGGGACTTTAACACCCCACTTTCAACAATGGACAGATCATCCAAAATGAAAATAAATAAGGAAACACAAGCTTTAAAAGATACATTAAACCAGAAGGATTTAATTGATATTTAAAGGACATTCCAACCTAAAACAACAAAATACACATTTTTCTCAAGTGCTCATGGAACATTCTCCAGGAAAGATCATATCTTGGGTCACAAATTAAGCCTTGGTAAATTTACGAAAATTGAAATTGTATCAAGTATCTTTTCCGACCACAACGCTATGAGACTGCATATCAATAGCAGGAAAAGATCTGTAAAAAATACAAACACATTGAGGCTACAGAATACACTACTTAATAACGAAGTGATCACTAAAGAAATCGAATGGGAAATCAAAAAATACCTAGAAACAAATGACAATGGAGACATGATGACCCAAAACCTATGGGATGCAGCAAAAGCAGATCTAACAGGGAAGTTTATAGCAATACAAGCCTACATCAAGAAACAGGAAACATCTCAAATAAACAAACAAACCTTGCACCTAAAGCAATTAGAGAAAGAAGAACAAAAAAACCACAAAGCTAGCAGAAGGAAAGAAATCATAAAGATCAGGTCAGAAATAAATGAAAAACAAATGAAGGAGACAATAACAAAGATCAATAAAACTAAAAGCTGGTTCTTTAAGAAGGTAAACAAAATTGATAAACCATTAGCCAGACTCATCAAGAGAAAAAGGGAGAAGACTCAAATCAATAGAATTAGAAATGAAAAAGGAGAAGTCACAACTGACACTGCAGAAATACAAACGATCATGAGAGATTACTACAAGGAACTCTATGCCAATAAAATGGACAACCTGGAAGAAATGGATAAATTCTTAGAAATGCACAACCTGCCAAGACTGAACCAGGAAGAAATAGAAAATATGAACAGAACAATCACAGGCACTGAAATTGAAACTGTGATTAAAAATCTTCCAACAAACAAAAGCCCAGGATCAGATGGCTTCACAGGCAAATTCTATCAAACATTTAGAGAAGAGCTAACACCTATACTTCTCAAACTCTTCCAAAATATTGCAGAGGAAGGAACATTCCCAACTTATTCTACGAGGACACCATCACCACCCTAATACCTAAACCAGACACAGGTGTCACAAAGATAGAAAACTACAGGCCAATATCACTGATGAACAAAGATGCAAAAATCCTCAACAAAATACTAGCAAACAGAATCCAACAGCACATTAAGAAGATCATACACCATGATCAAGTGGGGTTTATTCCAGGAATGCAAGGATTCTTCAATATATGCAAACAATCAGCGTGATCCATCATATTAACAAATTGAAGGAGAAAAAACATACGATCATCTCAACAGATGCAGAGAAATCTTTCGACAAAATTCAACACCCATTTATGATAAAAGCCCTGCAGAATGTACGCATAGAGGGGACTTTCCTCAACATAATAAAGGCCATATATTACAAACCCCCAGCCAACATTGTCCTCAATTTTGAAAAACTGAAATCATTTCCACTAAGATCTGGAAGAAGACAAGTTTGCCCACTCTCAGCACTATTATTCAACATAGTTTTGGAAGTGTTAGCCACAGCAATTAGAGAAGAAAAAGAAATACAAGGAATCCAAACCAGAAAAGAAGTAAAGCTGTCACTGTTTGCAGATGACATGATACTATACGTAGAGAATCCTAAAGATGCTACCAGAAAACTACGAGAGCTAATCATCGAATTTGGTAAAGTAGCAGGATACAAAATTAATGCACAGAAATCTCTTGCATTCCTATACAGTAATGATGAAAAATCTGAAAGTGAAATTAGGAAAACACTCCCATTTATGATTGCAACACAAAGAATAAAATATCTAGGAATAAACCTACCTAAGGAGACAAAAGAGCTGTATGTAGAAATTTATAAGACACTGATGAAAGAAATTAAAGATGATACAAATAGATGGAGAGATATACCATGTTCCTGGATTGGAAGAATCAACATTGTGAAAATGACTATACTACCAAAGCCCTCTACAGATTCAATGCAATCCGTATCAAACTCCCAGTGGCATTTTTCACAGAACTAGAACAAAAAACTTCACAATTTGTATGGAAACACAAAAGACCCTGAATAGCCAAACCAATCTTGAGAACGAAAAGTGGAGCTGGAGGAATCAGGCTCCCTGACTTCAGACTATATTACAAAGCTTCAGTAATCAAGACAGTTTGGTACTGGCACAAAAACAGAAATATAGATCAATGGAACAGGATAGAAAGCCCAGAGATAAACCCACACACATATGGTCACCTTATCTTTGATAAAGGAGGCAAGCATATACAGTGGAAAAAAGACAGCCTCTTCAATAAGTGGTGCTGGGAAAATTGGACAGGTACATGTAAAAGTATGAAATTAGAATACTCCCTGACACCATGCACAAAAATAAACTCAAAATGGATTAAAGACCTAAGTGTAAGGCCAGACACTATCAAACTCTTAGAGGAAAACATAGGCAGAACACTCTATGACATACATCACAGCAAGATTCTTTTTGACCCAGCTCCCATTGAAATGTAAATAAGAACACAAATAAACAAATGGGACCTAATGAAACTTAAAAGCTTTTGCACAGCAAAGGAAACCATAAACAAGACCAAAAGACAACCCTCAGAATGGGAGAAAATATTTGCAAATGAAGCAACTGACAAAGGATTAATCTCCAAGCTTTACAAGCAGCTCATGCAGCTCAATATCAAAGAAATAAACAACCCAATGCAAAAATGGGCAGAAGGCCTAAATAGACATTTCTCCAAAGAAGATATATAGATTGCCAACAGACACATGAAAGAATGCTCAACATCATTAATTATTAGAGAAATGCAAATCAAAACTACAATGAGATATCATCTCACACCAGTCAGAATGGCCATCATCAAAAAATCTAGAAACAATAAATGCTGGAGAGAATGTGGAGAAAAGGGAACACTCTTGCACTGTTGGTGGGAATGTAAATTGATACAGCCACTATGGAGAACAGTATGGAGATTCCTTAAAAAACTACAAATAGAACTACCATACGACCCAGCAATCCCACTACTGGGCATATACCCTGAGAAAACCATAATTCAAAAGGAGTCATGTACCAACATGTTCACTGCAGGTCTATTTACAATAGCCAGGATACGGAAGCAACCTGAGTGTCCATCATTGGATGAATGGATAAAGAAGATGTGGCACATATATACAATGGAATATTACTCAGCCATAAAAAAGAAATGAAATCGAGTTATTTGTCATGAGGTGGATGGAGTTAGAGTTTGTCATACAGAGTGAAGTAAGGCAGAAAGATAAAAACAAATACAATGTGCTAACACATATATATGGAATCGAAGAAAAAAAAAAGTCATGAAGAACCTAGTGGCAAGACGGGAATAAAGACACAGACCTACTAGAGAATGGACTTGAGGATATGGGGAGGGGGAGGGGTAAGATGTGACCGGGTGAGAGAGTGGAATGGAAAAATATACACTACCAAATGTAAATTAGATAGCTAGTGGGAAGCAGCCGCATAGCACAGAGAGATCAGCTTGGTGCTTTGTGACCACCTAGAGGAGTGGGATAGGCAGTGTGGGAGGGAGGGAGATGCAAGAGGGAAGACATATGAGAATATATGTATATGTATAACTGATTCACTTTGTTATAAAGCAGAAACTAACACACCATTGTAAAGCAATTATACTCCAATAAACATGATAAAAAAAAAGTAAAAAAATTTTTTTTAATTTTTTTAAAATAAAAAATAAGAAAAAAATTATTAAGGAAAAATTTATAAAGAAAAAAATTTAGAGGATTAACCAAGATGGTGGAGTAGAAGGATGTGCTCTCACTCCCTCTTGAGAGAACACCAGAATCACAACTGGCTGCTGGACAGTCATGGACAGGAAGACACTGGACTTAACCAAGGAGGATACTCCACATCCAAGGACAGAGGAGAAGTCACAGTGAGACGGTAGGAGGGGTGCAATCAGAGTAAAATCAAATCCCATAAATGCTGGGTGGGTGACTCACAGACTGGCAAACACTTATACCACAGAAGTCCACCCACTGGAGTGAAGGTTCTGAGCCCCACGTCAGGCTTCCCAATCTGGGGGTCCGGCAACAGGAGGAGGAATTCCTAGAGAATCAGACTTTGAAACCTAGTGGGAATTGATTGCAGGACTTCGACAGGACTGGGGGAAACAGAGACCCCACTCTTGGAGGGTGCACATGGAATAGTGTGAGCATCGGGAACCAGGGGAAGGAGCGGTGACCCGGGGGGAGACTGAACCAGACCTACCTGCTAGTGTTGGAGGGTCTCCTCCAGAGGCGGTGGCTGGCTCTGTTTCACCGTGGGGACAAGGACACAGGCAGCAGAGGTTCTGGGAAGTATTCCTTGGCATGAGCCCTCCCAGAGTCTGCTATTAGCTCCACCATAGAACCCAGGTAGGCTGCAGAGTTGGGTTGCCTCAGGCAAAACAACCAACAGGGAGGGAACCCAGCCCCACCCATCAACAGTCAAGTGGATTAAAGTCTTACAGAGCTCTGACCGCCACAGCAACAGTCAGCTCTACCCAGCACCAGAGCCTCCCATCAAGCCTCTTAGATAGCCTCAACCACCAGAGGGCAGAGAGCAGAAGCAAGAAAAACTACAATCCTGCAGCCTGTGGAACAAAAACCACAGTTACAGAAAGATAGACAAGATGAAAAGGCAGAGGGCTATGTACCAGATGAAGGAACAAGAAAAAAACCCAGAAAAACAACTAAATGTAGTGGAGATAGGCAACCTTCCAGAAAAAGAATTCAGAATAATGAGAGTGAAGATGATCCAGGACCTCAGAATAATAATGGAGGCAAAGATTGAGAAGATGCAAGAAATGATTAACAAAGACCAAGAAGAATTAAAGAACAAACAAACAGAGATGACCAATACAATAACTGAAATGAAAACTACACTAGAAGGAATCAATAGCAGAATAACTGAGGCAGAAGAATGGATAAGTGACCTGGAAGACAGAATGGTGGAATCAACTGCTGCAGAACAGACTAAAGAAAAAAGAATGAAAAGAAATGAAGACAGCGTAAGAGACCTCTGGGACAACATTAAACCCAACAACATTTGGATTATAGGGGTCCCAGAAGGATAAGAGACAGAGAAAGGACTCAAGAAAATATCTGAAGAGATTATAGTCAAAAACTTCCCTAACATGGGAAAGGGAATATCCACCCAAGTCCAGGAAGTGCAGAGAGACCCAGGCATGATAAACACAAGGAGAAACACGTTGAGACACATAGTAATCAAATTGACAAAAATTAAAGACAAAGAAAAATTATTGAAAGCAACAAGGGAAAAAGACAAATAACATGCAAGGGAACTCCCATAACGTTAACAGCTGATTTCTCGCAGAAATTCTACAAGCCAGAAGGGAGTGGCATGATATACTTAAAGTGATGAAAGGGAAGAACCTACAACCACGATTACTCTACCCGGCAAGGATCTCATTCAGATACGATGGAGAAATCAAAAGCTTTACAGACAAGCAAAAGCTAAGAGAATTCAGCACCACCAAACCAGCTCTACAACAAATGCTAAAGGAACTTCTCTAAGTGGCAAACACAAGAGAAGAAAAGGACCTACAAAAACAAACCCAAAACAATTAAGAAAATGGTCATAGGAACATACATATCGATAATTACCTTAAACGTGAATGGATTAAATGCTCCAACCAAAAGACACAGGCTTGCTGAATGGATACAAAAACAAGACCCATATATATGCTGTCTACAAGAGACTCACTTTAGACCTAAGGACTAAGGTACTTTAGAACTAAGGACACATACAGACTGAAAGTGAGCGGATGGAAAAAGATATTCCATGCAAATGGAAATCAAAAGAATGCTGGAGTAGCTATACTCATATCAGATAAAATCGACCTTAAAATAAGGAATGTTACAAGAGACAAGGAAGGACACTACATAATGATCAAGGGATCAATCCAAGAAGAAGATATAACAATTATAAATATATATGCACCCAACTTAGGAGCACCTCAATACATAAGGCAACTGCAAACAGCTATAAAAGAGGAAATTGACAGTAACACAATAATAGTGGGGGACTTTAACACCTCACTTACACCAATGGACAGATCATCCAAAATGAAAATAAATAAGGAAACAGAAGCTTTAAATGACACAATAGACCAGATAGATTTAATTGATATTTATAAGTCATTCCATCCAAAAACAGCAGATTACACGTTCTTCTCAAGTGGGCACGTAACATTCTCCAGGATAGATCACATCTTGGGTCACAAATCAAGCCTCAGTAAATCTAAGAAATTTGAAATCATATCAAGCATCATTTCTGACCACAACGCTATGAGATTAGAAATGAATTACAGGGAAAAAAACGTAAAAAACACAAACGCATGGAGGCTAAACAATACGTTACTAAATAACCAAGAGATCACTGAAGAAATCAAAGAGGAAATTAAAAAATACCTAGAGACACATGACAATGAAAACACGAAGACCCAAAACCTATGGGATACAGCAAAAGCAGTTCTAAGAAGGAAGCTTATAGCTATACAAGCCTACCTCAAGAAACAAGAAAAATCTCAAGTAAACAATCTAACCTTACACCTAAAGGAACTAGAGAAAGAAGAATAAACAAAACCCAAAGTTAGCAGAAGGAAAGAAATCATAAAGATCAGAGCAGAAATAAATGAAATAGAAACAAAGAAAACAATAGTACAGATCAATAAAACTAAAAGCTGGTTCTTTGAGAAGATAAACAAAAATGATAAGCCATTAGCCAGACTCATCAAGAAAAAGAGGGAGAGGACTCAAATCAATAAAATCAGAAATAAAACAGGGGAAGTTACAACAGACACCGGAGAAATACAAAGCAACCTAAGAGACTACTACAAGCAAATCTATGCCAATAAAATGGACAACTTGGAAGAAATGGACAAATTCTTAGAATGGTATAACCTTCCAAGACTGAACCAGGAAGAAACAGAAAATACGAACAGACCAATCACAAGTAATGAAATTGAAACTGTGATTACAAATCTTCCAACAAACAAAAGTCCAGGATCAGATGGCTTCACAGGTGAATTCTTTCAAACATTTAGATAAGAGCTAACACCTATCCTTCTCAAACTCTTCCAAAAAATTGCAGAGGAAGGAACACTCCCAAACTCATTCTATGAGGCCACCACCACCCTGATACCAAAACCAGACAAAGACACTACAAAAAAAAGAAAATTACAGACCAATATCACTGATGAATATAGAAGCAAAAATCCTCAACAAAATACTAGCAAACAGAATTCAACAACACATTAAAAGGATCATACACCACGATCAAGTGAGATTTATCCCAGGGATGCAAGGATTCTTCAATATAAGCAAATCAATCAATGTGATACACCATATTAACAAATTGAAGAATAAAAACCATATGATCATCTCAATAGATGCAGAAAAAACTTTTGACAAAATTCAACACCCATTTATGATAAAAACTCTCCAGAAAGTGGGCATAGAGGGAACCTACCTCAACATAATAAAGGCCTTATATGACAAACCCACAGCAAACATCATTCTCAATGGTGAAAATCTGAAAGCATTTCCTCTAAGATCAGGAACGAGACAAGGATGTCCACTCTCACCACTATTATTCAACATAGTTCTGGAAGTCCTAGCCACGGCAATCAGAGAAGAAAAAGAAATAAAAGGAATACAAATTGGAAAAGAAGAAGTAAAACTGTCACTGTTTGTAGGTGACATGATACTCTATATAGAGAATCCTAAAACTGCCATGCCACCAGAAAACTGCTAGAGCTAATTAATGAATTTGGTAAAGTTGCAAGATACAATATTAATGCACAGAAATCTCTTGCATTCCTATACACTAATGATGAAAAATCTGAAAGAGAAATTATGGAAACACTCCCATTTACCATTGCAACAAAAAGAATAAAATACCTAGGAATAAACCTACCTAGGGAGACAAAAGACCTGTATGCAGAAAAGTATAAGACACTGATGAAAGAAATTAAAGATGATACCAAGAGATGGAGAGATATACCATGTTCTTGGATTGGAAGAATCAACATTGTGAAAATGACTATACTACCCAAAGCAATCTACAGATTCAATGCAATCCCTATCAAATTACCAATGGCATTTTTTTATGGAGCTAGAACAAATCATCTTAAAATTTGTATGGAGACATAAAGGACCCCGAATTGCCAAAGCCATCTTGAGGGAAAAAAATGGAGCTGGAGGAATCACACTCCCTGACTTCAGACTATACTACAAAGCTACAGTAATCAAGACAATATGGTACTGGCAAAAAACCAGAAACATAGATCAATGGAACAAGATAGAAAGCCCAGAGATAAACCCACACACCTATGGTCAACTAATCTATGACAAAGGAGGCAAAGATATACAATGGAGAAAAGACAGTCTCTTCAATAAGTGGTGCTGGGGAAACTGGACAGCTACATGTAAAAGAATGAAATTAGAATACTCCCTAACACCATACACAGAAATAAACTCAAAATGGATTAGAGACCTAAATGTAAGACTGGACACTATAAAACTCTTAGAGGAAAACATAGGAAGAACACTCTTTGACATAAATCACAGCAAGATCTTTTTTGATCCACCTCCTAGAGTAATGGAAATAAAAATAAAAATGAACAAATGGGACCTAATGAAACTTCAAAGCTTTTGCACAGCAAAGGAAACCATAAACAAGACGAAAAGGCAACCCTCAGAATGGGAGAAAATATTTGCAAACAAATCAATGGGCAAATGATTAATCTCCAAAATATATAAACAGCTCATTCAGCTCAATATTAACAAAACAAACACCCCAATCCAAAAATGGGCAGAAGACCTAAATAGACATTTCTCCAAAGAAGACATACAGACGGCCACGAAGCACATGAAAAGATGCTCAACATCACTAATTATTAGAGAAATGCAAATCAAAACTACAATGAGGTATCACCTCACACCAGTTAGAATGGGCATCATCAGAATATCTACAAACAACAAATGCTGGAGAGGGTGTGGAGAAAAGGGAACCCTCTTGCACTGTTGGTGGGAATGTAAATTGATACAGCCACTATGGAGAACAATATGGAGGTTCCTTAAAAAACTAAAAATAGAATTACCATATGACCCAGCAATCCCACTACTGGGCATATACCCAGAGAAAACCGTAATTCAAAAAGACACATGCACCCGAATGTTCATTGCAGCACTATTTACAATAGCCAGGTCATGGAAGCAACCTAAATGCCCATCAACAGACGAATGGATAAAGAAGTTGTGGTACATATATACAATGGAATATCACTCAGCCATAAAAAGGAATGAAATTGAGTCATTTGTTGAGACATGGATGGATCTAGAGACTGTCATACTGAGTGAAGTAAGTCAGAAAGAGAAAAACAAATATCGTACATTAATGCATGTATGTGGAACCTAGAAAAATGGTACAGATGAACCGGGTTGCAGGGCAGAAGTTGAGACACAGATGTAGAGAACAAACGTATGGACACCAAGGGGGGGAAACTGCGGTGGGGTGGGGATGGTGGTGTGCTGAATTGGGCGATTGGGATTGACATGTATAAAGTGATATGTATAAAATTGATGACTGATTAAAAAAAAAAAAAGAAAAAAATTTAAAATTTTTTTAAAATAAAAAATGAGAAAAGTTATTAAGAAAACAATTTTTTAAAACTTTTTTAAATAAAAAATAAGAAAAAAATTATTAAGAAAAAATTTATTAAGAAAAAAAAAACAGTAAACGGACGGACCGAACCCTAGGATAAATGGGGAAAGCAAAGCTATACAGACAAAATCTCACACAGAAGCATACACGTACACACTCACAAAAAGAGGAAAAGGGGAAAAAATAATTTATCCAGCTCCCAAAGTCCACCTCCTCAATTTGGGATGATTTGTTGTCTATTCAGGTATTCAACAGATGCAGGTACATCAAGTTGTTTGTGGAGCTTTAATCCGCTGCTTCTGAGGCTGCTGGAAGAAATTTCCCTTTTTCCTTGATCGCACAGTTCTCAGGGTTCAGCTTTGGATTTGGACCCGCCTCAGCATGTAGGTCACCTGAGGGCGTCTGTTCTTCGCTTAGACAGGACGGGGTTAAAGGAACAGCTGCTTCGGGGGCTCTGGCTCACTAAGGCCGTGGGGAGGCAGGGGTACGGAGGAGGTGGGGTGAGCATGCAGTGGCAGCGGTCATCGTGACATTGCAGCAGCCTGAGGCTCGCCGTGCGTTCTCCCAGGTAAGTTGTCCATGGCTCACAGGACGCTGGCAGTGGCGGGCTGCGCAGGCTCCCAGGAGGGGCGGTGTGGATAGTGACCTGTGCTCGCACACAGGCTTCTTGGTGGCGGCAGCAGCAGCCTTAGCGTTGCATGCCCGTCTCTGGGGTCTGCGCTGATAGCCGCGGCTCGAGCCCGTCTCTGGAGCTCATTTAGGCGGCGCTGTGAATCCCCTCTCATGGCGCACCAGGAAACAAAGAGGCAAGAAAAAGTCTCTTGCCTGTTTGGCAGCTCCAGACCTTTTTCTGGACTCCCTCCTGGCTACCTGTGGTGCGCTAAACCCCTTCAGGCTGTGTTCACGACGCCAACCCCAGTCCTCTCCCTGCAATCCTACCGAAGCCCGAGCCTCAGCTCCCAGCCCCCGCCCGCCCCTGCGGGTGAGCAGAGAACCCTCTCGGGCTGGTGAGTGCTGGTCGGCACCAATCCTCTGTGCGGGAATCTCTGAGCTTTCCCCTCTGCACCCCTGTGGCTGTGCTCTCCTCCGTGGCTCTGAAGCTTCCCCCCTCTGCCACCTGCAGTCTCTGCCCACGAAGGGGCTTCCTAGTGTGTGGAAACCTTTCCTCCTTCACAGCTCCCTCCCACTGGTGCAGGTCCCATCCCTATTCTTTTGTCTCTGTTATTTCTTTTTTCTTTTGCCCTACCCAGGTACGAGGGGAGTTTCTTGCCTTTTGGGAGGTCTGACGTCTTCTGCCAGCGTTCAGTGGGTGTTCTATAGGAGCAATTCCACGTGTGGATGTATTTCTGATGTATCTGTGGGGAGGAAGGTGATCTCCAAGTCTTACTCTTCTGCCATCTTGCCTGGATCGCTTGTAGATATTTTGATGATGGCCATTCTGACTGGTGTGAGATGATATCTCATTGCAGTTTTGATTTGCATTTCTATAATGATCAGTGATGTTGAGCCTTCTTTCATGTGTTTGTTGGCAATCTGTATATCTTCTTTGGAGAAATGTCTGTTTAGGTCCTGTGCCAATTTTTTGATTGGGTTGATTGTTTTATTGATATTGAGCTGCATGAGCTGCTTGTAAATTTTGGAGATTAATCCTTTGTCAGCTGCTTCATTTGCAAATATTTTCTCCCATTCTGGGGGTTGTCTCTTGGTCTTGTTTATGGTTTCCTTTGCTGTGCAAAAGTTCTTAAGTTTCATTAGGTCCCATTTGTTTATTTTTGTTTTTCTTTCCATTTCTGTAGGAGGTGGGTTAAAAAGGATCTTGCTGTGATTTATGTCATAGAGTGTTCTGCTTATGTTTTCCTCTAAGAGTTTTATAGTGTCTGGCCTTACATTTAGGTCTTTAATCCATTTTGAGTTTATTTTTGTGTGTGGTGTTAGGGAAGTGTTCTATTTTCATAATTTTCCATGTACCTGTCCAATTTTCCCAGCACCACTTACTGGAGAGGCTGTCTTTTCTCCACTGTCTATTCTTGCCTCCTTTATCAAAGATAAGGTGACCATATGTGTGTGGGTTTATCTCTGGGCTTTCTATCCTGGTCCATTGATCTACATTTCTGTTTTTGTGCCCATACCATATTGTCTTGATTACTGTAGCTTTGTAGTATAGTCTGAAGTCAGGGAGCCTAATTCCTCCAGCTCCATTTTTCATTCTCAAGATTGCTTTGGCTATTCGGGGTCTTTTGTGTTTCCATACAAAGTGTGAAATTTATTGTTCTAGTTCTGTGAAAAATGCCATTGGTAGTTTGATAGGGATTGCATTGAATCTGTAGATTGTTTTGGGTAGTATAGTCATTTTCACAATGTTGATTCTTCCAGCCCAAGAACATGGTATATCTTTCCATCTCTTTGTATTATCTTTAATTTCTTTCATCAGTTTCTTATAATTTTCTGCAGACAGGTCTTTTGTCTCCTTAGGTAAGTTTATTCGTAGATATTTTATTCTTTGTGTTGCAATCGTAAATGGGAGTGTTTTCTTAATTTCACTTTCAGATTTTTTCATCATTAGTGTATAGGAATGCAAGAGATTTCTGTGCAGTAATTTTGCTTCCTGCTACTTTACCAAATTCATTGATTAGCTCTAGTAATTTTCTGGTAGCATCTTTAGGATTATCTATGTAGAGTATCATGTCATGTGCAAACAGTGACAGCTTTACTTCTTCTTTTCCGATTTGGATTCCTTTTACTTCTTTTTCTTCTTTGATTGCTGTGGCTAACACTTCCAAAACTATGTTGAATAATAGTGCTGAGAGTGGGCAACCTTGTCTTGTTCCTGATCTTAGTGGAAATGTTTTCAGTTTTTCACCATTGAGGACGATGTTGGCTGTGGGTTTGTCATATATGACCTTTATTATGTTGAGGTAAGTTCCCTCTATGCCTACTTTCTGGAGGGTTTTTATCATAAATGGGTGTTGAATTTTGTCAAAAGCTTTCTCTGCATCTATTGAGATGATCATATGGTTTTTCTCCTTCAATTTGTTAATATGGTGTATCACATTGATTGATTTGTGTATATTGAAGAATCCTTGCATTCCTTGGATAAACCCCAATTGATCATGGTGTATGATCCTTTTATTGTGCTGTTGGATTCTGTTTACTAGTATTTTGTTGAGGATTTTTGCATCTATGTTCATCAGTGATATTGGCCTGTAGTTTTTTTCTTTGTGACATATTTGTCTGGTTTTTGTATCAGGGTGAAGGTGGCCCCGTAGAATGAGTTGGAGAGTGTTCCTCCCTGTGCTGTATTTTGGAGGAGTTTGAGATGGATAGGTGTTAGCTCTTCTCTAAATGTTTGACAGAATTCGTCTGTGAAGCCATCCTGGGCTTTTGTTTGTTGGAAGATTTTTAATCACAGTTTCAATTTCAGTGCTTGTGATTGGTCTGTTCATATTTTCTATTTCTTCCTAGTTCAGTCTCATAAGATTGTGCATTTCTAAGAATTTGTCCATTTCTCCAAGTTTGTCCTTTTTATCCGCATATAGTTGCTTGTAGTAATCTCTCATGATCGTTTGTGTTTCTGCAGTGTCAGTTGTTACTTCTTCTTTTTCATTTCTAATTCTATTGATTTGAGTCCTCTCTCTTTTGTTCTTGATGAGTCTGGCTAATGGTTTATCAATTTTGTTTACCTTCTCAAAGTACCAGTTTTTAGTTTTATTGATCTTTGCTATTGTTTCCTTCATTTCTTTTTTGTTTATTTCTGATCTGATCTTTATGATATCTTTCCTTCTGCTAACTTAGGGGTTTTTTTTGTTTTTCTTTCTCTAATTGTTGTAGGTGCAAGGTTAGGTTGTTTATTTGAGATGTTTCTTGTTTCTTAAGGTAGGATTGTCTTGTTAGAAACTTCCCTCTTAGAACTGCTTTTGCTGCATCCCATAGGGTTTTGGTCGTCATGTTTTCATAGTCATTTGTTTCTAGGTATTTTTTGATTTCCCCTTTGATTTCTTCAGTGATCTCTTGGCTATTAAGTAGTGTATTGTTTAGCTTCCATGTGTTTGTATTTTTTATAGATTTTTTTCCTGTAATTGGTATCTAGTCTCATAGCATTGTGGTCGGAAATGATACTTGATACAATTCCAATTTTCTTAAATTTACCAAGGTTTGATTTGTGACCCAAGATATGATCTCTCCTGGAGAATGTTCCATGTGCACTTGAGAAGAAAGAGTATTCTGTTGTTTTTGTATGGATTGTCTTATAAATATTAATTAAGTCCATCTTGTTTAATATATCATTTAAAGCTTTTCTTCCCTTATTTATTTTCATTTTGCATGACCTGTCCATTAGAGAAAGTGTGGTGTTAAAATCCCCTACTATTATTGTGTTACTGTCGATTTCCCCTTTTATGGCTGTTAGTATTTGCCTTATGTATTGAGATGCTCCTATGTTGGGTGCATAAATATTTACAATTTTTATATCTTCTTTTTGGATTGATCCTTTGATCATTATGTAGTGTCCTTCTGTGTCTTGGAGTCTTTTTTTACCTCAAATTAATTTTGAGATTTACCAGATTTACCATCTCTCCTTATAAAAGAGAGGTTAAACTAATTAGGCTTGGGACTTCCCTCGTGGTCCAGTGGTAAAGAATCCACCTTCCAAGGCAGGGGACGTGGGTTCGAGACCTGGTTGGGGAACTAAGATCCCACATGCCGTGGGGCAACTAAGCCCGCACACCAAAAGTACTAAGCTCCCACACCTCAATGAAAGAGCCTGCATGCCGCAAACTACAGAGCCCACACGCTCTGGACCTGTGCCACAACTACAGAGCACACACTCCCTAGAGCCCACGCACCACAACTAGAGAGTAGCCCGCGTGCAGCAACGAAAGATCCCTCATGCCTCAACAAAGATCCCGCATGCCACAACTAAGACCCGATGTAGCCAAAATAAATAAATAAACATAAATTTAAAAAATAAACGAATTACACTTATTTGGTATATTGCATTACATGAAAAAAATTGTCAAGTAAGAAGTGATGGTACACCTTCTTAAGGTTATATGTATATGGATATATATGTTATTAATATAGGTATTTTAGAAATCATGTTAATTTTATAGATACTTGCCAATATTCTCCTTGCCCATTTATTACGTTAAAATGATGTATACCACAAAATAACTAAATTTCCTTAGCAAATCAACTCTCATCAGATTTTTAACCATGGTCATTTTAATTCATTTTATTCACAGATCTTTATGGTTTTACTGTGACACTTTCCTGAAAGCTTTTGCTTTGCTTTTAGAAAGATTCATGGAAAGAACTCTGACAAGTACTCTAGAAAAAACATTCCTGATAACTAAGATCATACCATTAAACTAGCTAAGAATGTCCAGAACTAATGAGGAACGTAATGTATCTATAAAATTGCTAACCCAAGATCAACCAGAATAAGAACTAATTTTAGGAGACAGAATGGACTGATGATGAGTATAACTTTTTTTAAAAAATTATTTATTTATTTATGGCTGTGTTGGGTCTTCGTTTCTGTGCGAGGGCTTTCTCCAGTTGCAGTGAGCGGGGGCCACTCTTCATCGCGGTGCACGGGCCTCTCACTATCGCGGCCTCTTGTTGCAGAGCACAGGCTCCAGACACGCAGGCTCAGCAATTGTGGCTCACGGGCCCAGCCGTTCCATGGCATGTGGGATCTTCCCAGACCAGGGCTCGAACCCGTGTCCGCTGAATTGGCAGGCAGATTCTCAACCACTGCGCCACCAGGGAAGCCCAGAGTATAACTTTTTGATGACTCTTTGTTTGAAACATTGCTGGTTCTTTTAATGTTTTGTTTCTGGGTTTTAAGGAACCTTTTTTCTCTTTTTTTCTCAAGGTAAAGTATGCCTTTGTGGAACAAAGATAAAACAATTACTTTTTCTCCCTATCTGATCCCTCCAGCATTGGGTACTCTTAGTGAGTATTCTTATTTTTATGGCAATATAGTTATTTGCATAAGTCCAATGAGAATTTGTTCTCCCTGTAACAAGACACAATTGGAAAATTGGTTATATTACCAAGGCTTTGACTGGAAATATCATATTTGAGATTGATGAACATAGAATAAAATATGACAAGACAGCTTTACGGAATTAAGGTTGATTTCATGGAGCCAATAAAGCCCTCGGATAAAACAGCCTGGTACCTTGCTTACAGGTTTCCCAAAACCTTACCAAGTGAGTAAGGAAAGTAACTTTCTAGCAGGTTCAGAACCCTCAGGATGTTTTGAGGACATCAAGAAGAGAGAAATTCACCCAATTCTAAAGATACTGCAAGCAAAGTCTGATGGCAAGTTCTTGGTTTGGGCCCCTAGCCTCAAGAGGCTTTTAAAGTCTTATCTGACTTCCTTATGAAAAGTTCCAGTAAAGCAAACCCATAAAAGCCTAAACGGTCAACAACAATTGTGTTGCATTTGTGTAACTAATCAGGCCAGGTTTAATGAGACTAGAGTTATTTTTCAAACAAACTAGTCTTACTTTGCTTATCTTTGATAGAAATGGGAGCTATTATAGAAAGAAAAAATATAGTTCAATGGAAAACTGTAGCACACCCTTGTGGGTACTGAATTCTAGTTCTGTTCATTATCTTTAAGGTTTTGTTATCAATCTGTAAACTGGACTGGATTCTGAATTATTCTAACTTCCTCTAATATCTGGCTATGACTCTTCAAATTAGTTTTTCCAATTTTTCTCTTACTCTTCTGACTTGGAATCACTAAAAACAAAAACTGCCCTTTTCCTCAAGCCTTGCAAGCTGAAGCTGGACAACTTGATATAAACTTGAGAGAAATCATAACAAACAGGTCATATCTCCGGACAACCTTTGTACCTGTTGCTGTGACGGCCACTCAGAAAGTTCACTGGAATACCTGATGTCATTACCAGAGACATTCAAACTACAAACCAAAAAAATCTGTCAGATTTCCACTGCCTGACCTTACTCAATCTGAAGGTGTTTTCAGCTCAACATCTAGAAATCTTGAATGGCAGTCTTCTGGACTCAAAAACTGAATTTACATTTTTTTCTAACCAATAGAACAGTTGGAAATGTTCTATGGAAATGCCCAGTGTCACCTCAAATTGGCACTTGCCATCTACCTCTACAAGGATTAAATTATGAGCCATTGCAGCTGCTGACTTTCAACACCCCCTGAAAGGAGTTCAGGGTGGAGATCAGAAATGAGGCACTCTGTGCTTTGGAAAAAAACCGGCAGAACAGGTCTTCAGATAGCTAGATATTTTCAGGAGACGATTTTATGAGCCCAATTCTTGCATCTCTTCATGTCTAGAAAAACACTAAAATCCTTCATGGTGACATCTGCTCCTCGTGACTAGCAGTAACCTTCACTAGACTAGCAGAAACCTTCTGCAAAAAATAAGTGCTTGATTGCATGTACGCCCCCTTCACCAAAATCACATATATACTGGCCTTCTCCCCTGCCTCTTTGTAGCAGTTTCTCAGAGCTATCTGACATGCTGTCTCCTGGGCTATAGTCCTCATTTTGCCTCAAGTAAAACTTAACTCACAACTCTCATGTTGTGCATTATTTTTCAGTCTACAGTGTGGTGACCACAGAGAAGGGACGGAGAATGGACTTCTCTCCTTTGCCTGAACCCTGAAAGGAAACAGAGCCTTGGTACCCCTTGCCCCCATCCACCTCCTCGGAGAGTCCAGACGAATTTGGGTAAGTCTCCCCTGGTTCTCTGATCTCCTGTATTAGTTGATGATCCTGAGTTTTATTTGGCAGTGTATAACAGGTACCTGCCTCCCCCAGTTGAAAGATACCGGGGAATAACCACTCAGGTGAAAGGTATTAAGAGAGGCCTGGTTGTAAGATACCAGGGTTTACTCAGTTTTAGGAGACTGAGTGGTCCGAGCTGAGTGGTTAGGTAAGAGGCTGATACGATGCTTTTCTTAAATTTGGCTGCCTTAATAGAGTTTGTCAGGATAAAAATGAAGATATTACACGAGAGCTTTGCTCCAAAGAAAAAGGACAAGACTCCTCCTGGCCCGTGATGACTTTCTCAGGCAACTGAGAACTTTACGGAAGTGGTGGAGGCAGAGTCCTCATACTGTGCAGTGGTCCCAGGGAAACCCGCTCATTAATGAAAAGACTTGCTCATCCAGGGGTCACTATAAGAATTGGCCATTCAGTGATCTGAGAACCCATGGTGGTCTTAAACAACCCAAGGGAGAAACTGAGACACATAAGAAGGCTGAAATGACTGTACTGTGACACCTAGAGGAGTTAAGCTCAGAAGCAGCACACTGACCCACTACACAACTTCGTTAGTAAATTTTATCCCTGACAAATTCAACTTAAAATGAGAAATAGAATCTCTCAAGCACAGAAACGAGGGGCGTCAGAAAACCAACCTCTGAATAACACCCCAGATAGATTCATGTATAACACTGTACGGAGCTCATATTTGCAAGTACCTAGTTAATTGGGGAGATTATACTAAAGAAGATCTCAACCTAAAATGGCCAAATTGGGTTTCTTTTGTTATTCCAAAATTGACATTTTTGCACGCACAGTTAGAAAAAGCTGGCCCTAAGATTAAACAGACTGAATGAAATGCTTACTTTGATTGGTCTCTGGAAGCCTCTAAAAGAGGAAATGATAGAGTAACTTCTTTGTAGGAAACCAACAAGAAATTGCTTGAAACTATATTGGAACTAAAAAAGGCCGCTAGCACTGACTCTGTCTCTCCCTCTCCTCCTCCCACGTATCCTCTTCTATCCGAATTGTCTGGCCCAAATGCTATCTCTTCTCTTCCAACTCTTCTGTCTCCTGCTGCTCCCTCTTCCCCAGTAAAGGAAAAAAAAAAGTGATTATAGCTCCCTTTAAGGGGAAACCTATTACAGTGAGAGGTGAACCATCCTCGGTGCTTACATACACACCCTGGACCCAAGCAGAACTTAGAGCCTTGGTTAAGGAATTTCCCCATCCAAGTCAGGATCCATTGAGATTTGCTAAGGAATTTGAGTTAACCATCCAGACCTACAAGCCTGGGTTTTCAGATCTATATCAATTAATACAGCTATTAGTTTCTGAAAGCTAAGCAAGGGAATGGATAGAGAGAGCAGGATAGAAACACCCCCTAATGGATTTTGAATCACAGGCTCACACTAAATGCAAGGAATTAGCTCAGAAATTAATCGAACTTATCCCAGAGGGTTTTTTTCCAAAAAACATAGACTGGACAGAGATTCAACAGTGCAAGCAAAGATCAGATTAATCAATTCTGGACTATTATGAAAGATTTGAAAAAACTTTTAAGCAATATTCTGACTTGACACCTGAATCATTCTCTAACCACCAAGTTGATCCTTTGCTCAACTCTACATTTTTAAAAGGCTTAGATGAGGTTTTGGCTACTCTAGTCAAAAGACACAATCTAGGTTGGTCCCTGTTACATACAAACAGCCTTGTTACACAGGCTGACCAATTTTTCAAAACCAAAAAAAAAAGAAAAGAGTATATCTATAAAAATTACGAACCTTCAATTATGCCAATTAAGTTCTCAATGCCAGTCAAAGGTTAACTGATCCCCATTTAATTCCCAACCAGTAGAGAAAGCTAGCTTGAAGGAAAAAAAAAAAATCTCTCCTGAATTCTGACCCTGGGGAAACAAGTCCTACTAGGAGAACTTGATTTTCTCTCCCTGTGCCTTGAGACCAGAGCTCTCAGGATCACTTACCTTATCTAGATCACCTCTAATTGCTGAGACTGAGGGGAAAAAAAAAAGGACAGAAAAAATTCTTTTTAAATTTAACTTTTTCCAACTGGTGAGTTTTATATTGTGATATGATTCATGACTAAGTTTAGAAAATGAAGCTATGAGATCTCTTGTTGTGTCTGCCTATATGTTTATGTGTGCATTATCTTTGTTTTTACCTTTGGATGGTATTATCAAAATTTGTGAGTGCTACTTAATCGGGTAAAAGGAAATTAAGCACTTATATAAATTCTCAAAAAGCCGGAGTTAATTTCAGATTCATGTGAACTGGGAAATATTCAGTATTAAATTAATACCTGGTGTTAATGTTTAACTTTGTTGTTCTAATTAATATAGACATGTCTTTAGAGTCACCAACATTAAGTATAATACTTTTATTGCACCTATTATTTAACTTTAATATAAGTTAAATAAAATCTTGTTATACTTGTTGCAAATTTGTCATCAAGAAAAATAACTTGGTATGATGAAATTTCATACGTGTATTAAATGCAAATGAGATAGCTTTAGGTGAACGTTTTAGGAATAATTATATTTTAGGAATGCCTACTTAAGAATAACTTCTCCAGATATTTGACAACTTAATAATTTAGAGTTGTGCTAAATTACATTAAATGATGGAAGTCTGTTGAATAACTAGGTCATTTCCAAATAAAATAACTGAAACATTAATTATTGAACATTGGCTTCATTTTACAGAGAAACAAAATGTTTAGAACTTTTTAAAAAATTGTTTAGTGTATATATGTCAGTCCCAATCTCCCAATTCATCCCAGCCCCTTTCCCCCTTGGTAACCATAAGTTTGTTTTCTACATCTGTGGCTCTATTTCTGCTTTGCAAATAAGTTCATCTGTACAACTTTTCTAGATTCCACATATAAGCGTTTTATACAATATTTGCCTTTCTCTTTCTGATTTACTTCTCTCTGTATGACAACATCTAGGTCCATCCATGTCGCTGCAAATAGCCAAAAGGTTTAGAACTATTAATACATATATTTGGTGCCACACAGATATTTTCTCTAAGAAACCATTTTTCAAGAAATTATTATTTGGGTTTATGTTTACCAATCTATAGAGTGCTGATATAAAGGACAGTTCACGGTTGTTTATGGAAAGTAGGATGTGTGTTTTCAGTAAAGAAGGTATATTGTATTTATTAAGGGAAAAGGAAGTAGGTCTGACTTACAGCTGGCTGTTTCTGGATGGAAAAATAAAGTGCTGGATACAGAAAATGATGGAAGGTTTGTGGGAAATGGACCCTGAGAAAATAGTTTTGTGCATGGTCAGGACTGGCTAAATTTAGAATAAATTTAATTGAGTAAATGAATTTCAAAAAAGCTGGTGCAAAACCTGAATTTGGATTTTCTCTCTGTCAAAAGGGCAAGTTTTCTTATAATGTTGAACTGACTTTGATAACAGGTTTTAAGTTCTTTACCTTTTAAGTGATCTGTTCTGTATTTATCTTTGAAAACTTTTATTGCCACTTTGGCTAAGTGAATAAATATTGTTTCACGGTGACCTATGATCCTATCTGACTTAGTGTTCTAAACCCTTTTGATACTGTTTTATGACAGAACTTCCTAAATCAAATTCTAATGAAGTCCGTTTGACCTCTATTATCTTTGGGATGCTTCAAAGATCCCTAAGAGAGATATTAAACTAATTAGGTTCATTTGGTATTTTAAATTATATGGGAAGTATTGTCAAATGAGTAATAAATCTTCTTAGGTTATACTGTATAGTAAATATTACTAATATAGATATTCTAGAAATTATATGGAGTTCCTAAATTTCTGACATGTCATGGTAAAATGTTATCAATCATAATTCTAGTTATTATCTTAAAGTACTGTAACCAAGTTTCTTTGTCAATTGCATTGTAATCAGATTTTAAACGTGCCTTCTTAAGTCTTTTGTCATTGTAGACAGTTATGGTTTTACTTTGATGCCTTTGCAAAAAATGCTTCCTCTTCAAGAAGATTTATAGAAAGGACTTTTGGATTAATACAAGTTTCTGACTTTCAGACCATAATGCTGAGCTGGGTAAGAAATTGAAGAATTCTAATGGGAAACCTGATGGCTTCATAAAGCTGTTAACAAAAAGAATTAGTTACATAAGATTGAGTGAACTGGTGAATATGGTTATAATTTTTATGGTTTCTATATGAAAAATTACTGGTTTAAATCTGTGTTTCCCAGGTATAAGGAAACCTTCCCCTCAAACTAATCATAACTTACAGTAATCTGGTAAAGTATACCTTTGTAAGCAGAATTGAAACATTTATCTTTTCTCTCTATCTGCTCCCTCCAGAGACTGGGAACTCTTAGGTTCCCAGTAGCTTTATTAGATAAATTAGGAAGGCTACCTCACTAACAGATACAGAAATCTCAAGGTATCTTGGGGACTTTGAAAATGTAGGAATTCACCCAGATCTGTAAAGCAAAGTCTGTGACAAGCCTTTGGCATGACTTTCTTAGCCCTGAGAGGTCTTTTAAAAGTCAGTCTGAGACCCCTTATAAAAGTTTCAGCAAAGCAAAAAAGCCTATATGATCAATTATACTTATTTAAATCTTCAGGCAAAGTTTATTGAGACCAGACTTATTCTGCAAACAAAGTAGTCTTAATTCAGATATATTTGGGAGAAATTAGTATAATTTTAGAGAGAAAAAAGATTATGTTTCAATGAATGTTAAATCTCTCTTTTGTTCATGGAGGTCTGTATTTACTAAGACTCACTTCCTGGATAGTTCCATGCTGTTACATTATATTAATGTAAAGTTTAACTGAAGTATTAAAAGGACAGTCTAAGTTTCTGAAACTTAGCTCATTAATCTATCTTTGGATGAAGATCAGATGCCCTACGACCTGCAACCAGGTGATTATGCATACTGAAAAAGACATAATTTAAAGACTATCTCCAACCTAGATGGAAGGACCTTTATCAGGTACTCTTAACTAACTCATGTACAGTGAAACTGAAGGGAATTTACTCTTGGATTTATTCTCAATTACAAAGGGCCCCTACACTGGACTGGTCTATAGAGAGGAATGTTGACCTCAAACTCACCTTAAAACAGTGCTCAAACAGAGGAGAAACTACACTCCTACTAGGACGAGAAGAAGATGACGTCAGAAGTAGACAGCTAGGCCAAGATCCTGGACCTGACTTGTATGATCATTTATAATGTTTTCTTGACTTCTTGGACCTTTGCATATGAATCAAATGTTTTTCTATCATGGGCCTGATCCTATGTTAGTTTTGAAAATCAATACAATTGTTGGGTTTGTGGTGGCCAATTACCTGTGTCTAGTACTTCTGGATTAACTTGGTGGATTTCTCCACTCCAAGGCTCTAACTGGATGGCCCTTAGGAAATTTATTCTAGAAGAAAGAAATTATAGTCCTATTCAGCCCACTGCTGGTATTACTATGTGGGATACCCTCAACTAGCCAATTAATAACATCTGCTCTCACCCTGGCCATAAATATGAATTCCCCTCTAAAGTTACTCAAGCTCAATCAGAGCAACAAGCAAAATTTCAGCCAAGGAATAAAACATCCCACAATTATGGGATGGATTTACGTGGTCAACACCAGGCTATGGCCATTTGAGTTTTAAGGCCCCTGTTTATATTGCGAATAATTAAATTATACTAAGGATTACCAGCCTAGTAACATTGGAAATTGGGTTGGGAGACTTATGGACAGTGCCAATATATAATTACCCTGGAAAATAAGGATTGGTACACAACACACTAAATCAGACGACCTGGGGATATACTGGGCTGCACCTAATGGAAATTCTTGGCTTAATTCTTACTTATGAGTTTAATAATACTGCTAGCTATGTTATTTGTATTTTGCCTGTTTTACAAGATTTTTGTTTCTTACATTACCAAATGTGTGACTGAGCCTCTGATAAAAATATATAGTTTTATATAAGATCAATTATTTGTAATAGTGTAACTCTAGATATGGGAAGATGCAACAAGAGGAAATTTTTCCTGGACCATAATAGATTAGTAAGACAGGTGGTCTAGAGACTTTTGGTCACTCTTAACAAGGCCTAGTCCAGTGATAGCAGATTGAGTGGCCTATCAGTGAAATCTTCGCCAGACCTGGGAATAAGTCTTCCTACCACCATGGGATGAAATGGTCATGAAATGCGTCCCAAAACATGGTCAAATTTATGACCATGAAGGGACCCTGTCACCCACACATTGGCACTTGCCACCTACCTCTACAAGGATTAAATTATGAGTCACTGCAGCTGCTGACCTTCAACACCCCTGAAAGGAGTTCAGGGTGGAGATCAGAAATGAGGCACTCCGTGCTTTGGAAAAAAACTGGCAGAAGAGGTCTTCAGATAGTTAGATATTTTCAGGAGACAATTTTATGAGCCCAATTCTTGCATCTCTTCATATCTAGAAGCACTAAAATCCTTCATGGTGACGTCTGCTCCTTGTGACTAGCAGTAACCTTCACTAGACTAGCAGAAACCTTCTACAAAACATACGTGCTTGATTGCATGTACGCCCCCTTCACCAAAATCACATATATATTGACCTTACCCCCTACCTCTCTGTAGCAGTTTCTCAGAGCTACCTGAAATGCTGTATCCTGGGCTATAGTCCTCATTTTTCCTCAAATAAAACTTAACTTACAACTCCCACGTTGTGCATTTTTTTTTCAGTAGACACCAGGGCTGAGACACTGACTCAATGTGTTATGGGACAATCTATTAACTCAGTTTCTGGGCTGTAAACTTCATGTGGAAGTTTCATATGGGGGAATAATGGGGTTCGGGACATTCCAACCTAAAATATAGTGCCTTGACATATTGAATATTTTAAGCTAAAGGAATTTGAGAAAATGGCAGAAGCACAAGGTCTATCTTACCTCGTCCTTTCCCCTTCTTCCCTGAAACAGGCCATAAAGCCCTCATGTGAGAGCTGCCCTTCCTATACGCAGAGGAAAGAAACATTCTTATCTCCAGAGACAAAGGGACATCAAGAAGATTCCAAACAAACAAGCCTTGCCAAATTTCCCCCAGTTTACTATAATTATTTCATACTCCTTAACCTATCATATTCCTCTATGGTTGTACATTCTTTATCAAATCTAGCATAAAATATGCATGTCTAACTGTTTCTTTGGGTCTTCATTTCCTTAGGAAATCTCCAGCGTTATGTAAAACTAATACTAAATAAATGTGTATCTTTTCACCTGTTAACCTACATTTGTCAATTTTCAGATACAGGCAGGGACCCTAAGAGGGTCAAGGAAAACTTTTTCCTCTCCTACAGGAGTTAGTACTCAGAAAACACTAGTCTGAGAAAGAGAGGAGGAATACCAAACTGGGTTTCAATCTAGCAACGTTGGTGCCCAAAAGAAAAGATAACAGAAACATAGAATTTAATAAAACCTTAAAATATAAAATGATTTAGGTGAAAGGCAAATAAAGAGGAGAAAAAGGGAAAGAGAGAGAAGGGTGGTAAAGGGTTAAAACTCCAAGGAAGCTTGAGAGAATCCTACCTAAATTGCAAAACCATGTAACATTCATTGTCTCCTACTATTTTTCTCATTTTAATTCGCTGATGGGGAATAAAAGAAACTTTTAAGTGGTACTTCAAGGCCTCTCAATATCAACTGGATTAAAAACAGCATTTTTCTTTAAGTCTGATCTATTTTAATATCTATGTAGTCAAATTCAAAGTTCCAATTCCCTTTCTGGATCTTAGCAATGCATGAAATCAAACCCTCTAGACTCTGCTCTTTCTCTTGAGTGATGCTATAAATCTTACAAATGTTTGCTGGGTTGAAGCCAAAAATACATGCTCAATAGCAGAACTTAGAATTTTTTCATTTCCATAAACCACCTCACCAAATCATTACCTTTCAGATTGCAATTCCTTTGGCTTTGTGTCAGGAAAGGGCTATTGCTATTCTCTCTAACCTGTTCCCTTCCTGCCCAGAGTGAGGGAAGATAAAAGCAAGTTAGTGAGGCAGTAATTCCAATAACAAACATTTACGTGTCAAAAAACTTCACTGATTTTTCTTTTACTTTTGTTGTAATTCTACTTTGGCTAAAAGGTCCACTCTGTAAACTCACTTCAGAGTTATATCAAATAATATAAGGTCATTTATTTTCTTCTTCAACAATACCCTGACAAAAGCTTTTGATTACTGCTGAACTTAATATCAAATAAAATTTATATTTTAAAATGTTAACAACGATTTTTGAAGAAATAAACCTCCCCAATATTTTTTGTAACCTAGTAATCAATATTAAAATTTAGTCTTACATGTAGACCTCTGTAAAATATTATTCAGTAAATCAAATAGCTAAATTTTGCCTGGGGCCACGATAACTTCCTGACAGATTATTCTTACTCTCTGGAGTACTGGTGTAAAATGTCCTCTGGTTATTTATCATGGTGGTTTGTCAGGACTATTTCACCTCAGGACCATTCCAGTGACCACTTTATTTAACAGCCTGTAGTTGCTAAAGTAATTTTGCTTCAGTGACTTTAGAGTAGAATAGGGTACTTTATTTCTACAGAGAAGATACCAGAAACAGGAAGAGAAGAAAGAAAGAAACTCCAAAGCTTTACCTTAACATTTAGCAATTATAACCCCTACCCTCATCACTTACCCTCTTTTTGTAACAATTCACTTTTCACTTTACTTTTGGTAACGTATTCTGAGGGAAATTGGAATATAAGGTTTAATTGGTTTATTAGCTATCAGCTAAAGTTTGGTTGCCCTAATAATATTTACCAATTTGTATGTTTAATAACTCAATTAGATTGACTGGAAAGTTCTTAGGAACAGAAATTTTTCATTTCTCTGGGGAGATGTAAATTAGTCAGGAAGGAAATTTAGAGAGGAGGGTTGGTTGAGTTCTGAATCAAGATTTCATGGAGGATCTATGATGATATTTGAAATATTGAGAATTCTTATTTCAGATTTATTCAAATTCAAATATAATTTCCAAAAATGCACTCCTGTTCCAAAGAGATTTCAATTTTTAATTATCTGCTCTTTTACTTGAGTTTAACATGATGTGGTAAACTCAGGAGTACCTAGATTTCTCCTTTCTATATTATCTGTACTATAGAGTTTTTGTTTTCCATGACATTATTTTTAAAAATGTCTTTAAAAAGTTATTTTTAGGGACTTCCCTGGTGGTGCAGTGGTTAAGAATCTGCCTGCCAATGCAGGGGACACGTGTTTGAGCCCTGGTCCAGGAAGATCCCACATACCACGGAGCAACTAAGCCCCTGCACCACAACTACTGAGCCTGCACTCTAGAGCCCGTGAGCCATAACTACTGAACCAGTGTGCCACAACTACTGAAGCCTGTGCGCCTAGAACCCATGCTCCACAACACGAGAAGCCACTGCAATGAGAAGCCCGTGCACCACAAAGAGTAGCCCCCACTCGCTGCAACTAGAGAAAGCCCATGCACAGCAACAAAAACCCAACACAGCCAAAAGTAAATAAATAAACAAATTAATTAATTAATTTAAAAAGTTATCTTTAGAGAACTGTTTTGAGGTATAATTAAAATAAAATAAACTGTAAATATTTGAAATGTATAAATTCATAAGTTTTGATAATTGAGAAACCATCACCACAACCAGGAGAGTGAACATTTCCATCACCTCCAAAAGTTTCCCCATGTCTCTTTGATGCTGGTCATCTGAGGTGCTTTCTGTCACTACAAATTAGTTTGAATTTTCTGGAGTTTTATATAAATTGAATAATCTTATACATGCTCTTCACTTTGTTTCCTCTTTCATTCAGCATAGTTATTTTTATGTTCAGCAATATTTATTGGTAGCTCATTCATCTTTATTGCTGAGTAGTATTCAATTCTACGAATATACCACAATTTGCTTACCTATTCATCCACTGATAGATATTTAAGTTGTTCCCAGTTGTGGATGGTTAGCAACAAAAACGTTATGGACATTCATGTCCATGTGTTTGTATGGACAGCCATTTCTTTTTTTCCCTTGGGTAAATATCTAGCAGTGGAGAGTGTGCATCACCTGGTAGTTGTCTGTTTACATTTTTAAGAAAATGTCAAACTGTTTTTCAAAGTGATTGTGCCATTTTACATTTCCACTAGCATTGTTTTGGAGTTCCAGTTCTTGAACATCCTTGGCAACACTTGATGTGGTCAGTCTTTTTCAATTTTAGCTGTACTAATTGGTTTGTAGTGGCATCTCACTGTGGTTTAATTTGCATTTCCATTACACCTAATGATGTTAAACATCTTTTTGTGTGCTTACTTGCCATTCATATATCTTCAGTGGTGAAGTATGTATTCAAATATTTTGCTTAAGTTCATTAGGTTGTTTGCTTTTTATTGAGTTTGAGATTTCTTTATATATCATGGATACAAGGCCTTTATCAGCTATACCACTGGGAAAGATATTCTCCTATTCTATGGCTTGTCATTTAATTTTCTTAATGGTGTCTTTCAAAGAGCAGAGGTTTTAAATTTTGATGAAGTCAACTGTATCAATTTATTTTTTTTTATAAATTATGCTTTTTGAGTGGTACCTAAAATCCTTGCTTAACTCAAAGTTACAAAGATTTGCTCCTGTTTTCTTCAATGAGTTTTATAGTTTTAGGTTTTCCATTTAAGTGTGTGATCTGTTTTGAAAAATTTTGGGGTATAGTGTAAGAATGGATCAAAGTTCATAACATTTCACTACAGATATAAGTTTTCTCTATCATCATTTGTTTACAAAATTCTATTTTCTCCAATGAATTGCCTTTAAACATTTGTAAAAATCAGTTGTCCCTCTATGTGTGGGTTTATTTCTGGGCTATATCTTATGTGCCATTGATCTATTTCTTTGTCTTTAGGCTAATACCACACTACTTTGATTACTGTAGCTTTACAATAATTCTTGAAATTAAGTAGATTTAGCCCTACAACTTTGTTTTTCTTTAAATTGATTTGGTGATTCTAAAATCTTTGTATTTCTATATGAAATATATAATAATCTTGTCAATTTCTACAAAATAACATGCTCAGATTTTAATTGGGATTGCATTTAATTTATAGATATATTTAAAGAGAAAAGACATCTTAACAATTGGGAGATTGAGATTGACATATAAACACTATTGATACTATGTATAAAATAGATAACTAATGAGAATCTACTATATAGCACAGGGAACTGCTCAGTGCTCTGTGGTGACCTAAATGGGAAGGAAATCCAAAAAAGAGGGGATATATGTATACATATGGCTGATTCACTTCGCTGTACAGTAGAAAATAACAAAAAAAATTTAAAGCAACTATACTTCAATAAATTTTTTTTAAATGTAAAAAACAGTGATTGAAACACACTAACTAATGATTAATATAATCCTATACTAAGGTCTGAGAAATCAGAGGGCAGGCTGAACTAGCTTGTCAACATTGTTTATAGAAAATATACATATTCATAGTTTTAAAAAATATAGTCTTCTGACTAATGAATAAAGTATTGCTTTCAGTTTATTTAGGTCTTATTAAATTGCTTTCAGCAGTGTTTTATAGTTTCCAGTGTATATGTCTCTCACATCTTTTATCATATTTACCCCAAAGTATTTCATATTTTGGCATTGTTTTTTAATTTCCCATTTTTCATTGCTACTATACAGAAATACAATTGAATGTTGTATATTCATCTTATGTCTTGCAAACTTGCTAAACTCACATGTTAGTATTAGAAGCTTTTTTCTATATTTCATCATATTTTCTAAATAGATGACCATGTTGTCTGCAAAAAAAAAAAAAGACAATTTTACTCCTTCCTTCCAAATCTAGGTGTCTTTTTTTTTCCTGCCATAATTCACTGGCTAGAATGTCTATTTAATCCTGAATATAAGTCAAAAAGGCAAATCTCCCTGTATTGTTCCTGATCTTAGGGGGAAGCATGCAATCTTCCATGGTCAAATATGGTGTTACCTGCATGATTTTTGTAGAGGCTGTTTATCAGGTTGAAGAAGTTCCATTCTGTTGCTAGTGAAAGATACTTTTATATTTGTTAAAATATGCAGCTAAGTATCCAACGAATATTTAACATTGAAGTTTGATTACAAATTTAAAAAAATGGGAAAGCAGATATTAGATATTACACACAAGAAATTAATTCTTACTTTCACAGCCCTTCTTCAACTGATATCACATCTTTAGTTTCCACCTTCTTTCTTCCCTTTGGCTAGTTTTCTCTTATCTCTTTTACTATTTAAGCTCTCTCAAGAACTACATCATTCTCATGGCCTTCTTCCTGTGTTATTTGTCCTCTGACCTTCTCTATATCATTACTTCCTTTCCTATTTCCCTCATACTCTGCCTTATATAATACTTCCACTCATGCAAATCATTTCAACAAATAATGGTTGAGGCCTTACCTTTATGCAAGTGTCTATCTTAAAGATTTCTTGGGACACAGTAAGAAATAAGAAGCAGCCCTCAAAGAGTTCATATCTCAGAAAGGTAATAAGACAAGTGGAGTAAAATACTTCTATGTAACACAGGCAAACTCTGGAAGAGGTATGCTCCAATTAAGAAGATACTCACAGTAGAGGAAATTGGCATGGTAGTAGGAGTTGAGAAAAAAATCCACAATAACACCAAGTCTAAATACTTCTTGAATGACACATCCACTATTTGCTCATCAGTTTGCTCCAGCCTACATAGATGTTTCTGACACACCAAAACACTGTCTCCTAGAACCTCATATATCCAAAGTCTCCTTAGGTTTTTCACTTATCTTTCTTTCAGTCAACTTTCCAGGAATAGTTTTCATAAGAAATTATTGCAATTTTCACTGAAAAACAATGCTTTTCCCTAGAGAGCAGAAAATAACATCCAGCAGCATCTGGCAAATTGGCTACATCTCAAACAGCTTTGCTCTGGCTTGGTCTCAAGATAAAACAAATGGAAAGCATCACTGAGACAACTGCTTGAAGTCAGTGTGTTCCAAGTGTAAGAGGAAGTCATAAATCTGGCCACTGTGGAGTGAGGGCTGATGGGAAGGGAAGAGTGATGTGTGTGGGCTCAAGGTGGTCTGTCAGCATAAAGGCTTAGACATGACATGAACTGAAGGGAACCAAATCTCCATTCAAGGGAAGCATCTCTATTGTCCCCACATACCCCAATACAAACATGCCTGTTTTATTTTTATCAGCAGCAGTAGTAGAACTTAATTTCACATTTCCCCATTTCTGCTTAATACACAGAAATTCCATGTCTTTAAACCCAAACTTGATTCCTTCTTCTTCAGCCCTTATATCCAATAAGGTATATAGGAAATCCCTGATTTAAAATACCTTGAGTTGTGGCCCCTCACCAAAATCCTATTAGACAGCCTAATAACTCTGTTGATGTCAACACTGAAACCCAAATTCCTTTTCATTGTATCAGTTGCCATCACTGGCAAGCCTGACTAGAACTGAAGTGACTCAGCTTTGCCTTGGAAAATGCCTCTTTGCAAACATATGCCATTAAAACACCTTCAGAAACATGCATGCATATTAAATTTCAAGAAAAAATTTCAGAACAGAAAACCCTAATATTGAATTCAATCCAAAGGTTCTTGGAACAATGATGAATTGCTTCACAGATACCTACCAGATAAAAAATGAAGTCATATTTAGCCCCAATTTCTTGGACTCATATTTAAGAATGTGAAGTCAACCTAGTTATGTGGAAATTTTCCCTAAAAGGGATATTTAAATGCAGCTTTTAAAAGTTTAACTGATTTTATATATTTAATACTAATTTGTAAATAAATATAGTTATTTAATTTTCATTTATTTTTATGATCAATTTTAATATTTCATTAGTATTCGATGGGTTTCCATGAATGTAATGCTGAAATATTACTTAGATCTATGGAAAATAAGCATCTGGCTTAATGTTTCCTCTCAAAATCATTGTCTAAGAACTAACTGGATAAGCCTCTTACATAGCCTCATCCACCAGAAGGCAGACAGCAGAAGGAAGAAGAACTACAATCCTGCAGCCTGTGGAACAAAAACCACATTCACAGAAAGACAGGCAAGATGAAAAGGCAGAGGGCTATGTACCAGATGAAGGAACAAGATAAAACCCCAGAAAAACAACTAAATGAAGTGGAGATAGGCAACCTTCCAGAAAAAGAATTCAGAATAATGATAGTGAAGATGATCCAGGACATCAGAAAAAGAATGGAGGCAAAGATCAAGAAGATGCAAGAAATGTTTAACAAAGACCTAGAGGAATGAAAGAACAAACAAACAGAGATTAATAATGTAATACCTGAAATGAAAACTACACTAGAAGGAATCAATAGCAGAATAACTGAGGCAGAAGAACGGATAAGTGACCTGGAAGACAGAATGGTGGAATTCACTGCTGTGGAGCAGAATAAAGGAAAAAGAATGAAAAGAAATGAAGGCAGCCTAAGAGACCTCTGGGACAACATTAAATGCAACAACATTCACATGATAGGGGTGCCAGAAGGAGAAGAGAGAGAGAAAGGACCAGAGAAAATATTTTAAGAGATTATAGATGAAAACTTCCCTAACATGGGAAAGGAAATAGCCACCCAAGTCCAGGAAGCACAATGAGTCCCATACAGGATAAACCCAAGTACAAACATGCCGAGACACAGAGTAATCAAATTGGCAAAAATTAAAGACAAAGAAAAATTATTAAAAGCAGCAAGAGAAAAATGACAAATAACATACAAGAGAACTCCCATAAGGTTAACAGCTGATTTCTCAGCAGAAACTCTACAAGCCAGAAGGGAGTGGCATGATATACTTAAAGTGATGAAAGGGAAGAACCTACAACAAAGATTACTCTACCCGGCAAGGATCTCATTCAGATTCGATGGAGAAATCAAAAGCTTTACAGACAAGCAAAAGCTAAGAGAATTCAGCACCACCAAACCAGCTCTACAACAAATGCTCAAGGAACTTCTCTAAGTGGGAAACACAAGAGAAGAAAAGGACCTACAAAAACAAACCCAAAACAAATAAGAAAATGGTCATAGGAACACACATATCGATAATTACCTTAAACGTGAATGGATTAAATGCTCCAACCAAAAGACACAGACTGGCTGAATGGATACAAAAACAAGACCCATATATATGCTGTCTACAAAAGACCCACTTCAGACCTAGGGACACATTCAGACTGAAAGTGAGGGGATGGAAAAAGATATTCCATGCAAATGGAAATCAAAAGAAAGCTGGACTAGCAATACTCATATCAGATAAAATAGACTTTAAAATAAAGAATGTTACAAGAGACAAGGAAGGACACTACATAATGATCAGGGGATCAATCCAAGAAGAAGATATGACAATCATAAATATATATGCACCCAACATGGGCGCCCTCAATACATAAGGCAACTGCAAACAGCTATAAAAGAGGAAGTCGACAGTAACACAATAATAGTAGGGACTTTAACACCTCACTTACACCAACGGACAGATCATCCAAGATGAAAATAAATAAGGAAACAGAAGCTTTAAATGACACAATAGACCAGATAGATTTAATTGATATTTATAGGACATTCCATCCAAAAACAGCAGATTACAATTTCCTCTCAAGTGCACATGGAACATTCTCCAGGATAGATCATATCTTGGGTCACAAATCAAGCCTCAGTAAACTTAAGAAAATTTGAAAACATATCAAACATCTTTTCTGACCACAACGCTATGAGATTAGAAGTGAATTACAGGGGAAAAAACGTAAGAAACACAAACACATGGAGGCTAAACAATACGTTACTTAATAACCAAGAGATCACTGAAGAAATTAAAGAGGAAATCAAAAAATACCTAGAGACAAATGACAATGAAAACACGACGATCCAAAACCTATGGGATGCAGCAAAAGCAGTTCTAAGAGGGAAGTTTATAGCTATACAAGCCTACCTCAAGAAACAAGAAAAATCTCAAAGAAACAATCTAACCTTACACCTAAGGGAACTAGAGAAAGAAGAACAAACAAAACCCAAAGTTAGCAGAAGGAAAGAAATCATAAAGATCACAGCAGAAATAAATGAAATAGAAACGAAGAAAACAATAGCAAAGATCAATAAAACTAAAAGCTGGTTCTTTGAGAAGATAAACAAAATTGACAAACCATTAGCCAGATTCATCAAGAAAAAGAGGGAGAGGACTCAAATCAATAAAATTAGAAATGAAAAAGGAGAAGTTACAACAGACACCGCAGAAATACAAAGCATCCTAAGAGACTACTACAAGCAACACTATGCCAATAAAATGGACAACCTGGAAGAAATGGACAAACTCTTAGAAAGGTATAACCTTCCAAGACTGAACTAGGAAGAAATAGAAAATATGAACAGACCATCACAAGCAATGAAATTGAAACTGTGATTGAAAATCTTCCACCAAACAAAAGGCCAGGACTACATGGCTTCACAGGTGAATTCTATCAAACATTTAGAGAAAAGCTAACACCCATCCTTCTCAAACTCTTCCAAAAAATTGCAGAGGAAGGAACACTCCTAAACTCATTCTATGAGGCCACCATCACCCTGATACCAAAACCAGACAAAGATACTACAAAAAAAGAAAATTACAGACCAATATCTCTGATGAATATAGATGCAAAAATCCTCAACAAAATACTAGCAAACAGAATCCAACAACACATTAAAAGGATCATACGCCATGACCAAGTGGGAATTATTCCAAGGATGCAAGGATTCTTCAATATACACAAATCAATCAATGTGATACACCATATTAACAAATTGAAGAATAAAAACCATATGATCATTTCAATAGATGCAGAAAAAGCTTTTGACAAAATTCAACACCCATTTATGATAAAGACTCTCCGGAAAGTGGACATAGAGGGAACCTACCTCAACATAATAAAGGCCATATGCGACAAACCCACAGCAAACATCAGTTTCAATGGTGAAAAACTGAAACAATTTCTTCTAAGATCAGGAACAAGACAAGGAGGTCCACTCTCACCGCTTTTATTGAACATAGTTTTGGAAGTCCTAGCTACGGCAATCAGAGAAGAAAAAGAAATAAATGGAATACAAATTGGAAATGAAGAAGTAAAACTGTCACTGTTTGCAGATGACATGATACTATACATAGAGAATCCTAAAACTACCAGCAGAAAACTGCTAGAGCTAATTAATGAATTTGGTAAAGTTGCAGGGTACAAAATTTATGCACAGAAATCTCTTGCATTCCTATACCCTAATGATGAAAAATCTGAAAGAGAAATTAAGGAAACACTCCCACTTATCATTGCAACAAAAAGAATAAAATACCTAGGAATAAACCTACCTAGGGAGACAAAAGACCTGTATGCAGAAAACTATAAGACACTGATGAAAGAAATTAAAGATGATACCAACAGATGGAGAGATATACCACGTTCTTTGATTGGAAGAATCAATACTGTGAAAACGACTCTACTCCCCAAAGCAATCTACAGATTCAGTGCAATCTCTATTAAATTACCAACGGCTTTTTTTAAGGAACTAAAACAAAAAATCTTAAAATTTGTAGAGAGACACAAAAGACCCCAAATAGCCAAAGCAGTCTTGAGGGAAAAAAATGGAGCTGGAGGAATCAGACTCCCTGACTTCAGACTATACTATAAAGCTACAGTAATCAAGACCATATGGTACTGGCACAAAAACAGAAACATAGATCAATGGAACAAGATAGAAAGCCCAGAGATAAACCCACGCACCTATGGTCAACTAATCTATGACTAAGGAGGCAAGGATATACAATGGAGAAAAGACAGTCACTTCAATAAGTGGTGCTGGGAAAACTGGACAGGTACATGTAAAAGAATGAAATTAGAACACTCCCTAACACCATACACAAAAATAAACTCAAAATGGATTAGAGACCTAAATGTAAGACTGGACACTATAAAACTCTTAGAGGAAAACATAGGAAGAACACTCTTTGACATAAATCACAGCAAGATCTTTTTTGATCCACCTCCTAGAGTAATGGAAATAAAAATAAAAATGAACAAATGGGACCTAATGAAACTTCAAAGCTTTTGCACAGCAAAAGAAACCATAAACAAGACGAAAAGACAACCCTCAGAATGGGAGAAAATATTTGCATACGAATCAATGGGCAAAGCATTAATCTCCAAAATATATAAACAGCTCATGCAGATCTATATTAAAGAAACAAACAACCCAATCCAAAAATGGGCAGACCTAAATAGACATTTCTCCAAAGAAGACATACAGATGGCCAAGAAGCACATGAAAAGCTGCTCAACATCACTAATTATTAGAATAATGCAAATCAAAACTACAATGAGGTATCACCTCACACCAGTTAGAATGGTCATCATTAGAAAATCTACAAACAACAAATGCTGGAGAAGGTGTGGAGGAAAAGGAAACCTTTTGCACTGTTGGTGGGAATGTAAATTGATACAGCCACTATGGAAAACACTATGGAGGTTGCTTAAAAAACTAAAAATAGAAATACCATATGATCCAGCATTCCCACTACTGGGCATATACCCAGAGAAAACCATAATTCAAAAAGACGCATGCACCCCAATGTTCATTGCAGCACTATTTACAATAGCCAGGTCATGGAAGCAACCTAAATACCCATCGACAGACGAATGGATAAAGAAGATGTGGTACATATATACAATGGAATATTACTCAGCCATAAAAAGGAAGGAAATTGGGTCCTTTGTTGAGACGTGAATGGATCTAGAGACTGTCATACAGAGTGAAGTAAGTCAGAAAGAGAAAAACATAAATCGTATATTAACGCATGTATGTGGAACCTAGAAAAATTGTACAGATGAACTGGTTTGCAGGGCAGAAATTGAGACACAGTTGTAGAGAACAAACGTATGGACTCCAAGCGGGGGTGATGGGGTTGGTGAAAAAAAAAAAAACTAACTGGGGCCCAATTTGGGAATTTTCTCTAGTGTAAAGGATGCTAAAATGAATCAGAAGATGTAGATTCTAGTTCCAGTTGTGAGACTAAGAGCTCTGTGACCCTGGTTAAGTTTCTTAACAAGTCTAGGCTTCAATTTTTGTAAACATAAAATGAGCACTTAGATTATATCATTTTAAAAGTCCAAGTGGAGCTTATTCCCTCTCTAAATTCCTGCAGAACTTATTTATTACACAATTTAGCATTTAATTATATGGTCTCTCAAACTGCTTAAACTCCTTAATTAGAATATAAGCTTCCTGAAACAGAAGATATGCCCTTCTAGAGCTCCCTCCGTGCTTAACAGTTTTGAGCATATAGAGGGTATGGCATACAATAACTCAAGATAAGCAAAATTTACCTGAATAGGCTGAACTGTACAGTTGCCACTTACCCAGTTGCCACTTCCCCAGGTTTGCAGTTTAAAAAATCTTTTTGCATTTAGTTCAAGCTATTGTGATTACGCCCCAATGAATATTTTCATGAAAACACCAGTCATAAAGCTGATTTGCAAACTGGAATCTCAGTTTATTCTTTTAAAGTGACAATTGTAACTCCAAAGAGAACATTTTCACTAATTACAACATACAAGGTGTTGCTCCCTAAAGAGGATTGACACAACAGAATCTCAAAATATCAGAGAACGGTGTTAAACAATGTGGGCTACTAGTGAGAGGGGTGGGAAAGAAGGTCCACTGCAACACAAGTCAAAATTTCCTGAAGGAAGGTAGTTATAAGAAACATAAAAAACTATTTAACCTGTATGGTAAACAAAGAAATGCAGGCTAAAACAAGAATGGAGTACCATGTTTTCACACATAATTAAGTTTTATTAAATATAGGACAAGGCATGTGGGACAAGACACAGCAGAATTCAGTAGAATTTAGTTTAAAATAACAACATATTCAACAATGTTTCCTAGACCAAGTATAGATTTTCATACTGGTCAAAAAACTTACTAGATGCTGTTATATAATAATTGAGAAAAAAATTCCCCTGATTATTTATAACCATGATCATAGTCACTTAAATACATGCTTATTTGAACACTATTCTCTAATTAGAAAGTGAGCAAAGCAAAATAAATGTAGTTGGTGTTGACCATAAAAATATAGAGAGAGGATTATCACCGTCACTAATGTTAATTTCAAATTTAAAACAAACTGAAGATTCAATCCAGATTTAATTGGTGGTGAGTAGCTTTTAATCTGAGTATTACTTTTGGATGTCTAGATCATAAATCTCTTCAGGAACATTTAATCAGTGTCTGGATCCCAAGAAGATCAAGTTTCTTTCTTTTTGTGAAAAACTGCATTACAGAACTCAATTAAATTAGCAGGTGACAGGAAATTCAGTATAGTTGTCAGTACCTCAGAAGACAGAATATAATTACAAGTAACTTCAACAAGGGCCCTTTTAAAAACGGCATAATCTACCCTGGGCAGTCAAGGGAATAAAAATGGTAGTTTTTTATGGATGCAAGACAATGGTAAAAACTTCTCCAAAACAGCATAACCTTGACTGGGAGCAAGTGAAGGCATAATCACATCAGATAGGAGCTTTTACCGATGCTAAGACTTTTTCAGCCAGTATCTGAAGGCCACAGAAACTTTCCCCTTCCCTTTACCCATGTCTCCATAGTCTCTCCCCAACTGCTCAATTTCTGGCAAATTCCAGCTGAGTTTTCTTCCATACCTGAGGTAATTATAGATCATGATAGATACTGACATTGGCAAGACTAGCAACTATTCTGCTCTAAGCTGTTTTGGGCAATAAATCTGTGCTTCCATAACAATACTCCATTTACTTTGTCTTGTTATTTTCATAAGATCCATGTAGCTCAGAATCGTGGAGCCAGGAGAGGAAGGGATAAGGGAACATACATTGCTATACTTATGTATTTTTGCTTTGTCTACCTTTGGCCCTAATGTCAGTAGTCTTTACCTAACAATACTTCAGAAACAATCTCCTTCAAGACCACATTAATTCCTCTTAGGTAGAGTGCTCAGGATCATGATTAATCTAAAAAATTTATTTCATAAAAGGTGTCATGCTACCGTATTGGGTTTTTTCAACACTATTTTCTTTCCATGATAAGAAACGCTAACCAGGATGTAGATTCAAATTTCGCTTTATTTGATGTTCCCTTGAAGTTTCCTATGTCATTTGGTTCTTTTCTAAATCCTCTTTAAGCTGTGTATGTTTCCACTACATGCCAGTAAACAGCTGCCAATTCCAACTCAAAGGAAGCTTAATTAGAGTTACGTGCAAAGTAGATTTATGAAGAGTAACTTTCCTCTGTATGAAATTCTGAATGGACACTTAAGCAAATATACTGTTTTCTTCTAGTAACCACCATTCCTAAGTTCCAGAATCCCAAAGAAGAGGTTTAAAATTTTAGCAGGACACACAACACCCAAATGTAGGCAAAATAGGTAGAGAACAAGGGGAATGCATATCCAGGGCTTCCAGCCCCTGGGTCGTCTTTTTCACAGCCTAAGAGAGCAAGACCCCACCAGCTGGAGTTCATCAAACACACACCACTGCAATCAGAGACACAGGGATCTCTTAAAGTAACTGCCCCCATTTTAATTGATGCAGAGTCAAAATTTACATTTTAACACTTCAGGATAGATGTGGGGACAGGGCAGCAGAGAACATTTTTTTACAAACATATTTATAAAAACCAAGTATTTTTATATTATTTAAGTGCTCACACTAACAACAAATTCAAATAATTTAAAACACTTATATTTTGCTTACAGGTAAGTATGCTTAACACCAGTAGTTATTGGATAATATCAAAAAATTTCTGGAGAGACCTTCAAGATGGCAGAGCAGTAAGACGTGGAGATCACCTTCTTCCCCACAAATACATCAGAAATACATCTACGTGTGGAACAACTCCTACAGAACACCTACTGAACACTGGCAGAAGACCTCAGACTTCCCAAAAAGCAAGAAACTCCCCATGTACCTTGGTAGGGCAAAAGAAACAAGGATAAACAGAGACAAAAGAATAAGGACAGGACCTGCACCTCTAGGAGAGAGCTGTGAATAAAGAAAAGTTTCCACACACTAGAAAGCCCCTTCAATGGCGGAGACAGGAGGTGCCGGGGTGGGGGAAGCTTTGGAGCCATGGAGGAGAGTCCAGCAATAGTGGTGCAGAGGGCAAAGCAGAGAGATTCCCACACAGGGGATTGGTGCTGACCAGCACTCACCAGCCCAAGAGTCTTGTCTGCTCACCCGTGGGGTCAGGCAGGGGCTGGGAGCTGAGGCACTGTCTTCAGAGGTCAGATCCCAGGGAGAGGACTGGGATTGGCTGTGTGAACACAGCCTGAAGGGGGCTACTGCACCACAGCTAACTGGGACGGAGTCCGGGTCTGGAACTGCCTAAAAGGCAAGAGACCATTGTTTCAGGGTGCGCGAGGAGAGGGGATTTACAGCACCAGCTAAACGAGCTCCAGAAACAGGCACGAGATGTGGCTATCAGTGCGGACACCAGAGACAGGCATGAAATGCTAAGGCTGCTGCTGCAGCCACCAAGAAGCCTGTGTGCAAGCACAGCTCCCTATCCACACCTCTTCTCCCAAGAGAGTGTGCAGCCCGCCACTGCCAGAGTCACATGATCCAGGGACAATTTCCCTGGGAGAACACACGGTGCACCTCAGGCTGCTTCAAAGTCATGCCAGCATCTGCCACGGCAGGCTCACCCCACATTTTGTACCCCTACCTCTCCCCGGCCTGAGTGAGCCAGAGCCCACAAATCAGCTTCTACTTTAACCCTGTCCTGTCTGAGGAAAGAACAGAGGACCTCAGGTGACCTACACATAGAGGCAGGGCCAAATCCAAAGATGAAGCCCAGGAGCTGTGTGAACAAAGAAGAGAAAGGGAAATTTCTCCCAGCAGCTTCAGGAGCAGCAGATTAAATCACCACAGTCAACTTCATGTACCCTGCATCTGGGGAACACCTGAATAGACAATGAATCATCCCAAAACTGAGGCAGTGGACATTGGAAGCAACTGTAGATTTGGGGTTTGCTTTCTACATCTAATTTGTTTCTGCTTTTATTTTTATCTTAGTTTAGTATTTAGAGTTTATTATCATTGGTGGATTTGTTTATGGATTTCATTGCTCTCTTCCTTTTTTTCATATATAGATTTTTTTTTCCTTTTTCTCTTTTTGTGAGTGTGTATGTGTATGCTTCTTTGTGTGACTTTGCTATATAGCATTGCTTTTACCATTTGCCCTAGGGTTCTATCTGTCCGTTTTTTGCATTCTCTTTTTTTTTAGTATAGTTTTTAGCGCTTGTTATCATTGGTGGATTTGTTTTTGGTTTCATTGCTCTCTTCTTTCCTTCTTTCTTTTTCCATTACTTTTAAATTTTTTTAATTTTAATTTTCTTTAATTTTTTATTTTAATAACTTTTTGTTTTATTTTATTTTATTTTATTCTTTTGTTTTTTTCTTTTCTTCTCCATTTTCATCCGAACCATGTGGCTGACAGTGTCTTGGTTCTCCAGCCTGGTGTCAGGCCTGAGCTGCAGAGGTTGCAGACCCAAGTTCAGGATATTGGTCCACCAAAGACCTCCTGGCCCCATGTAATATCAAATGGCAAAAGATTTCCTAGAGATCTCCATCTCAAAGATAAGAACCAGCTCCACTCAACGACCAGCAAGCTACAGTGCTGGAAACCCTATGCAAAACACATAGTAAGACAGGAATACAACCCCACCCATTAGCAGAGAGGCTGGCTAAAATCAAACAAAGGTCACAGACACCTCAAAACACACTGCCTGACATGGTCCTACCCACCAGAAAGACAAGATCCAGCCTCATCCACTAGAACACAGGCACTAGGAACCCTACACAACCCATGGAACCAACCTAAGCCACTGGGGGCAGACGCCAAAAATAACAGGAACTACGAACCTGAAGCCTGCGAAAAGGAGACACCAAACACAGTAAGTTAAGCAAAATGAGAAGACAGAGAAATACACAGCAGATGAAGGAGCAAGGCAAAAACCCACCAGATCAAACAAATGAAGAGGAAATAGGCAGTCTACCTGAAAAATAATTCAGAGTAATGATAGTAAAGATAATACAAAATCTTGGAAATAGACTGGAGGTAATATAAGAAACGTATAACAAGGACCTAGAGGAACTAAAGAGCAAACAAACAATGATGAACAACACAATAAATAAAATTTAAAATTCTCTAGAAGGAATCAATAGCAGAATAACTGAGGCAGAAGAATGGGAAAGTGATGTGGAAGGTAAAAGAGTGCAAATAACTACTGCAGAGTAGAATAAAGAAAAAAGAATGAAAAGAATTGAGGGCAGTATCACAGACCTCTGGGACAACATTAAACACACAAACATTTGAATTATAGGTGTCCCAGAAGAAGAAAACAAAAAGAAAGGGACTGAGAAAATATTTGAAGTGATTATAGTTGAAAACCTCCCTAATACAGGAAAGCAAATAGTCAATCAAGTCCAGGAAGCACAGAGAGTCCCAAACAAGATAAATCCAAGGAGAAACATGCCAAGACACATATTAATCAAACTATCAAAAATTAAATATAAAGAAAAAATATTAAAAGCAGCAAGGGAAAAGCAACAAATAACACAAGGGAATCCCCATAAGATTAACAGCTGATCTTTATAAAGAAAAAAATATTAAAAGCAGCAAGGGAAAAGCAACAAATAACACAAGGGAATCCCCATAAGATTAACAGCTGATCTTTCAGCAGAAACTCTGCAAGCCATAAGGGAGTGGTAGGACATATTTAAAGTGATGAAAGGGAAAAAGCTACAGCAAAGATTACCCTACACAACAAGGATCTCATTCAGATTTGATGGAGAAATTAAAACCTTTACAGACAAGCAAAAGTTAAGAGAATTCAGCACCACCATACCAGCTTTACAACAAATGTTAAAGGAACTCCTCTAGTCAGGAAACACAAGAGAAGGAAAAGACCTACAATAACAAACGCAAAACAGTTAAGAAAATGGTAAAAGGAACATACATATGGATAACTACCTTAAATGTAAATGGATTACATGCTCCAACCAAAAGACATAGACTGGCTGAATGGATACAAAAACAAGACCCGTATATATGCTGTCTACAAGAAACCCAATTCAGACCTAGGGAAACATATGGACTGAAAGTGAGGATATGGAAATAGATATTCCATTCAAATGGAAATCAAAAGAAAGTTGGAGTAGCAATTCTCATATCAGACAAAATAGACTTTAAAATACAGACTATTACAAAAGACAAAGAAGGACACTACATAATGATCAAGGGAAAAATCTAAGAAGAAGATATAACAACTGTAAATATTTATGCACCCAACATAGGAGCACCTCAATACATAAGGCAAATGCGAACAGCCATAAAAGGGGAAATCTACAGTAACACAATCATAGTAGAGTAGTTTACACCCCACTTTTACCATTGGACAGATAATGCAACATGAAAATAAATAAGGAAACACATGTTTTAAATGATACATTAAACAACATGGACTTAATTGATATTTATCAGAAATTACAACCAAAAACAACAGAATACACTTTCAAGTGCGCATGGAACATTCTCCAAGATAGATCATATCTTGGGTCACGAATCAAGACTTGGTAAATTTAAGAAAATTGAAATCATATCAACTATCTTTTCCGACGACAATGCTATGAGACTAGATATCAATTACAGGAAAGAATCTTTAAAAAATACAAACACATGGAGACTAAACAATACACTACTTAATAACCAAGAGATCACTGAAGAAAACAAAGGGGAAATCAAAAAATAACTAGAAACAAATGACAATGAAAACACGACGATCCAAAACCTATGGGATGCAGCAAAACAGTTCTAAGAGGTAAGTTTAGAGCAATACAATCATACTTAAAGAAACAGGGAACATCTCAAATAAAAAACCTAAACTTATACCTCAAGCAATTAGAGAAAGAAGAACAAAAAAACCCCAAAGTTAGCAGAAGGAAAGAAATCATAAAGATCAGATCAGATATAAATGAAAAAGAAATGAAGGAAACAGTAGCAAAGATCAATAAAACTAAATGCTGGTTCTTTGAGAAAATAAAAAAATGATAAACCATAGCCAAACTTGTCAAGAAAAACAGGGAGAAGACTCAAATCAATAGAATTAGAAATGAAAAAGGAGAAGTAACAACTGACACGGCAGAAATACAAAGGATCGTGAGAGATTACTACAAGCAACTATATTCCAATAAAATGGACAACCTGGAAGAAATGGACAAATTCTTAGAAAAGCACAACTTTCTCAGACGGAACCAGAAAGAAATAGAAAATATAAACTGACCAATCACAAGCACTGAAATTGAGACTGTGATTAAGAATCTTCCATCAAACAAAAGCCCAGGACAGGATGGCTTCACAGGCGAATTCTATCAAACATTTAGAGAAGAGCTAACACCTATCCTTCTCAAACTCTTCCAAAATATTGCAGAGGGAGGAACACTCCCAAACTCATTCTACGAGGCCACCATCACCCTGATACCAAAACCAGACAAAGATGTCACAAAGAAAGAAAACTACAGGCCAATATCACTGACGAAGATGGATGTAAAAATCCTCAACAAAATGTAGCAAACAGAATCCAACAGCACATGAAAAGGATCATACACCATGATGAAGTGGGGTTTACCCCAGGAATGCAAGGATTCTTTAATATACACAAATCAATAAATGTGATACACTCTATTAACAAACTGAAGGAGAAAAAACATATGATCATCGCAATAGATGCAGAAAAAGCTTCCGACAAAATTCACCACCCATTTATGATAAAAACCCTCCAGAAAGTATGCATAGTGGGAACTTACCTCCAAATAATAAAGGCCATATATGACAAACCCACAGCCAACATCATCCTCAATGGTGAAAAACTGAAAACTTTTCCTCTAAGATCAGGAAAAAGACAAGTTTGTCCATTCTCACCACTCTTATTCAACATAGCTTTGGAAGTTTTAGCCACCGCAATCAGAGAAGAAAAAGAAATAAAAGGAATCTAAGTCAGAAAAGAAGAAGTAAAGCTGTCACTGTTTGAAGATGACATGATACTATACATAGAGTATCCTAATGATGCTACCAGAAAACTACTAGATCTAATCAATGAATTTGGTAAAGTAGCAGGATACAAAATCAATGCACAGACATCTCTTGCATTCCTATACACTAATGATGAAAAATCTGAATGAGAAATGAAGGAAACACTCCCATTTACCATGGCAACAAAAAGAATAAAATACCTTGGAATAAAACTACCTAAGGAGACAAAAGACCTGTATGCAGAAAACTATAAGACACTGATGACAGAAATTAAAGATGATACAAGAAGATGGAAAGATATACCATGTTCTTTGATTGGAAGAATCAGCATTGTGAAAATGACTCTACTACCGAAAGCAATCTACAGATTCAATGCAATCCCTATCAATCTGCCAATGTCGTTTTTCACAGAACTAGAACAAAAATTTCACAATTTTATGGAAACACAAAAGACCTGGAATATCCAAAGCAATCTTGAGAACGAAATACAGAGCTGGAGTAATCAGGCTCCCAGACTTCAGACTGTACTTCAAAGCTACAGTAATCAAGACAGTATGGTACTGGAAGAAAAACAGAAATATAGATCAATGGAACAAGATAGAAAGCCCAGAGATAAACCCACACACAATGGTCACCTTATTTTTGATAAAGGAGGCAAGAATATACAATGGAGAAAAGACAGCATCTTCAATAGTGGTGCTTGGAGAACTGGACAGCTACATGTAAAAGAATGAAATCAGAACACTCCCTAACACCATACACAAAATTAAACTCAAAATGGATTAAAGACCTAAATGTAAGGCCAGACACTATCAAACTCTTAGAGGAAAACATAGGCAGAACACTCTATGACATAAATCACAGCAAGATCCTTTTTGACCCACCTCCTACAGAAATGGAAATAAAAAGAAGAATAAACTAATGGGACCTAATGAAACTTAAAAGCTTTTCCACAGGAAAGGAAACCATAAACAAGACAGAAAGACAACCCTCAGAATGGGAGAAAATATTTACAAATGAAGCAACTGACAATGGATTAATCTCCAAAATTTACAAGCAACTCATGCAGCTCAATAGCAAAAAAAACAAACAACCCAATCCAAACATGGGCAGAAGACCTAAACAGACATTTCTCCAAAGAAGATATACACTTTGCCAACAAACACATGAAAGGATGCTCAACATCACTAATCATTAGAGAAATGCAAATCAAAACTACAATGAGGTATCACCTCACACCAGTCAGAATGGCCATCATCAAAAAATCCACAAGCAATAAGTGCTGCAGAGAGTGTGGAGAATAGGGAACCCTCTTGCACTGTTGGTGGGAATATAAATTGATACAGCCACTATGGAGAACAGTATGGAGGTTCCTTAATAAACTAAAAATAAAACTACCATATGACCCAGCAATCCCACTACTGGGCATATACCCTGAGAAAACCATAATTCAAAAAGTGTCATGTGCCACGATGTTCATTGCAGCTCTATTTACAATAGGCAGGACATGGAAGCAACCTAAGTGTCCATCAGCAGTTGACTGGATAAAGAAGATGTGGCACATATATACAATGGAATATTACTCAGCTATATAAAGAAACAAAATTGTGTTATTTATAATGAGGTGGATGGACCTAGAGTCTATCATACATAGTGAAGTAAGTCAGAAAGAGAAAAACAAATTCCTTATGCTAACACTTAAATATGGAATCTAAAAAAAAAAAAAAGGTCTGTGGAACCTAGGGGCAGGACAGGAATAAAGACGCAGACGTAGAGAATGGACTTGAGGACACAGGGAGGAGGTAGGGTAACCTGGGATGAAGTGAGAAAGTGGCATGTACATATATACACTACCAAATGTAAAATAGATAACTAGTGGGAAGCAGCCGCATAGCCCAGGGAGATCAGCTTAGTGCTTTGCAACCACCTAGAGGGGTGGGATAAGGAGGGTTGCAGGGAGAAGCAAGAGGGAGGGGGTATTGGAATATATGTATATTTATAGCTGATTCACTTTTTTTTAAACCAGCAACTAACACACCATTGTAAAGCAATTATACTCAAATAAAGATATTAAAAAATTTTTCTTATCATCAATTGGCATTCCACATGTAAATTAATACTTACTAATACACATTTACATATAGCTGTATATTTTATTAACAATTATAATGATCATGCCTTCTAAAATGTCCCTAAGAAATTAGTCTCCTGGGGAAAGAGAACAAGGTTTTTTGACAAGGGCAAGCTCTCCATTTAAGAGATTTTTCTATGTTCCCAGGAAGACAGTAAAGAGTATGATTCCTGTAAATTTCAAGAAAGTGTTTTCTGACTACTCTGGGATATATTTTAGGTAGTTGAAAAGCTACCTATTCCTATGAATCTACAAATAAAGTAATATTTTTATTAGAATCTTTGAGCCTGAAACACGATTAAATGAAGAATGTGTCAAAACATTGCTAAGGGGACAGTTGGAGCCTCAGATAGACAATTGAGTAAGTTAATCACAGGAAGATCCAATTGGATTATTAAACTTAAGATGTCTTCAGTCTCTCCTCCAGCTCTCCTGGAGAAACAAATGAGTAATGAGAAAATGTCAGGAGCCCAATTTTGGAATATCTCTCTCTTATAATTTCAGAGAGTGATAGTCATCTAAACAAACAAAAAAATTTTATTTTCTATGCTTCTAAACAACAAAACCTCATTAACTCAGTCTAGTCTGAAATCAACTTGAGGATAATTTCACTGCAATTGGTGTTTACCTTTTCATTTCTGAAAGAGTGTACAGATTTATTGATCTGGGTTCAGAAACACAACCAATAGGAGATATATATATGAAAGGAGATTTATTACAAGGAACTAGTTCATGCAATTATGGAAGCTGAGTCCCACAATCTGCCATCTGCAGGCTGGATACCCAGAAAAGCTGGTGGTATAGCTCCTGTTGTAGTCTGAAGGCCTGAGAACCAGGGGAACTGATAGTGTAAATCCCATTCCAGGGACAAGAGAAGACCAATGCCCTAGTTCAAGCATGCAGGCAATAAGGGAATGAATCTTACCTCCTTCCACATTTTGTTCTATTCAGAATCTCAATGGATAGGTTGATGCTCACTCACATTGGGGAGGGCAATCTGCTTCACTGAGCCCACCAATTAAAATATCAACCTCATCTGGAAACTCCCTCACAGAAACACCCAGAAATAACATTTAATCTGGGCACCCTGTAGCCCAATCAAGTTGACATATAAAATTAGCCATCACAACTGAGGAATGTATAAAATCTAGAGCCTTGTTCTCTAGGCTTGCTTTCACAGTGTGATCTTGGAAATCACTTAGTTTGGAAATCACTCTAGTCATCAGTTTTCTCATTCATAAAATTAGTGGAGTGGATTGGATAATTTTTATAGGCCTTTGATTTTCTAATAGTCTACAATTCTGTGATTCCGAGAACAATTTTTCCTAGACCAAACCATGGAAACCCTTAGAAGAGCCTCTGGTTGTCTGGGGTTTGCTGGGCAAGCCAGACTTTGTTAGAAAGATTAATTTACTTAAGAATCTAATCATTTAGGGGACTTCCCCGGTGGTCCAGTGGTAAAGAATTTGCCTTCCAATGCAGCAGACTCGGGTTCCATCCCTGGTTGGGTAACTAACATCCCACATGCCATGGGGCAACTAAGCCCACGTGCGCCACAACTACTTAGCTCACTTGCCTCGACAAGAGAGGCTGTGTGCCACAAACTACAGAGTCCATGCGCCCTGGAGCCTGCACACCACAACTAGAGAGAGAAAAACCCGCACACCACAACTAGACAAGCCCACGCGCCACAACGAAGAGCCCACACACCGCAAAGTAAAAGATCCTGCATGCCTCAACGAAGATCCCACGTGCTGCAACTAAGACCCGACGCAGTCAAAAAATAAAATAAATAAAAGAATCTAATCATTTAAAGCACATTAACATGTGTATTGTCTGAATTCAAGTACTTAGGGCAAGAACACCTCCACTATCTGATACTCTTACCTCTGTGAACACAGCTGAGAAATAGAAATTAAGCAAAATATACCTCTGTGAAAACCAAATAGTTCGTGTACTAAGATTCACAAAACGCACTTAAAGGAGAGCTGAGATGAGTCATTAAAAACTGAGTTAATCCCTCTTACCAACTTCAACTAATTAATAGTAGCTGCCTGGATTGTGTTCAGAAGAAATTTAAAGGCCTTAAGTTGACTCTATAGGAAAAGATGTCATGATCAATTGGCAATTTGTGCCATGGACAAGAGATGTGCTATGGTAGCAAATATGCTCTACATCTTCACATGGAGCTTAATCTTAATTCACACATAATTTTCGTAAATGTAATTCTTTAATTTGTTAGCCTATAGCAGAGTGGAAAACATAATTTAGAAGATCAGAAGAGGGGTTGCTAAAGTCGGCCCACTATAAGAGGCAAAAGGTAGCAGCTAAAAGTAAGGATATAAACTTGATATTATTGTAGTCATAGATCAAAATTACAAAATTGCAACAAGATTTTATATAAAGTGTACTTGTCCTACAAACTACAGGATTGAAAGTGTCATTCTATTATGTTGAGTTTGGTAATTGAAATGTGTATTGGTAGCCCTGAGTTTTCAAGAAAAGGGTAGAATTATGTTTACTATACTCTGATAAATAAAATATAAATTCCTAAACTCTGTATATTAGGTCTAATTCATATCCTTCTCCAGATATCTAAAACATCCTCCAGCTATACAAATTCCTTGGTGGTCCCAAAGTATGTCTTTCTTCCTTTCAGCTCAGGGCATTTAAAAATATTGTTTCATCTGCCTGTAACACCTTTCTTCATTTGCGTGACTAAAGTTTATCTATCTTTCATGACTCAGCTCCAAGGTTTAATACCTCCGAGATGCATTTCCTGGCACCATCTCACAATCTTACCACACCCCACAACAGCACACTTGTCCCTAGTGTGAGATTGTACCTCTTGCCCTATGCCACCCCAGCAAGAAATCACTGGTTGTCTGATCTTGCTGTCTGAATTAGACTGTAAGCTTGTTGAGATCAAGGGCTATATCTTACTCATCTCCCTCTCTTCAGTAACTAGCCAACCCACAAATGCTATATTTATTAAATGAATTAAAATTAAAACAGTTCACAAGGCTTAGGCATTTTCAAGATTTTGTAGTGCTGAGAAATTTGCCATTATATAAAATACTGTTGCTATTTATTTAGAACTTAGTCCATTGACCTGTTAAGGTTGGTTCAAGAACACTTCTATTAGAAAGTATTTTGCTAAAAGTTTGTTCCAGTCACTTCAGGTTGTTAAAATTCCTGTGCATTCTAAGATGCATTCCTTGTACTAGTCTGAACATTCCACATTGTTCTAAATTGCTGAATTATAGTATAAATGTGATAATGCTTTTTCATTCACTAATTCCAAAAACACTTAATGACTACCTGTCATGTATCAGACACTATGCTAGGCCCTAGGTATGAAGTGATGAGTAAGATGACCACTCATCCTACCCTAATAAAGATTACAAGCCATTTATGCATACTGTACTATGTGGTTTCTCCTTGCTCCCTTCTCCATATAAGATTATATGAGGGATGGGCACAAGGCCCAGAAGTACCCAGTGAGTTGACTGCCAACAACCTGTGAGTTGATTAAATTCTATGACCAACTTATATGTGAGATAAAGGGAAAATTGGCTTCCCTACATCTGATAGACAGGTGGTAATATAAATACATTTCAGGTCATATAATGAGACAAGATATTCTCCATAACTTTACCTTCTTAAATAAACACACTGGTCACATAACAGTGTCTCCAATATTCTACAGAAGCCCAAACTCACAACAGAACTTGTTGCAGCTTAGAGACACTTTAGACCCCAGTGATATGTGCCTTCAAATAAAGGACGTGCCTAGCTTTTTTAAATTAATCATCAGAAACACCAGACTATAAACTGGGCCTTACTGACACTATAGAGAAAGCATCAACATCATATACTCTAAATTTTGTAAGGGCTTGAGTGCACATCCTAGAGGGAATGCCCATATAAACTGTTTTCTTTTCATGCCCAAGGCACTAACCTATTACATGAGTTCTTTATAATTCTCAGTCACATCAATCCTTTGAGAATGCCTTCTGAGGCTGAAAGATATGCAGTTATACTTGAACTGACTGTGAGTAAACTTATGGACTCATACTAAGTACAAAGAAGTTTCACAGACATACAGACAGACAACAGGTACATGAAGAGATGCTTAACATCATTAATCATCAAGGAAATGCAAATCAAAACCATAATGAGGTATCATTGCACACATGCTACTATCAAAAAGTCAATAAATAATAAGTGTTGATGAGGATGTGGTGAAAAGGGAACCTTTACACACTGTTGGTGGGAATGTAAATTGGCCCAGCCACTATGGAAGACAGTTTGGAGGTTTCTTAAAAAGTTAAAAATATAACTACTATATGATCCAGCAATTAAACTTCTGGGTACTTATCCACAGAAAACCAAAACTGTAACTCAAAAAGATACACAAATCTCCATGTTCATTGCAGCATTATTTTTGATAAGGATAGAAACAAATTAAGTGCCCATCAATGGATGAATGAATTAAGATATGGTGTGTGTATGTATACATATATATATATGTATATATACACAGATATATATATATATATATATATACACACAGATATATATATATATATATATATATATATATATAATTCAACCAAAAAAAAATGAAATTTTGCCATTTGCAACAACATAGATGGAACTCGAGGGTGTTATACTAAGTGAAATAAGTCAGACAGAGAAATACAAATACCATATGATCTCACTTATATGTGAAATTTAAATTTAAACAAGAAACAAAAAACAAAACCAAGCTCATAGATACAGAGAACAGATTGGTAGCTGCCAGAGGTGGGGAGTGGGGGTGGGCAATATGGATAAAGGGAGTCAAAAGGTAAAAACTCCAGTTATGAAATAAGTAAGTCACGGGGGGATGTAATGTACAGCATGATGATTATAGTTAGTCATACTGTATTGCATAATTGAAAGTTGCTGAGAGAGTAAAACTTAAAAGTCCTCATCACAAGAAAAAAAGTTTGTAACTATGTATGGTGATGGATGTTAACTAGACTTATTGTGGTGGTTATTTTGCATTATATACAAATATTGAATCATTATGATATACACCTGAAACTAATGTAATGTTATATGTCAATTATAACTCAATAACAGTTTCACACAATAAACATACCACTTCATTTTTCAAAATTGATAATAATAATAAGATAATATTAAGATTATTATCAGTAATAATAAGAATAAGAATATTTAGCACTTATCTAACAGAGACACTCTTTTCTAATTGAGTTATAATTAACATACAATATTATATTAGTTTCAGGTGTATGGCATAGTGATTCAATATTTTTATACATTATTAAATGATCACCACAATAAGACTAGTTACCATCCATCACCATACAACGTTGTTACAGTATCACTGATTGTATTTCCTATGTTACATTCAAATGACTTATGTATTTTATAGCTGGCAGTTTATATCTTTTAATCCCTTTTGATTGTCCATTCTCCCAACCTCCAGCCCTCTGGCAACAACCCGTTGGTTCTCCTTACCTGTAAGTCTGTTTGCTTGTCCATTCACTTTGATTTTTAGATTCCACATATAAGTGAAATTATATGTTATTTTTCTTTCAACCTTTGTCTTACTTAGCAGAGTATGCTCAAGGTCCATCCAAGTTGTTGCAAATGGCAAGGTGTCACTCTTCTTTATGGCTGAAAAATATTCCATTGTATGTACATAATGTATCCTCTTTATTCATTCATCTATGGATGGACACTTAGGTTGCTTCCACACCTTGTATATTGTAAGTAGTGCTGCAATAAATATAGGGATACGTATATCTCTTTGAAGTAGTGCTTTCATTTTCTTCAGATAAATGTCCAGAAGTGGAATTGCTGGATCATATGGTAGTTCTATTTTTGTTTTTTGAGGCACTGTCATACTGTTTTCCACAGTGGCTTCACTGATTTATGTTCCCACCACCAGTGCTCAAGGGGTCCCTTTTCTCCACATCTTCACCAACACTTGCTATTACTTGTCTTTTTGATAATAGCCATTCTGAAAGGTATGAGGTGGTATCTCACTGGGTTCTGATTTGCATTTCCTTGATAATTAGTGATGTTGAGCAATTTTTCATATGCCTGTTGGTCATCTGTATGTCTTCTTTGGAAAAATGTCAATTCAGGTCCTCTCTGCATTTTTAATTGGGTTATTTTTTGATACTGAATTGTACTGAATATCAATCCCTTACTGAATACACTGTTTACACATATCATCTCCCATTCAGTAGATTGCTTTCCTGTTTTGTTAGTGGTATCCTTCACTGTACAAAAACCTTTTAGTTTAATAGTCCTATTTGCATATTTTTGCTTTTGTTGCCCTTGTCCAAGGAGACATTGCTAAAAATATTACTGATAAGACTGATTTCAAAGAGGTTACTGCCCATGTTTTCTTTTAAGATTTTTTTATTTCAGGTCTTACATTTAAATCTTTAATCCATTTTGAATTTATTTTTGTATGGGGTGTAAGAAAGTTGTCTAGTTTCATTTTTTTACATGTAGCTGTCCAGTTTTCCCAACACAGTTTATTGAAGAGACTGTCTTTTCCCTATTGTATATTCCTGTCTCTTTTGACATAGATTAACTGACCATATAAACATGGGTTTATTTCTGGACTCTCTATTCTGTCCCATTGCTCTATGTGTTCGTTTTTCACAAGTACTATACTGTTTTGACTACTATAGCTTTTTAGGATAGGTTCAAGTCTGGAAGCATGGTACCTACATCTTTGTTCTTCTTTCTCAATATTGCTTTGACTATTCAGGATCTTTTGTGGTTCCACACACATCTTAGGATTATTTGTTCTAGTTCTGTGAAAAATGCCATTGGTATTTTGATAGGGACTGCATTGAATCTGTAGTTTGCTTTGGGTAGTATGGACATTTTAATGATATTGATCCTTGCAATCCATTAGCACAGTATATCTTTCCATTTATGTGTGTTGTTTTCAATTTCTTTCCTCAACATCTTATAGTTTTCGGAGTACAGGTCTTTCACTTCCTTGGTTAGACTTATTCCTAGGCATTTCTATTGTTTTTGAAGCAATTGTAAAGGAGATTATTTTCTTCATTTCTCTTTCTGATAGCTTGTCATTAGTGTATAGAAATGCAACAGATTTCTATATATAAAATCTGTATCCTGTAACTTTACCAAATTCACACATTAAGTATAGTCCTTCATCTTTCAAAATCACTACATCAGTACTACTACTAATAGTTAACACTTATGTAACATTTATAACATGTGAGACACTGTTACAAGTGCCTTACACACATTAACTAATTTTATACCCACAATGAGCCTAGTAAGTACGGGTAATATTTTTATACCCATTTTACAGATGAGGAAACTTTGGCTATTCGAGATTTGGGGCTGGAAATGTACAAAATGAGACTGGAAGATCTTCTCATATCAGAAAAAAAGAAATCTCTCAAAAACTACCAGGGCAATGTCATAAGAACTCAAGGGCCAATCTAAAGAGGTTCCCAGTGGTCAAACATCGGACAATTGGACACAATAAGGATAAGAATGACCATAGATTTAAAACATTTCAAACATGATTACATCAATGAATTCATAATGACAAATTAAAACATTCATTGGCGAGTAGGGTAATCAAGATAGCAGACCTAGAGCTCACCTTCTCCCACAAAAACATTAAAAATACATCTCCAAGTGGAATTATTCACACAGAACAGCTACTGAATGATGACAAAAGACCTCAGACTTCCGAAAAGACAAGAAAACCTCCAAGTAACAAGATAGGACAAGAGAAAAAGGAAAAGAAGGAATAGAGACAGGGCCTGCACTCCAGGGAGGGAGCTGTGAAGGAGGAAAGTTTCCCGCATCCTGGGAAGTCCCCTCACCAGTGGGGAGATCAGACTAGATGGAAGGAGAGCTTCAGAGCCTAGGAGGAAAGTGCAGCAACCAGTTTGTGGAAGGCAAAAAGGAGAGTAACCTGCACAGAAGGTTAGCACTGCAGCACTGCACTCCCCAGTCTAAGACACTTGTCTGCAAATGGGGGTGGGGGTTAGCTGCTGAAGCTCAGGCTTCAGAGGTCAGAGCCAGGGAGAGGATCAGGGTTGGCTGCACAGAAACAGCTTGAAGAATCTGGGCTGTGGGAACTGAGGGTGTACTAGGAAGAAGCCTCAGCACACCAGATAGGCAAGGTGCCATTATTGGGGGGCACATGAGGAGAGAGATGGAACCACAAGGAGAGAGATGGAACCACCTTAAGAGCTTCTTTTCCTATGAGTGCTCCCAGACAACAGGAGCTCTGGGGGCGGGCATGAGTTGCCACCCCACCATCTTGGGCTCCAGGGGTGGAGAAGAACTGCTGCTATGAGACCTGTGAGTAGGTGGCAGGCCCTAGCCCTACTGTCCCAGGAGGACATGGATAGCACCCACTCCTAGGAAATCCACAAGCAGGCATGAGGCCCTGCCCCCACTGTCCCAGGAAGGTGTTGATAGCACCCACCCTTAGGAAATTTGCGAGCAAGTGACAGGCCCTGCCCTCCGCTGTCCTGGGAGTGCACAAGTAGCACCCACTCCTAGTAAATCCACGAGCAGGTGCCAGACCCCGGCACCACTCTCCTGGAAAGGTGCAGATAGGACACGTCCTTAGGAAATCCTCTTACAGGTGCCAATCCCTGACCCCACTGTCCCAGGAGGTCACAGATAGTACCTACCCCTAGGAAATCTGCAAGTAGGCACCAGGCCCTGCCCCTGCTGTCCTGGGAAGGTGCGGAGATTACCCTCCCCTAGGAAATCTGTGAGCAGGTGCCAGGACCCACCCCTGCTGTCCTGGGAGTGTGAAGGGCTGCTGTACCTGCACACCACATATCAAGGTGATAACAGACAGCACATGCTGAGGAAAGAGGTAGCAAGCGTCCAAACTAAAAATAGCGCATTGATTATGGAAAAGAGGGTGGAGTAGAAGGACTTGAGCTCACCTTCCCTCACAAAAACACCAAAATAACAACTAACTAACTGCTGAACAACCATTGATGAAAAAGAAAGGGACTTACCAAAAAAGATATTCACATAAAAAGAAGCCACAATGAGATGGCAGGAGGGGTGCTTTAGTAACATAATCAAATCCCATACCCACCACGTGGGCAACCTACAAAATGGAAAATAATTACATTGCAGATGTTCTCCCCAAAGAATTAGACTCCTGAGCCTGATGTTAGGCTCCACAGCCTGAGAGTCTTGCATTGGGAAGAGGAATCCCAAAAATATTTGGCTTTGAAGGCCAGCGGGGCTTGAGTGCAGGAGCTGCACATGACTGGGGGAAACAGGGACTCCATTCTTGGAGGGTGAAAACAAAGTTGCACATGCACTGAGACCCAGCACAAAGCAGTGACTTGATAGGAACCAGGGCTGGACCTACCTACAAGTCTTGGAGAGTCTCCTGGGGAGACAGGAGTTGGTTGTGGCTCCCTGGGGGGGCAAAGACACTGGTGGCAGAGGCCCCAGAGAATATTGATCAGCACGAGCTCTCCTGGAGGTTGCCATTTCGGAATCAAGACCTGGCCCTACCCAACAGCCTACAGGCTCTAATGCTGGAACACCTCAGGCAAAACAACCAGTAGGATAGGAACACATACACCCACTAGCAGATAGGGTGCCTAAAGCCATACAGCACTCACAACCACCTATAAACACACCACCTGACACAGCCATGGCCACAAGAGGGACAAGACCCAGCTCCACCCACCAGTGGGAAGGCACCAATCCCTCCCACCAAGAAGCCTCCACAGCATCAGGACCAACCTCACCCACCAGAGGGCAGACATCAGAAGCAAGAGGAGCTACAAACCTCCAGCCAGTGGAAAGGAGTCCACGAACACAGAAAGTTAGACAAAATGAGACAGCAGAGAAATATATTTCAGATGAAGGGACAAGATAAAATCCCACAGGAACAAATAAATGAAGAGAAGATAGGCAAATTACATGAAAGAGAATTTAGAGTAAGGATAGTAAAGATGATCCAAGATCTCAGTAAAAGAATGGAGGCACAAGAATGGAGAAGTTACAAGAGATATTTAACAAAGAGCTAGAATATTTAGAGAATAAACAAAAAGAGATGAGCAATAAAATAACTGGAATAAAAAATACACCAGAAGGAATCAATAGCAGAATAACTGAGGCAGAAAAAGGAAAAAGTGAGCTGGAAGACAGAATGATGGAAATCACTGCTATGGAATAGAATAAAGAAAAAAGAATGAAAAGAAATGAGGACAGTCTCAGAGACCTCTGGGACATTAAACACAACAACAGTTGCATTATGGGGGTCCCAGAAGAGAGAGAGAAAGGGCCTGAGAAAATATATGAAGAGATTGTAGGTTAAAACTACCCTAAGATGAGAAAGGAAACACTCAGTCAAGTTCAGGAAGTACAGAGAGTCCCATACAAGATAAACCCAAGAAGGAACACACTGGGAAACATATTCATCAAACTGACAAAAATTAAAGACAAAGAAAAAATATTAAAAGCAGCAAGGGAAAAGCAACAAATAACATACAAGGGAACCCACATAATGTTATAAGCTGATTTTTCAGCAGAAACTCTGCAGGCCAGAAGCGAGTGGCATGATAATTTCAAGTGATGAAAGGAAAAAAAACTACAACCAAGAATACTCTATACAGCAAGGCTCTTGTTCAGATTCAACAGAAAAATCAAAAGTTTTACAGAAAAGCAAAAGCTAAGAGAATTCAGCACCACCAAACCAGTGCTACAACAAATCCTAAAGGAACTTCTTGAGGCGTAAAAGGAGAGGCCATAACTAGAATCAAGAAAATTACAAATGGGGAAGCTAAATGGTAATTGCAAAAATAAAGGTAGGAAATCATCCACACACAAATATAATATTAAAACAAGCAATCATGAGAAAAAGAGAGTGCAAATGCAGGATATTGGGAAAACATTTGAAATTAAGAGATCAGCAACTTAGAACAGTCTTCTACACATATAGACTGCTATATCAAAACATCATGGGAACCACAGATCAAAAATCTATACACACAAAAAAGAAAAAGCAATCAAAACACATCACTAAAGATAGACATCTAATGGCAAGAGAAGAAAACAAAAGAGGAAGAGAAGAAAAAAAGACCTTCAAAAATAAATCCAAAACAATTAACAATATTGCAATAAGAACATTCATATTGATAATTACTTTAAATGTAAGTGGATTAAATGCTCCAACTAAAAGACATAGATTGGATGAATGGATACAAAAATGAGACATTTATATGTACTGTTTACAAGAGTCCCATCTCAGATCTAGGGACACATACAGCCTGAAAGTGAAGAAATGGAAAAAAAAACTGTCCCATGCAAATGACAATTGAAAGAAAGCTGGAATAGCAATACTCATATCAGACAAAACAGACATTAGAAGGTATAACAATTGTAAACAGACATGCACCCAACATAGGAGCACCTCAATATATAAGCAAATGCTAACAGCCATTAAAGAAGAAATCGACAATAACACAATAATGGTGGGGGACGCTAATACCCCATTCTCATCATTAGATCACCCAGACAGAAAATCAATAAGGAAAAACAGGTCTTATATGACACAATAGACCAGATGGACTTAGTTGATATCTATAAAGCATTGAATCAGAAAGCAGCAGAATACACTTTCTTTTCAAGTGCACATGGAACATTCTCCAGGATAAATCACATGCTGGGCCATAAAGTGAGCCTCATTAAATTTAAGAAAACTGAAATCATATCAAGCTTCTTTTCTGACCCCAATGTTATGGGATTAAAAATCAATTACAGGAAAAAATTATAAAAACACAAAAAAATGGAGTCTAAACAATATATTACTAAACAACCAATGGATCACTGAAGAAATCAAAGAGGAAATTCAAAAATACCTAGAGGCAAATAGTAATGAAAACAAAATGGTCCAAAACCTTTGGGACACAGAAAAAGCAGTTCTAAAAGGGAAGTTTATAGTGATACAAGCTCACTTCAGGAAACAAGAAAAATCTCAAATAAACAACCTAATGTTACACCTAAAGCAACTAGAGAAAGAAGCACAAACAAAACCCAAAGTTAGTAGAAGGAAAGAAATAAGAAAGAGCAGGGCAGAAATAAATGAAATAGAGACAGACAATAAAAAAAGATCAAGGAAATTAAAAGCTGGTTCCTTGAAAAGATAAACAAAATTGATAAACCTTTAGCCAGACTCATCAAGAAAAAAAGGAAGAGGGCTTAAATCAATAAAATTGAAATGAAAAAGAAGTTACTCACTGATATTGCAAAATTACAAAGGATCATAAGAGACTACAACAAATGTCTATACATCAATAAAATGGACAATCTAGAAGAAATGGACAAATTCTCAGAACATACCACCTTCCAAGACTGAACTAGGAAGAAATAGAAAATATGAACAGACCAATCACAAGTAGTGAAATTGAAACCGTGATTTAAAACCTTCCAACAAACAAAAGTCCAGGACCAGATGGCTTCACAGGCAAATTCTATCAAACAGAAGAGTTAACACCTATTCATCGGAAGCTCTTCCAAAAAATTGCAAAGGATGGAATATTCCCAAGCTCACTCTATGAGTGCACCAACACCCTGACACCCAAACCACACAAAGATACCACAAACAAAGAAAATTACAGGTCAATAACACTGATGAACCAAGGCACAAAAATCCTCAAAAAAAACCAACAACTAGCAAACCAAATCCAACAATACTTTAAAAGGATCATACACCATGATGAAGTGGGATTTATCCCAGGGATGCAAGGGTGCTTCAATATCCACAAATCAATGGATGTGATACACTACATTAACAAATTGAAGAATAAAAATTATATAATCATCTGAATAGACACAGGAAAAGCTTTTGACAAAATTTAACACCCATTTATGATAAAAGCTCTCTGGAAAGTGGGAACAGAGGGAACTTACCTCAACATAATAAAGGCCATATATGACAAAACCATGGCTAACATCATTCCCAACAGGGAATATCTAAAAACAATCCCCCTAAGATCAGGAACAAGAATGTCCACTCTTGCCATATTTATTCAACGTAGTTTTGGAAGACCTAGTCATGGCAATCAGAGAGGAAAAGAAATAAAAGGAATCCAAACTGGAAAAGAAGAGTTAAACAGTCAGTTTGCATATGACACTATACATGGAAATAGTAAATATGCAACCAGAAAACTACTAGAGCACATCAATGAATTTGGTTAATTTGCAGGATACAAAATTAATACACAGAAATCTCTTGCATTCCTATACACTAACACTGAAAAATCAGAAAGAGAAATCAAGGAAACGATCCCATTTGCCATCGCATCAAAAAGAATAAAGTACCTAGGAATAAACCTACCTAAGGAGGCAAAAGACCTCTACTCTGAAAACTGTAAGACACTGGTGAAAGAAATTGTAAATGACAAAAATAGATGGAAGTATATACCATTTTCTTGGATTAGAAGAATCAATATTGACAAAGTGACTATACAGTCCAAGGTAAACTACAGATTCAATGCAATCCTTATCAAATTACCAATGGCATTTTTTACAGAACTAGAACAAAAAATGTTTAATTTACATGGAAACACAAAGGACCTTGAATAGCCAAACCAATCCCGAGAAAGAAAAATGGAGCTGGAGGAATCAGACTCCCTGGCTTCAAATTATACTACAAAGCTACAGTCATCAAAACAGTATGGTACTGGCACAAAAACAGAAATATAGGTCAATGCAACAGGATAGAAAGCCCAAAAACAAAGTCACGCACCTATGGTTAATCTATGAGAAAGGAGGCAAGAATATACAATGGAGAAATGACAGTCACTTCAGTAAGTAGTGCTGGGAAAACAGGACAGCAACATGTAAAAGAATGAAATTAGAACCCTCTCTAACACCACATACAAAAATAAACTTGAAATGGATCAAAGAGCTAAATATAAGACCAGACACTATAAAACTCTTAGAGGAAAACATAGGCAAAACACTCTCTTACATTAATCATAGCAATATCTTTTTGATCCACTTACTAGAGTAATGAAAACAAAAACAAAAATAAACAAATGGGACCTAATTAAAATTTAAAAGCTTTTGAACAGCAAAGGAAACCATAAACAAAACAAAAAGGCAGCCCACAGAATAGAAATATTTGCAAATGAAGCAACAGACCAGGGATTAATCTCCAAGATATACAAACAGCTCATGCAGCTCAATATCAAAAAAATAAATAACCCAATAAAAAATGGGTGGAAGGTCTATATAGACATTTCTCTGAAGATGACGTACAGCTGGCCAAAAAACACATGAAAAGATGCTCAACATCACTAATTATTAGAGAGATGCAAATCAAAAGTACATTGAGGTGTCACCTCACATTAGTCAGAATGGCCATCATCAAAAGGTATACAAATAATAAATGCTGGAGAGGGTGTGGAGAAAAGGAAACCCTCCTACACTGTTGGTGGGAATGTAACTTGGTGCAGCCACTATGGAGACAGTATAGAAGTTCCTTTAAAAACTAAAAATAAAACTACCATGTGACCAGCAACCCCACATCTGGCAGGTACCCAGAGAAAACCATAATTCAAAAAGATACATGCACCCCAATGTTCATTGCAGCACCATTTCCAATAGCCAGGGCCTGGAATCAACCTAAACGTCCATCAACAGAGGAATGGATAAAGATGTATGTACAATGGAATATGACTCAGCCATAAGAAAGAACAAAATAATGCTATTTTCAGCAACATGGATGGACCCAGAGATTGTCATACTGAGGGAAGTAAGTCAGTCACAGAAGGACAAATACCACATGATATCACTTATATGTGGAATCTACAAAAAAAGGGTACAAATGAACTTTTTTTACAAAACAAGAGTAGAGTCATGGATGTAGAAAACCAACTTATGGTTACAAGGGGATAAGGGGGGGAGGGATAAACTGGGAGATTGGGAGTGACATATACACACTACTATATATAAAATAGATAACTAATAAGAATGTGCTGTATAGCACAGAGAACTCGACTCTATACTCTTAATTACATATATGGGAAAAGAATATTTTAAAAAAAGAGTGATATATATATATATATGTATAATGATTTGCTTTATTGTACACCTGAAACTAACACAACATTGTAAATCAAGTATACTCTAACAAAAAAATTTTTTAATTAAAAAAATATATTTAGGAATAAACCACTAAGCAGATAAAAGACTTGTACACTGAAAACTGCAACACATTGATTAAAGAAATTAAAGGATACAGACACATGGAAAGGTATTTTGCATTCTTTGATCAGAATACTTAATATTGTTAAAATGTTTATAATACCAAAAGCAATTTTCAGATGCAAAGCAATATCTATCAAAATTCCAAAGGCCTTTTTCACAGAAATATAGAAAACAATTTTTTTATTTGGAAACACAAAAGATCCTAAATAGACAAAGCAACCTTGAAAAAGAACAAAAAAGCTGGAGACATCACACTTCTGATTTCAAAATATATTACAAAGCTACAGTAATTAAAACAGTATATTACTGGCATAATAACAGACATATAGACCAATGGAACAGATAGAAAGTTCAGAAATAAACACACACATATAAGGTTATCTGTTTTTTGACAAAGGCGCCAAGAGTACACAATGGGGAAAGATAGTCTCTTCAACAAATGGTGCTAGGAAAACGGGATATCTGCATACATGCAAAATAATACAATTAGACCATTATTTTACACCATTACACAAAAATCAGCTAAAAACGGATTAAAGACTTAAACGTAACCACGTCCTGAAACTAGAAAAATCCCAGAAGAAAATAGAGGGAAAATATTTCATGACATTGGTATAGGCAATACTTTTTTGCATATGACACTAGAAGCACAGGCAAAGAAATAAAAAATAAAGTAGAATTACATCAACTTGAAAAGATTCTGCACTGCAAGAGAAACAATAAACAGAGTTAAAAAGACAACCAATGAATTGGGAGAAAGTATTTGCAAACCATATATCTTACAATTATTAATATCCCAAATATATAAGGAATATCTACAACTCAATAGCCAAACAAAAAAAAAACCAAAAAAAACCAAAACAAACAAACAAAACCTGATTAACAAATGGGCAAAGTATTTGAATAGATATTTCTCCAAAGGAAACTTACAAATGGCCAACAGGTATATGAAAAGATGCACAACACTAATCATCAAAGAAATCAAAATCAAAACCACACTTAGCTATTACCTCACACCACTTAGTATGGCAAATACTTTAAAATTATTATTATGAGAAAAAAAACAAATTTATACCCCCAAAGAACTGAAATTAAAATAATAACCATGTTCATTGCAAGATTATTCACATATTCACAGTATGCAAAATATGGAAAAAAACTAAATGTCCATTGACACAAAAACAGATGAAGAAAACATAGTGTATACATAAAATGGAATATTATCCACCCTTGAAAAAGGATAAAATCCTGCTGTATGTGAAAACTTGTATGAATCTGGAAGACATCATGCTAAGTGAAACAAGTGAGTCACATAAGGACAAATACTGGATGATTCTAATTATGTGAGTTATCTAAAATAGTCAAATAGAGACAGAGAGTAGGATTGTGGTTTCCAGTGTCTGCAAGGACAGGTAAATGGGTAATTAACTTCCAATGGGTATAAAGTTTCAATTACACAAGATGAATAATGTCTAGAGATTTCTGTACAACATTGTGTCTATCATTAGTAATACCGTGCTGTGCACTTAAACTTTCTTAAGAGGATATGTCTCAAGTTAAGTGTTCTTACCACAATAAAATAAAACTTTAAATCAGCAATGGGAAAGTAATATAAGTGAATACATAGATTAGAATGCATACATACAGCTCTGTCCTCTGAGAGAGCCTAAAAGTAGTAAAACAAGCACATCTAGCACATCCAGTAGAAACAAGCAAATCTAGCACCCAGATATGAGTTTCTAAATACCATTTTATAATAAAAGGCACAAGTGCCACTTGGAGAAATGGTTGATGCCACAGATAGGGCAATGAAAATAGATAATCCTGGAGCATCTTGTCATGTGAGATATTAAACAATTTTCTCTAGAAATAAGAAAGGAATGTAGAAAAGAAGAAAGAAATTTTAAAAGATACAGGAGCCAACAGAAAAGAACATCCAGTGGTCAAACCGAAAATAATCTGAGCAATAAAAGAAGTGAAAATAATATTGAATTAAAATCTAAAGAATAAAATCAGTATCCATGAGTCTATGCTGGTATTAAAAACACCTTTTGGTAAATAAGTCAGAGAAGAGGGACAGCTATTCCTTATTGAAGAATTCCAATTAATAAAGGAAGAGGAAATTAGGAGAAAAAATTTAATCACCGTTTCAACATCCTAGTAGTAATTGCTGCAGGCAAGTTCCACAGACACTGCTAAATTTAGTGAGTAATTTTAAATCAACTATTATAAGTATTTTCAAAGACTAGAGGAAACCTAATCTAAAAAATTAAAGGAAAGTGTGAGAATGACGTTTTACCAAGTAGATAATAACAACAAAAAGATAGAAATAAAAAAGAAAACAAAATATAAATTCTGCAGTTGAAAAGTATATTAACTAAAATGAAAAATTCAGTACAGGGGCTCAACAGCAGGTATGAGCAGGAAGAATAAAGAATCAGTGAACTCAAATTGTTGATTGAGATTATCTGTTCTGAGAAACAGAAAGAAAAAAGAATGAAGAAAACTGAACAGAGCCACAGAGAGCTGTGAACACATCAAGCACGCCAAAGAATGGATAGTGGGAATCTGAGTAAGATAGGAGAGTGGGGAAGAGGCAGAAATAATATTTGAAAAATAATGGCCAAATTCCTGCCAAGTATGATGAATAATATTAATCTATACATCCATGAAGCTTAATGAATTGCAAGTAGGATAACAGATCCACACTTAGACCACATCATAATCAAATTATGGAAACACAAAGATAAAGAGGTATTTTGAATGCAGAAAAAGTGACTCATCATATACAAAAAATATTTAATAATATTAAAAATAATTATCACCCAGAAATACGGAGGCCTGGAAGTCAGTATTCAAAGTGCTAAAAGAAAAAAATATGTCAATCAAGAAGTCTACAGAGTTGATTTTTGACAGATGCTTTATAATGTGTTTTGGAGAAGGTCTTCTTGCATTGAGTTAATAAGGTGTTCCATTAGCTTCATGGACTTGTATGTCAAAACACTTCCCCAAGATTGGGCAGTTCCCAGTTGATATTTCTTTGAAAAATTCTCTGCCCCCTATTCCCTCTCTTCTCCTTCTGGTACACCAATTATTCTTATATTTGTTTTTCTGAACAAAGATGATAGCTCTCGTATGTTTTCCTTACTTTTAAAAAAATCTTTGCTCTCCTTCCCATTTTAACTGAATTATTTCTATATTCCTATCCTCTAAGTCACACATTCTTTCTTCCATCTGGTCTGCCCTGTAACTGATGCTCTTTATTGCATTTTTATCTCATTCATTGAATTATTCAGCTCCAGATTTTCGAGGTTTTTTTAAAAAAAATAATTTCAATCTCTTTGGTAAAGAACTCATTCTCTTCATTAATTTTATTCCTGAGTTTGCTGAATTTTCTTTCTGAGTTTTCTTGGACCTTGTCGAATTTCTACATAACAGTTATTTTGAAGTCTTTATTAGTTTGAGCACAATATTCTAACCTTTCAGCTTGGTTGCTGGAGAAATATTATTTTCTTTTTGTGATACAATATTTCTTTGAATTTTTATAGTTTGTAGGTATGTACTTCAGTTTTGCATTTGAGATAGCAGTAACCCCCTTAACTAAAGTTTTATCTCTTGTTTGGATTTTACAATTTAATTGACCAGCTGTTAGAAACCTTTTGTTTGTATTCCAGAAGGTGACATTACATCTCAAGTTTGTGAGTTCTTCCTTGCCCACAAACTTTTGCCTATTATCTGAGCGCCTTCAGTGTCTATCAGAGCTTGCTCTTGCAGACACACTTGGGAGCAGAAACAGAAACCAGCAGCAGAGTGGGGATGATATGGCTTTTACCCTTGGGGTTTGGGGATGCTGCAGTCCTGGTGGTAGAATCCTTGAAAGGAGTACTCCCAGAAGTTTGCAGGCAGACTTCCTCCTGAAGTCCTAAAGCAGGCAGAAGGAAACATATTTAATGCCCTTTGGTATTCTTATCTGCTTCATGACCTTTCTTCTCCCTCTCCCCAGTTACGAAGGTCCCTCCTCAAAATATAGGTGCTGCTGGAGAGAAACAGGTTTCTCCAGCTACAACCTACAAGACTGAGATAACTGGGCAGTCACCCACGATTTTCGTTTTCCACCTTCTCTGTGGAAGAGGACACTGCTTTCAACCTCCTCTTCCAGAGACGTCGCCACTCTGTCAAAAGCCCAGAATCTGGCAGTGTGGCCCTGGAGAGAGGGACCATCTTAGCAAGTTCCTCTCTCTCCTCTGTGTCCAAACATGTATCTATCCCACTCCCATGCCATGCAGAAATTTCTGGTCAGTCAGGCTGGACTTCCACAAATTCTCTCCCACCTGGGTATCTGCCCAGGTTTGCTCCCTCCAGGTCATTTTTTCCTGTTCATGGAAAGTGGGTGTGGGGCAGGTTCATTGACTTTCTTGGATCCTCAGCTCTTTCTGAGGTCCTGTTTCTTCATTTTCAGATCACAACTGGTTAAAAACTTTCAAGGTTCCTTGGTGCATTGTGTACAGGTACTTTTGCTTGGTTATGGATGTGTAATTAGTTCTTTTAAAAAGGGGAGAGGAAAGAGGAATGACTTGTGCCATCATGATGTGATGTCACTCCTCAACATATCTTTCAACTCACATAGATATCATTTTTTTTAAAGTGTGGTGAGAACTCTTGAGATCTACTCTCTTAGTAAATTTCCACTATATGATCCATTATTATTAAAGATTGTCACCATTTTCCCTTTTACCCCAGCCACTCAGCCTCTAATGAGCACTGTAAATAATGCTGCAAAGAACATGGGCATGCAGATATATATATATATATATCTTTGAGATAGTGATTTTATATCCTTTGGATATATAACCAGAAGTGAGATTACTGGACCATACGGTAGTTCTATTTTTAATTTTTTGAAGAAGCTTTACCATAATTTCCATAATAGTTGTACCAATTTACATTCCCACCAACAGTGTACTAAGGTTCCCTTTTCTCCACACACTAGCCAACATTTGTTATTTGTAAACTTTTTGATGATACCCATTCTCACAGATGTGAGGTTATATCTCATTGTGGTTTTAATTTGCATTTTTCTGTGGATTAACAATGTTGAGCATTGTTTCATGTGCTTAATAACCATCTGTATAGCTTCTTGTGAAAAATGTCTATTCAGGTCTTCTGTTCATCTTCAAAATCAGATTTTTTTAAAATCTTCAGTTCTGTGGGTTGTTTATGTATTTTAGATATTAACTCCTGAGCAGTCTAAGGATTTGCAAATATTTCCCGTCATTCAGTAGGTTGTCTTTTCTTTTTCTCAATGGTTTCCTTTGCTGTGCAAAACGTTTTAACTTTAATTAGCTCCCAGTTGTTTATATTTGCTTTGGTTTCTTTTGGCTTAGGGGATATATCCAAAAAATTGCTACAACTTTTGTTAAAGAGTGTTCCACATATGTTTTCTTCTAGGAGTATATGGTTTCATGTCTTACATTTAGGTCTTTAATCCATTTTGTATTTACTTTTGTATGTAGTGTGAGGTAATGTTCTAATCTTACTGTTTTATATGTAGCTCTCCAGTAGTTGAAGACATTGCCTTTTCTCCATTATAGATTCTTGCCTCCTTTGTTGTTGATTAATTGGCCATAAGTGTATGGTTTTATTTCTGGGCTCTCTATTCTCTTCAATTGATCTATGTGTCTGTTTTGTGTCAGTGCCATGCTGTTTTGATTACTGTAGCTTTGAAGTATAGTCTGAAGTCAGGGAGCATGACACCTCCAGCTTTGTTATTTTTCTCAAGATTGTGTTGGCAATTTGGGGTCTTTTGTGGTTCCATATGAATTTTAGGATTATTTGTTCTAGCCCGTGAAAAATGTCAAGGGTATTTTGATAAGGATTGACTTATTTGTAGATTGCTTTGGTTAGTATGGGCACTTTAACAATATTGATTCTTCCAATCCAAGAGCCTGGGATACCTTTCCATTCCTTTGTATCATCTTCAATTTCCTTTATCAGTGGTTTATAGTTTTCAGAGTACAGGTCTTTTCACCTCTTTGGTTAAGATTATTCCTAGGTATTTTATTCTTTTTGACAGGATTATAAATGAGATTGTTTCCTTGCTTTCTCTTTGTGGTAGCTCATTACTAGTGTATAGAAAAAGCAGTGGACTTATGTATTTTAATCTTGTATCCTTCAATTTTACTGAATTCACTTATTAGTTCTAATAGATATTTCCTCATGATTTTAAGGTTTTCTTTATATAGTATTATGTCATCTGAAAATAGAGACAGTTTTACTTCTTTCCTTCCAATTTGGATGCATTCTATTTCTTTTTCTTGTCTGATTGCTGTGGCTAGCTCTTCCAATACTATGTTAGATAGAAGTGGCGAGAGTCAGCATCCCTGTCTTGTTCCTGACTTTAAAGGAAAATTCCAGGTTTTCACAATTGAGTATGATGTTAGCCGTGGGTTTGTCATAAATAGCCTTTGTTATATTGAGATATGTTCCGTCTATGCCAAATTTGGTGAAAGTTATTTTTTTATCGTGAATGGATATTAAATTTTGTCAAATGCTTATTCTGCATCAATTGAGATGATCATGTTGTTTATATCCTTCCTTCGGTTCATGTGGTGTATCACACTGACTGATTTGTGGATATTGAACCATTTTTGCATCCCTTGAATAAATGACCCTTGATCATGGTGTATAATCCTTTTTATATATTGATGACCTGGTTTGCTAATATTTTGTTGAGGATTTTTGCATCTATATTCGTCAGTAATATGGGCCTGTAATTTTCTTTTTACATAGAGTCTTTGTCTGGTTTTGGTATTAGGGTAATATCGGCCTTATAGAATGAATTTGTGACTGTTCCCTCCTCTTCAATTTTTTTGGAATAGTTTGAGGTAAGTAGTAACTCTTCTTTATATGTTTGGTAGAATTCACCTATGAAGCTGTCCTGTCCTGGACTTTTCTTTGCCAGGAGATTTTTTTATTAATTCAATTTCACTACAGTGATCAGTCTGTTCAGATTATCTGTTTTTTCCTGATTCAGTCTTGGAAGTTTGTATGTTTCTAGAAATTAACCCACTTCTTCTAGGTGGTCCAGTTTGTTGGCATATAACTCTTCATAGTATTCTCATATGATTTTCATATCCCTGTGATACCAGTTGCAAATTCTCTTTTCTCATTTCTTATTTGGTTTATTTGGTATCTCTTTTTTTCTTAATGAGACTGGTGAAAGGCTTATCGATTTTGTTCATCTTTTGAATAAAACAACTCTTGGTTTCCTTGATCTTTTCTGTTGTCTGTTTAGGGTCTCAATTTTATTTATTTTCTCTCTGATTTTTATTAATATTTTTCTCCTACTGATATTGGGCTTTGTTTGTTCTTTTTCTCATTCCTTTAGATGGCAGGTTAAGTTTTTTCTTCCATATTTTTCTTGATTCTTGAGGTAAGCCTGTATTGCTAAAACTTCCCTCTTAGAACTGCTTTTGCTATGTCCCACAGATTTTGGAACATTGCTCGCGTTTTCATTTGCCTTGGGGTATTTTCTGATTTCCTCTTCAATTTCTTCAGTGACCCATTTTTTTAAATAGCATGTTGTTTAGTCTTCATGTTTTGTGTTTTTCCCATTTTTTTCCTGTAACTGAGTTCTAGGTTCATACCATTGTGGTCAGAAACGATGCTTGATATAATGTCTACCCTCTGAAACGTGTTGAGATGTGTTTTGTGGCCTCGCATGTGATCTATTCTGCAGAACATTCCGCATGCACTTGAAAATAATATGTATTCTGATGTTTTGGAATGCAATGTCCTCAGGTAACTATTATGTCCAGCTGGTTTGATATGTCATTTAGACCACCATTTTCTTATTGTTTTTCTATCTGAGCGATCTGCTCATTTATGTAAGTGGGGTGTTTACGTTCCCTAACACTATTGTATTATTGTAAATTTCTTTTATTTTTGATAATATTAGCTTTTTGTATGTATGTGCTTCTGTATTAGATGCATATATGTTGTTTTTTTTCAATTTATTTAGTTTATTTATTTATTTTTGTCTGCATTGGGTCTTCGTTGCTGTGTGCGGGCTTTCTCTACATGTGGTGAGTGGGGATTACTCTTCGTTGTGGTACATGGGCTTATCACTGTGGTGGCATCTCTTGTTGCAGAGCACAGGCTCTAGGTGCACGGGCTTCAGTCATTCTGGCTCATGCGCTGTAGAGCGTAGGCTCAGTAGTTGTGGTGCACAGGCTTAGTTGCTCCGCAGCATGTGGGATCTTTCCAGACCAGGGCTTGAACCCATGTCCCCTGCATTGGCAGGCGGATTCTTAACCACTGTGCCACCAGGGAAGCCCAGGTGCGTGTAAGTTAATTAGTGTTATATCCTCTTCTTCTATTGATCCCTTTATCATTATATATCCCTTTGTTGTAAAGTCTATTTTGTCTGATATGAGATTTACCACCACAACTTTCTTTTTATGTTCCTTTGCATTAAAAATCTTTTTCCATCCCCTCAGCTTCATTTTGTGTGTGTCTTAGCTCTGAACTGAGTCTCTTGTAATCAGCATATAGGTGGGCTTTATTTTTTTAATCCAATTAGCCACTCTATGTCTTTCAATTGGAGCATTAAGTCCATTGACGTTTAAAGTAATTATTGATGTGTATGTACTTATTGCCATTTTGTTACTTTTTTTGTAGTTCTACTCTCTCTTTTCTTCTTCTTTTAGTTTCTTTTCTTGTGGTTTTCTTTAGTGGTATGCTTGTGTTCCTTTCTTTCTAGTCTTTGTGAGTCTATCATAGGTTTTTGATCTGTGGTTACCATGCGGTTCATATATGTTGACCTGGAACTATGTCTGTTTATTTAAATTGGTAATCATTTAAGTTCAAACATGTCCTAAAAGATCTACAGCTTTTATTTCCCTCCCCCATATTTTGTGTTTTTGATATCATATTTTACATCTTCGTGTTTATCCACTAACTGTTTATTGTAGATATAGTTGATTTTACAATTTTTGTCTTTTAATCTTCATGCTAACTTATTTAGGTGGTTGATCCACAGTCTTTACTATTTGCCTTTGCTAGTGGGATTTTTCATTCCCTATAAATTCTTACCTCTTGTTGTAGCTTTTTCTTTTCCACTTACAGAACACCCTTTACCATTTCTTTTAGGGTCCGTTTAGTAATGATCAACTCTTTTAGTTTTTGCCCATCTGAGAAGCTGTTTATCACTCTTTCAAGTCTGAATGATATCCTTGCTGGATACAGTATGCTAGTTTTCAGCTTTTTCCCTTTTGGCAATTTATGTATATCATGCCTGTCCCTTCTCACCTGCAGTTTCTGCAGAAAAATCAGCCTTATGTGTGTCCTCTTGTATGTGACTCAATGTTTTTTCTCTTGGTGCCTTTAGATTTATCTCTATCTTTTTGCATTTTTAATTGTGATATGTCTTGGTGTGGGTCTCTGGTTTCCTGTGGTTTGGGATCCTCTGTGCTTTCTGTACCTGGATATCTATTTCCTTTCTCAGTTTCATGAAGTTTTCAGCCATAATTTCATCAAATGCATTTCTACCCTTTCTCTCATTTTGCCTTCTGGTACCCCTATAAATGTAAATGTTACTACCATTGATGTTGTCCAAGAGGTTCCTTACACTTTCCTCATTTTTAAAATTTGTTTTCTTTTTGTTGATCTGATGGGGTGGTTTACATTATTCTATTTTCCAGATCACTTATATATCCTTCTGTATTACCTAGTCTGTTGTACATTACTTCTAGTGTGTTTTTCATTTCAGTTATTTTATTCTTCAGCTCTGACTCTGATAAAATATATTTTATATTTTCTAGTTTCTTGTTAAAATTCTCACCTTGTTTATCTATTATTTTCTCTCGTTCAGTTAGTGTTGCTATTACTAACGCTTTGAACTCTTTATCTGGTAAATTATTTATCTGTTTCATTGGTTATGTTTTCAGGTGTTTTTTTTTCTGGTTCTTTTATTTCTAAAACATTCCTCTGTCTTCTCATTTTCTTTAACTTTCTCTGTCTCTATGATATTAGGTAAAGTAGTTAACTGCCCCAGGCTTAGAGGAGTCTTTTTGTGTGGGAGCATGGTTATACACTCTGCATATGCTCAGTGTCTTTGGCAGGAGAGCTTGATCTGAAGTGAACATGGGTCATGTCTTTCTCCAGGGTGTGCTGACAACAATCACCTTGGCGGAAGGTGCAGCTGGAAATGTAAGGGCTAGAGCCAGAGGCAGGTGTGGGTGGGGTTTCTCCTATGATCAGTGACTGTCACCACCCTATCTGGGCAGGGTCACTGTGTCCCAAGATGCTGGACCAGAAGCCTCAAGGGTCAGACCTGAGCTGGTTCCATTCCCTCTAAGTGAGTGCTCTCCCCCATCCCAGTAAAGGACAGTTCACCTGAGATGGAGCAATGCTGAAGCAAGAAGGACCCAAGGGGACACCCATTGTGGGCTTGGGCATGTGCTGGGACAGTCTCAGCACACCAGTCATAGCATCAGACAGTTCCTGATTCACCACCTCCACAAGCACCAGCAGTGGTCGTCAGATGCAGTGCCAGGCCCAAGCTGGCTCCTCCCATCCCCATTGTGCACTGTCCTTGGCAATGGCAGCCTTGACCCTAGTGGGGAGCAGCACTAGAGCTACAGTGGCCAGACGGTGCTCATCATGGGCCAGGGCATGCACCCTTATGGTTGTAGGAAACTGGATAGTGCCCTGGGCAGTTTCAATCTGTTTCCTCTGCCTAGTTCCCAGGAGTAAGCAAGCATGTGGGCACATTCTTCATAAGCAGATTCTTGGTTTGTTACAGGCTTCCTGTAAGTCCCACTGGTTTTCAAACCAGTTAAGGGGACTCATCTTCCCATTGTCAGGCTTCAGGGCCTGGATGTCCAATATGTGGCTTGAAGTGCTCACTTCCCAGGGAGGATCTCTGCCTGTGTAATCCCCCTTTTATCCTGTGTCCCCTCCAAGAGGCACAGGTACCAACCTGATTGCTTTCCTCCGTTCCTACCTGACGCTATGTGGATCTTTGGTTACAACCTTGGTTGTAGAAGTCTTTCTGCCACTCTCCATTTTGTTTTCAGTGAGAATTGCTCCACATGTAGATGTATTTCTTATATGTTCATGGGGTAATTTGAGCTCATCATTCTCCTACTCCACCATCTTGATTTCCTCCCCTAAAATTGTAGGATTTTTTAATGTGATTGAAGTTAAGTTCTTATCAGCTTAAAACACTGTTCTACCAACAAGTTGTTTTATGAAAGCCTTGTGGTAATCACAAAGAAATGTCTATACTAGGTAAACAGAAATACAGGTAAAAGAATAAGCACAAAACTCTACAAAAAATAGAAAGCAAAGAAAGACATCAAGAGAAGAAGAAGAGAAAAAAACAATAGCAAAACAGACAGAAAACATTGAGAACATGACAATACTAAGTCCTTATCTATCAGTAGTTACTTTTAAAGGCAAATGGATTAAAATCCCTTAATAAAACACAAAGAGTGGCTCAATGGATTTAAAAAAAAACAGTGATATGCTCTCTACTTTAGATTTAAGGACACACAGAGAATGAAAGTGAAGGGTTAGAAAATACAATTCATGCAAATGGTAAATAAAAGAAAGAACTTATACAAGAAAAAAATAATTTTAAGTACAAAATGGTTAGTCAAGACAAAAAGTCTTTATGTAATGATAAAAGAGTTATTTCAACAGGATAAGTCAGAATATACATATGGAAAATATTGACAAATCTGAAGGGAAAATTGAAAGCAATGCAATTATAGTAGGTGACTTCAATATTCTACTTTTTATAAGACATGTAACAACCAAACAGAAAATGAAATTAGAAATAGTTGATTTGAACTACCCTAAAAAATGGAACTAATAAACATATAGAGAACTTTCCACCAACAGTGAAAGAATATACATTCTTCTAAAGCAAAAATGGGACATCTCTAGTTAAATCACTTTAGGTCACAAAACAAGTCTTAACAGCTTAAGAGGATTGAAATTATACCAAATACTTTTTCTGATCAGAATGGAATAAAACTAGAAATCAATAACAGTAAGAAAATGTGAGAATCCATAGATCTGTTGAAACTAAACAACACACCTTAAATAACTATTGAGTCAAAGAGGAAATCAAAATATAATTTTAAAAGTATTGAAATACAATTAATACTGTATTGTACATTTGAAAGTTGCTTAGAGAGTAGATCTTAAATGTTCTCATCACAAGAAACAAATTATCGCTGTGTGTGGTAATAAATGTTAACTAAACTTATTGTGGTATTCCACTTTGGAGGGGCTGTCCAGGGCAGGCATGTTGGGCATGCTGCTGCCTCTGCCTTGGGACGTGGAGTGGGGGTGTCTGTGCTCAAGCCCTTCATGTGCAGAGTCCTGGTTTCCCACAGCATTCCAGCTCTCCTGGACATAAGCCCTGTTTATTCCCAAAGCCAGATGTTATGGGGGTTTTCCTTCCTTGTGCAGGACTTCTGAACTGGGGAGGCTGGCATGGGGCTTAGACCCCTCACTCCTCTGGAGGGAACGTCATGGTTGTTATATTCCTCTTACTTGTGGGTGGCCACACTGAGAGGTTCTGACTAGATGGTATCTCTGCCCCTCCTACCCATCTCAATGTGGCCTTTCCTTTATATACTTAGCTTCACAGATAGTCGTTCTATATGTAGTTGTAGTTTGGGTGTGTCCATGGGAGGAAGTGAGCTCAGGATTTTCTTACTCCGCCATCTTGATCTGGCGCTGTCTGTCCCCATTTCCTTTATTTCTTTTTCCATGTTTCGCTCTAGTTCTTTGAGCACATTTGAGATAGCTATTTTAATTTCTTTGCCTAGTAATCTGAAGCCTGTGATTTTGTGAAGTCCTTATTTTCTTTCTCCGAATGGAAAATGTTTTCCTATTTCATTGAATGCATTGCAGTATTTATTAAAAATTAAGTTTTTGAAAGCACAGCCGCATCTCCCAGTCACTGAAGACTGACTCCACACCAGAGAAGGCATTGACAAATTGTCAGGGCATATCTTAAACCTTGGGATCATCACTGGTTGAAGGCTTAAGATGTTCTTGTGCCTCTTCTGAGTATGCATATGGCCTGGCCCTGTGTACTCTTTTTTTTAAATTTATTTATTTTTGGCTGCATTGGGTCTTTGTTGCTGCATGTGGGCTTTCTCTAGTTGCCGCGAGTGGGAGCTCCTCTTCATTGTGGTGCACTGGCTTCTCATTGTGGTGGCTTCTTTTGTTGCAGAGCACGGGCTCTAGGCACACAGGCTGCAGTAGTTGTGGCTTGTGGGCTCTAGAGCACGGGCCCAGTAGTTTTGGCGCATGGCCTTAGTTGCTCCACGGCATGTGGGATCTTCCCAGACCAGGGCTCGAACCCATGTCCCCTGCACTGGCAGGCGGATTTGTAACCACTGCGCCACCAGGGAAACCCCCTGTATCTTCTTTTTTGATACTCCTATTTATGTGACTGTTTTTACCTTAATTCTTTTCCCCCCAAATCTCAACCATGCTTCTTCTCAGGACCTTAACCTTTCAATTGTATTCCTATACCCCAAATCTCTTGCCACCAGGCACTTGCAGATCCATAGTCACCCTACAGCTTTCATGAGCAGTGCCTTCTTTTCCTAAGGCTTTTCCTAGCATAAGATGTAAACTACATTGTTTTCCTCTGTCTGAAGTCTGAGTCAGGAGAAACATAGAGCGTTCCCTCATGCACTTCCCAGACAGGTTAGAATATTGAAAATTAGGTCTGCTTTGCCCCTTCCAAATTGAGGAATCAAACTGAGGACCAGGCTACTGCTTCCTTCAAACAATATTGTATTTCAATGAGGAAGGAGAGGGACAAGGATGAATAAAACCATCACAAAATTTATTTCTATTTTGAATGTGGCTTTTTCTTGACAGAGCATTTACTTGGTGGCTATACACCTTTGACTATTTTGAAGAGCTCCTATAAAGTTATTTTAGTCACAATCTAGTTTTAGGGTCTGCTTGTTTTGTACTTCCATGTGGGAACAAGGACTTGGAGAGTTTTAGTTTGACATTTTGCCAACATCACTTCCCTGTATTATTTCTTACAACTATATGTGAATCTTAAATTATCTCTTGTAAAATATGTGTTCTAATCTAGTTGCCTTGCCATTTTTCAAAGCTGATTCTGGATAATATGTCTCTGTTTGTGATTAATCAATTGTGTAGACTTGAAAATAATGAGTTAAAGCAGCTTTTATATAAGCACAAACTAACAACTGCCAATCAAGCAGAGCTTGCAACATTAGAAGCACCATTAGGACCTTGAGAATAATGCTTCTTATTTTTTATTACTTTTATTATTTCTCTTTCTAATACATTTGTTTATTATTATCAATTTGAAGTACCCTATAAGCAGAATTCTATACACAGAATAATTAGTAATATTCGAACTTGGCCCCAGGGTAGTATTAGACTCCTCTACTATTCCAGAAAGTATATTAAAACAGAATCCTGTAGCAGATTTCATTTATTTATTTAAGTGAAGTCAACAGTGAAGCATTTGCTTTTAGGACTCTCTGCTTCCATAACAAGGTTTTCTTAGTAAGTTATAAAATGTCTTTGTCAGAGTCCAGAGAGGTGATCCCTGTTAGCTGAACCAAAGCACAAGGATTTGAGGAGAAAACTGGGTAAAGGTCCAAGCAGACTCTCTGATTTTTTTTTTTAAATAGGCAATATCCCTATGACACTGGAGGGGTAAGGAGTAATCAATACTTGTTAAGAAGTTTAGAGAACACAATGAGAGCTAACTATACCTTACTTTTACAATTGTCAGAGTGATAGTATTTCAACACAAATTCAAACATGTTACTTCCTGAGTAACATTAAATGTTTCCTATTGATAAGATAAAATATAAAGTTTAGTAGCATGCAAGGGTCTTTGTGAATTACATAATTTCTTTGGTGATATGTTGGTTTATTTTAAAGAAGTGGTAAGCTAAGAAAGCGCACATATGTTTAAACATTTAAAATACATATCATGATGATTATTAATCTTTATGAAGCCCACCCATGGACCCTCTAGCCTGGGATTTTCTAATGCAGATCTTATCTTCTACTCTTTCTTTCCACTACTCTTCAGTTGAACTGAATTGTCTGACCATCTTCCTCTAAGCCATGCTATCTATATTGCCATTCACATGCCTGTGCTGTTACCTTGGCCTTTCTCTTCTTCAGGAAAAATCCTAATTATCCTCATTATTCAAGATTCATCATAAGTATAAGAACATCTGGGATAGACCTTGGGATTTATCTCTGACAGTAGAGAGCTTATAAGTTGTCACTGTCTTCCATAAAACCAGAAAAAGCTGAACAAATTGAAAAACAACTATTTTTTAAGAACCATCAGAGAACTGAGGTTGGAGGAAAAACCTGCACCCTGAATTATGGATATAAAGGCAGAGCTAGAGTCACTTTGAGGTCTGCTTTACTGGAGCAGGAGGTTCTGGATCCATAAACTGGTACAAACACTTAAATGGTAATTTTGATAAATTTATAGAGCCTGAGTGTGAAATGAGAATAAAAATTTCATAGAAACTGCAGCCTTGGGAGGATTCTTACAGTTTTTTGGGTTTACTCTACAAATCCACCAAGTTCTTATTATGAATATATGAGAAAGGTACCCTGATAATTCTGGCAGGTAAAAAGACAAAGTAAGAAAACTGAATTACATTCAGAATCTCCTCCATGACAAATGTCTACTCCTTAGGAAAAAATTGTTTACCAGAGCCTTGTTCCAGCTTGTGGAATATGGTTGCTCCCAAATAAAGCCACATCTAGCCTTCTTGAATACAAAAGGAGGAGGGGGATCTATATTTCTGGAGAAACATATGTAAAGGCCATAGCCAAGTGGCACAGGCTCACTAAATGACTGATATTTAATCAAATATTATAACAAAAATTTCCTTGCCCCACACCTAACCACCACATCAACAGGATTCCTATATAGCAGTAGATTATAGCTGCTGAAAGAGCTGCATGGGACAGACTGTCTCTAATGAGTAATACCTAGGGAAGCAAAAAATTAAGAGAATAGACAAAAGCAAGGGCCCTAGAGTACTTTAAAGACTCTGATACCTCCAGAAACAGCCAACACTAAACACAGCCCGACTCCCAGCTAAGGCTACTTAAATTCTTACATTATAAGCACATTTACCTCCATCTCTCTCCCCTAATACATTTTTTTTGTTTCCAACGAAAAATTATAAGGTGTGCTAAAACACAAGAAAAAAAAAACATTCAGAAGAGGCAAAGCAAGTATCAGAACAAGATTAATATATGCTGTAGATGTTAGTATTATCAGACATGAAATTTAAAAATAACTATATGTTAAGTGCTTTTGTGGAAGAAATAGACAACATTCAAGAACAGAGGGGCAATGTAAGCAGAAAGGTGGAAATTCTAAATAAAATCAAAGGAAATTCTAAAAATTTATAACAGAAATGAAGAATGCTTTTGTTAAACTCATCAATAGACTGGGCATGATGAAGGAAAAAAATCAGTGAACCTAAATATAGGTGAATAGCAATTTATTAAAGTGAAATGAAAATAGGAAAATGAATGAGAGAAGGTCAGTAAAGAAGTTTAACAACAGTAAAGTAACCTGAAAAGGTGTAACATACATATAATTACAATACCAGAAGAGGAAAAAGGGTGGATCAAAAGAAATAATTGATGTAATAATGTCTGAGAATATTTTAAATTCCAAAATTAAACTGGAGGCAACTTAAATGTCCATTAATAAGTGAATGTGTAAACAAATGTCAAATCATCCTTATAATGAAATATTATTCATTAATAAAAAATAAAAGATACACAAGCTTCAAAAAGACATAGCTGCATTTTAAGTGAATGTTGTTAACTGAAGGAAGCCAGCCTGAGGAGACTATGCATCGTCAAGTAACAATGATAGGAATTCTGAACAATGTAAAACTAGATAGAAAATATAACAGTGATTGACCAGGGTTTGGGTTGAAGATTGAATAAGTTAAGCACAGGGCAGTGAAACTATCTGTATGATACTTTGATGGGAAAAACATAGGCAAAAAATAATTAACAGAAACCTCAATTAAAATAGAGTCAGGAGGCCAGAAGGGGACTTATGTGTCCCAAAGGTTTTTGACCATCTTGTTTTGTTATCATTTGTCTCTAGGTATTTTTGAATCTCCTCTTTGATTTCTTCAGTTGTCCATTGGTTGCTTAGTAACATATGGCTTAGCCTCCATGTTTTTGTGGATTTTTTGCAATTTTTTTTCCTGTAATTGATTTATAATCCCATAATGTTGTGGTTGGAAAAGAGGCTTGATGTGATTTCAATTTTCTTAAATTTAATGAGGCTTGCTTTGTTGCCCAGCATGTTATCTATCCTGGAGAATGTTCCATGTGCACTTGAAAAGAAAGTGTATTCTGCTCCTTTTGGATGGAATGCCTTATAAATGTCAACTAAGTCCATCTGATCTAATGTGTCATGTAAGGCCTGTTTTTCCTTATTGATCTTCTGTCTGGATGATCTGTCTAATGATGACAATAGGGTATTAACATTCCCACTATTACCATGTTGTTGTTAATTTCTTCTTTCATGGCTGTTAGCATTTGCTTATATATTGAGGTGCTCCTATGTTGGGTGCATGTCTGTTTACAATTGTTATACCTTCTAAATTCTGTTTTGTCTGATATGAGTATTGCTACTCCAGCTTTCTTTTGATTTCCATTTGCTTGGGGTAGTTTTTTCCATTTCTTCCCTTTTTTCCATTAAAGCCCCTAATGTATTAAATCACAGCTGTTTTTTTTTCCAGTTTCACTGAGATATAATTGACATATATCACTGCATTATTTTAAGGTGTACAACATAACAGTTTGATATATATACATTTTGTAAAGTGATTACCACAATAATTTTAGTTAATACTCATCACCCTGTATAGTACAAATTTATTTTTGTGGTGAGACCTATTAATATTTATTCTCTTAACATCTTTCCAACATAGCATTGTTAGGTATATTCACCATACTGTAATTAGATCCCCAGAATTTG